>NC_041385.1:674377994-674466273 GCF_002162155.2 Triticum dicoccoides | reverse complement strand
CAATTGGATGTAAGTTAGCATGAACTATTATTGTTGACATTACCCAAAGGTGAATACGTTGGGAGGCAACACTATAAGCCCCTATCTTTCTCAGTGTTCGATTAAAACTTCATAACCATAAGTATTGCGTGAGTGTTTGCAATTGTGGAAGACTATATGATAGTTGAGTATGTGGAGTTTGCTAAATCAAAGCTCTGACATAGACCCTTCCGGAAAATAAGATGAATTGCAATTATTTGATGACTGAGAATGAAGTTTGCTAGGTTTCAAGAAAGTTTATGGTCTATGCTTTAACATGTGAATAGCTTGTTACTTGATCGTGAGAAGTTTTATGAGATGAACTACTGTTTGACATATAATTATGCTAGAAAAGGTGATTGAAATTATCATTGATCAAACTTGTGCACCTGCTAGCATTCACACTTCATAAATTCTTTCTTTTATCATTTGCCTACTCGAGGACGAGTAGGAATTAAGCTTGGGGATGCTGATACGTCTCCAATGTATCTATCATTTGTGAAGCATTCATGCTATTATACTATCTGTTTTGAATGATTATGCGCTTTATTATACACTTTTATATTACTTTTGGGACTAACCTATTAACCGGAGGCCCAACCCATATTGTTGTTTTCTTGCCTATTTCAGTGTTTCGAAGAAAAGGAATATCAAACGAAGTCCAAACGGAATGAAACCTTCGGGAGCGTGATTTTTGGAACGAACGTGATCCAGGAGACTCGGAGTTCACGTCAGAGAAGCTTCGAGGAAGCCACGAGGGTGGGGGGTGCGCCCTCCTACTGGGCGCGCCACCTGTCTCGTGGACCCCTCGAGACTCCCCCGACTGACTTCTTTCGCCTATATATCTCCATATACCCTGAAAACATAGAAACAGAAGATAGATCAGGAGTTCTGCCGCCGCAAGCCTCTGTAGCCATGAAAAACCAATCGGGACCCTGTTCCGGCAGCCTGCCGGAGGGGGATCCCTCACCGGTGGCCATCTTCATCATGCCGATGATCTCCATGACAAGGAGGGAGTAGTTCACCCTCGAGGCTGAGGGTATGTACCAGTAGCTATGTGTTTGATTTCTCTCTCTCGTGTTCTCTCTATGGCACGATCTTGATGTATCACGAGCTTTGCTATTATAGTTGGATCTTATGATATTTCTCCCCCTCAACTCTCTTGTGATGAATTCAGTTTTCCCTTTGAAGTTATCTTATTGGATTGAGTCTTTAAGGATTTCAGAACACTTGATGTATGTCTTGCCGTGCTTATCTGTGGTGACAATGGGATATCACATGATCCACTTGATGTATGTTTTGGTGATCAACTTGCGGGTTCCGCCCGTGAACCTATGCATAGGGGCTGGCACACATTTTCATCTTGACTCTCTGGAAGAAACTTTGGGGCACTCTTTTTAGTACTTTGTGTTGGTTGAATAGATGAATCTGTGATTGTGTGATGCATATCGTATAATCATGCCCACGGATACTTGAGGTGACAATGGAGTATCTAGGTGACATTAGGTTTTTGGTTGATTTGTGTCTTAAGGTGTTATTCTAGTATGAACTCTATGATAGATTGAATGGAAAGAATAGCTTCATGTTATTTTACTACGAACTCTTGAATAGATATAACAGAACAGATAACTTTGAGGTGGTTTCGTACCCTACCATAATATCTTCATTTGTTCTCCGCTATTAGTGTCTTTAGAGTGACTCCTTGTTGCATGTTGAGGGATAGTTATATGATCCAATTATGTTATTATTGTTGAGAGAACTTGCACTAGTGAAAGTATGAACCTTAGGCCTTGTTTCCTAGCATGCAACACGCTCACTTTTATCATTAGTTACCTTGCTGTTTTTGTAATTTCATATTACAAATACCTTTATCTACTATCCATATTGCACTTGTATCACCATCTCTTCGCCGAACTAGTGCACCTATACAATTTACCATTGTATTGGGTGTGTTGGGGACACAAGAGACTCTTTGTTATTTGGTTGCAGGGTTGTTTGAGATAGACCATCTTCATCCTATGCCTCCTACGGATTGATAAACCTTAGGTCATCCACCGGAGGGAAATTTGCTACTGTCCTACAAACCTCTGCACTTGGAGGCCCAACAACGTCTACAAGAAGAAGGTTGCGTAGTAGACATCACTAATCTATCGACTGGCTTCTCTCTAGATCACACACACACACACACACACACACTACCCGACACCGAAGGAGTAGGGTGGCACCTCGATCTTGATAATAATCTATCTACTCCTATTTAAAACACACACACATACACACACACTCTCTCTAGTTATGCCTCTGTGCCTACTGCGCACACTCTCGATACGTCTTTCTCTCCCTCCCCCACAACAATGATAGCAGAAGGGTGACAACTCGATCTAATGATAATCTGTCAATTGGTTTCTCTCTCAAACATTGTGTCTCGATGCCTCGCTCGGTAGCCCCCTCAATATGTAGACTTCTCGCGCGCGCACAGCTATAGTGACGATGACGCTGAACCCAGTGTGCCTTGTTTTTACCGTCCTCATGTGGTAGTTTTCACCCTGTTTTTTTAATTAACAAGGCAACCTTTTCTTTGTTACTACTAGTGAATCTGAAATCATTCGGGGCAGACATAAAATATATCACTTCAACCCAATAATCGCAGCAACTATTTTAGAAGAAACTAGCTAGCTGCCCGTGCATTGTATGGAACATCAAGATGCATTTGTATGAGTAGTTTATCTTGTGAGAGAAAAGGCTGAACAAGGGAAGGCCTTATTTGCGAATGTGGAGAGGCGTGTGGGTATATTTTTGCAAAATTGCCATAGTTTCTTTCCTATCCTTTAGATATAAATCCGACGACCTATATTGCAGGATGGCACGCACACCATCATCACCAACTCTGTTTTCTACTCCCTCCGTTCCTAAATACTCCCTCTGTCCGAAAATACTTGTCATCAAAATGGATAAAAAGAGATGTATCTAAAACTAAAATACGTCTAGATACATTTCCTTTTATCTATTTTGATGACAAGTATTTTCGGACGGAGGGAGTATTTGTCTTTTTAGAGATTTCAACAAGTGACTATGCCCGGACCTTACCAACATACTCAAAAAAGTAGTCCATAATTTTGATGTTACCCTCTTTTCTTGGCGGTGCGGTGCCATCTGGATACCTCATAAATAAATCAAGGAGAAATCTGACCCCTTCCTAAAAAGACATACGGAGCAAAATGAGTGAACCTACACTCTAAAATATGTCTACATACACATCCGTATGTGGTAGTCCATTTGAAATCTAAAAAAGACAAATATTTAGGAACGAATGGAGTATAAGAGTAGACATGGAGATATATCTCCAGCATGGTCTACAACAAAAATGTGCTGGACTGGTTAGCGCCGGATGCTCGCAACGCGATGACATGAGTTTGAATTCTATCTTTTAACTTTAGATTTTTATATTATATATTACTTATTTAATATATACTTCTTTCGCTACTATACTGATGGTGGAACCCACAGAGTACTTAGAATACAAGATTAAGGATGGACTTGTTTCTTTTTAACGTTCTGTACAAAGTTGTAGCCACTCTGCAAGTCACGTGTACACTGTACATGCAATTAACTTTTTATAGAGGGACAATCATACAGGCAATTAACTCAAATGATTGGATGTCACTCTATTATTTCCAGCATAAGAGCATCTCCAATGGCAGCCGGCAAATTTCCTCCTGCTTATTTCCGCGGAGGATGACATCAAACGCCAGCGGCATACATTTTCACAACTCTAACCAACCAGATGAAATTCGTGCAAACGCGGACTGATTTCATATAAGCATGAAGGATTTCGTATAAAAAAGCCGGATCTTCTTATAAACATGATGGATTTCATTACATTTACAAGAACTAAGCGGTGCCAATCCGGCTCTCTTGGTATAATTAATACTCCCTCCGTCCAGAAATACTTGTCCTAGAAATGGATGTATCTTGACTTATTTTAGTTATAGATACATACAATTTATCCATTCTTAGAACAAATATTTCCCGCCAGCTGCAGAGGGAGTACATAATCTAAATGGCCGCCCACGGATCCCTTTGTCTTCCTCATGTCCGTCAGACACTTGCGGGGTCGATGAAGGTCCTCGGAAAAGACGAAGCAGCAAAGAAACCACCCTAATGCGCAGTCGTCGCCTCGGCGGTGGCCTTCATGGGTTCCAAGTGGCGGCGGCCTCCCGTGTTCTACTTCTCCTCGATGATGGCGGCCGACACGGAGAAGCTGGCCACCGACTCGTCGCTCTCCACGCACCCGGCTTCTGTCTCTTCCTGCATGGCGCTGCCGTAGGCACGGGAGGCGCACCCACAGACACGGGAGGCGCGCCCATAGACACGGGAGGCGCGGCCACCATAGACACTGGTGGCGCGGTATGACGCGGCAGCGACGACGCCCGTACCGGCGTGCTCGCCGCTGTGACGGCGTGGAGCAACTCGCCACTCCTCATCGAGTTGAACTGGAGCGACGAGTTGCTGAACCACGTGCCTGCTTGGGGCGGCAACTGGCTCCGTCGGGCCAAGCGAGGTTGGTGAAGCACCGAGCGGCCTCGCCCGTATCCGGAGGGCTCGGTGGGCCACCTAGCCGGGTAATATGCCAGAGAACGGCTCCTCGGAAGCCATCAAAAGAGCGGAGAAAATGGTGAAGGAGGAGATTGGGGAGCGGCGGAGGGGCGCGATTATTGCCCGCTATCTGTCTGGCCTCGTGTAAATAGAGGGCGAACGATAGGAGCTTGGCCAGCGTCTGGCCTCGTTGAAACTGAGGGCGGACAGGAGGAGCTCGGCTGGTGTTGCATTTATGTCCGGCCCGCTCATGAACGGACGTGTGGCCGGAGTAGGATTGTCGGTTTGCATGCAGGTTTAACGGAGGGGTTTAATGGAGGCGAGGAGGCGTGTTCAGCCGGGCGTGCAGCGGGCGGGGTAGTACTATTCGATTTGATAGCAGTAATGAGCCGTCAAATCACAAAGGCCCTCGCCTCTCGTGAAACCGACCAAGCTAGACTGCCCCGCCCTCTAGCCTTTTAAAAAAATGTATATACTCCACTTTTGTACAGTAGTAGTATCGATGGATTGTGCCATGGAGAAAAACTTGAAATTTTAAAAAAGGTGGTACATATAGAGAGCGCTCGTCGCCAAATTATGCATATAGTACTATTAAAAAGGCTAGTCACAATAATGGTGTCCAGCACAACCCACCCCTAAAATAAAACTAAGCACCCTAGAATTCTTTGAGAAAACTAAGCACCCTGAAATTCTTTGACAACTAAACTACTGGCTATATGATGTTGGCCATATATATTGTACGTATATAATGTGAAGAAATGAGTGGTAGTACTATACCAACTAAAAGATGAAATGTAAGAAATACTAGTATGTATGTACTGAAGAGTTAAAGTAACGAGAAGAAACATAACATAGTTCTGTTGGGGGCTCAGCACAACATACCCCTCAAATTAAACTAAGCACACCTAAAATTAAAATTTGCAATTATTCCGGTAGACACTGCATTAGAACCACCATGAGCAACGACACTGCCACCTTACTCGGAGTCCTCATCCATGTCCTCGACTTCGTCCTTGTCCCTCTTCCTCTTGGCCGATACTTCTTTGCTTGAACCGCACACTTGGCTCTTGCTCTTCATCTAACCCTTGTAGATATTGAAACAAAGGTAGCCATCCATTGTAGTGTAGTGGATGTGTTCTATATCTAGTACGTTCTGCTGCCATGCACAACGATGAAACGTGTATGGAGGTTTCTCCAGTTTACCGTATGAAGGATGAACCATGGCTCCTGCGAGAGTCAGCATTGAAGGCTGGCCACCGGAGGGTAGCAGTCGATTCTTCTGGAGGTCAAAGGGGTTGCCTACAACGAGGCCTATTCGACCCAAGACTTCTTTGTCGTTCGTAAAGTCTACAGTAACGAGTTTGACTAGGTTGCTCTCGAGGAAGTTCTTAAAATCCATGCATTCAACGTCGGCATGGCATATGTGGTAGACCAAGCATAAGTCATGCACGCAAACTTGGATCACGGCGGGCTTCTTCCTCTCTTCGTCCTTTAGATCCTTCTCTCGTCCCAGGACTGTGGTGTACTCAACATCTAGTCCAGCGACCCACTCATCATCTGAGTTTTTGAACATGCGTCGGAAGCGAGAAAGGCATCCTTTCACCGTCGTGGAAGAACGGGTGTAGATGACGTCGAACTCATCACTGGTGATGGTTCTAACCTTGTACTCACTGCCAATCATAGAGATTTGGGATGCCATGGATTTGGGAGGAGGGTTAGGATTAGTGGAACTGCCGTAATGTGAAAGGACGGGACGACTAGGAGCGAACCGCTGTAATATTAAAGGACGTGCGGGGACGAGTAGGAGCGAACTCCAGCGTGCGAATGGCAGGGTAGTGGCTTTCCATTCTCCCATGATACGAGCTTCCGAGAGCCCTTGGATTTGAGATCAAATGGTTGCATGGCGTGATTCTAGACCTATGGGTGAATATCCTATCCTGGAGGGTTATTCTGCAAATTTTCAGCAACTTAGCATGCGACTGTTCGATCTCAGATCCAAGGGCTGCTAACAGCCCATATCATGGTCGCGCCTACCACGACCGTCGCGTCGCTCACATGGTCGCGCCCTTGGAGATTTAACACGGCGCGTTAGGCTATCTGATGTTGGCATGTCATCACTTAGTCACTCATACTACAACAAGGTTAGCTATAAGGTTGGCTATAAGTGTTTTTTTACTTCTCTCTATCTCTTTCTTCGTACTCCCTCCGTCCCATAATATAAGAACGTTTTTGACACTAGTGTAGTGCCAAAAACGTTCTTATATTATGGGACGGAAGGAGTAGTATTTATTGCATTTGCCAAGGAGTGACCTCTACCAATGAAATGGTGCTTAGATGAGGTGCTAAGGGCATTAAATGGCTTAGCAATCAAGTCCCCAATGCATAGGTGCTTATTAGTAGTGTTTTGTTGCTAAGTTTGCTTCATTTAATTAGCTATAGACTCAAAATTGTCTTTTCACCTAGGTACACGCGCTTAGCACCGTTTCTTCCTTGGGTCACCAAACTTGCCACATCAGACTTTATGCGTATGTGGCAAGCTTAGCACCTGTAGGAGCTAGTAAGTACTACAATAGTGGGCTATAAGCCCGCTTTACATGGCATTTTTGCATATGTGGAGGAAAGAGGCAAGGAAAAAGTGGAGAAGTGGGCTCTCATGCAAGAGACAACCTCAACTACATGGTGGAGCATTGGGAGAGGCACCTGTATGGAGGTGATCAGGAATCGGGAGACTCCCGTCGGTCGTAGCGCCTCAGTTAAAATGATAATGGCAAGTCAAATCACGGGGCCCCACCTATCCAGCAGTAACTCGCTGACAAATCACACAGCCCTACGTTTGCAGCAGCCTACTCCCTCATCTTCTCGCGTCTCTGTCGAACCGACTAGGCGGAACTGCCCCGCCTACCGCGCAGGAAAAGCCCCACCCTCGACTTTTAAATAGTACAGTATACTCCCTCCGTCTAGGTGGCCAAAGTGGAGAGGAAAACGAGAGAACTTAATGTTTATTTGCTAAGGCTGGTTGTCATGGTGTTATCATAGCTATATCATGCATGCCAACTATAGGCAATTTTGATGAGGTGTCATAGAATTAAATGAAGAAAGAGAGAGTTGAGTATCATATCATGATGTTGTATCATATTATGATACCGTATCATAATAAATGCTATGCTACTATGTGTCATACATGGCAATAAATAAAGTACTACATGATACTAAGGCTGGTCATAGTGGGGAGTAACTTAGACTAGTAACATGCATATGTTACTAGTCTATGTTAC
Source organism: Triticum dicoccoides (assembly GCF_002162155.2). Classification (NCBI taxonomy): domain Eukaryota; kingdom Viridiplantae; phylum Streptophyta; class Magnoliopsida; order Poales; family Poaceae; genus Triticum; species Triticum dicoccoides. Next base: position 674,458,384 of record NC_041385.1, on the reverse strand, counting down.
TACCTCTATAATGCATAGTATCATAGATTAGTATCATAGGTGGTCTCATTTATTGCCATGCATGACACATAGTAGCATCACATTTATTATGTTACGGTATCTACCTATGTTACTATAACCATCTCTCTCTTCTTTAATTGCCTGCCACATAAGCATGTTTGCGAGTCCCAAGTGCATGATACTACTTATGTTACCCCCACTATGGCCAGCCTAATATACTGTACCTCCGTCCTGGTTTATTGGTCCCCATTGTAATCTGTGTCAAATTTTGACCATAAATTTAACTAATGAAATGTTTATGCATGCCATAAAAAATTATATCATTGAAAACTATGTTCAAATACGAATCCAACAATATAACTTTTGTTGACATGCAGTAACATTTTATCAGTTAAATCTTTGGTCAAAATTCATCACAAATTACAATGGGGACTAATAAACCAGGACGGAGGTAGTATGATACTAAGTATTATTAATACCATTGCATGCAACGAACTGACCACTGCATGTCATGTTTGATAGTCTCAAGTCATTAAAAGCATACGGCCCCACATCTCTTATTGGTTGATTCCTCTATTTATGTCAAAAATAAGAAACAATGTGAGAGTTAATGCACCGCGCCTATGTGTTTACTATTTGGTTTTCGTAAGATGACTTACTCACCTAGACGGAGGGAGTATTCGATTTGACAGCGGGCGGTGCAGTTCCCGATACGGCTTTAATGCAGACGAGGGAGGGAGTAGCGGTTCCCGAAATGTTGAACGACCAATGCATCCTCCTTCAATTAATGCATGAGGGAAGTAATGGGAGGAGGTCCGGGAAAAGAGGCTACACGATGTGAATGCAACGCAGTTTGCCCTCATTGCCCTCATATAAAGGTGCCCCTCATTCCAATGCATCTACCACATCATACGCACCTAAGCATTTGCCTAAGCACCTACACCAAGCGCAAAAGAGCTCACTCCAGACCCATGGCGGCGATGCGCGTGAGCGGCCAGCGGGTATGCCAGATGGTCCACGATGTCGGCCTGTGGCATGGCGCCGAGGATCGTCTCCAGACGGTGATGGAGAGCGGCTAGTGGATGGCCGCCGTCGATGCCAACTACGACTCTCAGTTGGACCAGATGATCGTTGCCACCAGCAACAAGTTCACCGTCCTCAAGAAGCTCGCGGACGACATCGCCTTACTCCTCCAGCCCGCGTGCCCGGGCTCCTCATTGCCTGCCACCCTAATCGGCCTCCATGGCTGGAACCTCTTTCAAGCACTGGTGGCCCTGCGACTGCCCACCGACGCCACGAAGAATGTCCACCTGGAGGTCGCCCTCACCATGAGGCGCCTAGCCCTGCAAGAATTCATCGACCTACACATCCACGTGTACGAGCAAATCGTGTACATAGGTATATACAAGGCCAGTGAGGACGCTACGACGTTGGCCTTCCTCAACCGGCTGGAAGCCTTGGATGCCTTTGCTGAGAAGCACCTCGACCTCGCCACAAAAGCCGCCTCTCCTTAGCCGCCGGTCAGTGTCCCGGCACACTAAGTTGAGGAGGAGGAGGTCGTACGTTCATGGATCCATCTTTCTTCTTTCCTTCTGTAACCACCACTGCGTTCGCATCATCGTGGCCTTAATTCTTATTCTGCTATTGCATTCTCGTTCCTATCAATACCGACATGTGCGATCCCTTTGCTTAATTATATGCATCACTGTAACTAGTACTCCATCCATCAATTTATAAGTTGTGCTTACGTTTTCCATCAACTTCATGCAACGCGCGGCCATCTTGCTAGAAACACTAGAACATGTCGAACCACGTGTGACCAAACCGATGATGCGCCAACCTAGTACTACGTACCCTGCTTATCTGGCGCAAATAGCCCCTCCCTAGCGTTTCCAATCGTTATTTCTATCTATCAATCGTGCCAAGGAGCGGAACCAAATGTTACAATTTATCCATGTTTCTCTACTCCTACTTTTTCCTTATAAAAGACTCAGTTGGTGATGGTGGTGTGTCTGTCATCCGTCATTTCTGACCATTGGATCTGCATCTAACAGTTGTGAGGTAAGTTGTGGCATTTTTGCAACAATACCCACTTCTCTACTCCAATTTACAGAAAACCCCTTATTATCTTAAAAGCAACCACATCCCTCCCTCACCTCATCAAAAGCAGCCTAAGAAATATATTTTGAGTGAAAAGTACTCCGTTCCTAAATATTTGTCTTTCTAGAGATTTCAATAAGTGACTACATACGGAGCAAAATGAGTGAATCTACACTTCAAAATATGTCTATATAATCCATATGTGATAGTCCATTTGAAATTTCTAAAAAGACAAATATTTAGGTACGGAGAGAGTAATATATTAGGAGTATATCAAAACAAGAGTGATTTCTTTCAAGTTTGTGAACAAGTACTACTATTCTACTACTTTGGATCCGTCACAACGCACGGGCACATTGCTAGTAAAAGGAAAAGGTCTGCCGCGTTCGCGCCGCACCCCCACACGCCTGGGAATCGGGAGTACTCCACTGCCCGTCCGGCACGACACATAGCTTAGGGAAGGCGTGTTGCCTAGCATTTTCACTTTCATGTGGGACCGCCGTTGAGCAAACCGACTATTGGCAAACCGCATCCCGCCCGTTGCCGGGTTGGAAAACAGAAACGAGGGGAAGATCTAGCTGTAGCATGGAAGCCAAGAAATTTGGTGTCATATGGGGCTCGTTGATAGAGTAGGAGCATTCCGTACTAGTACTACTCCTACTAGTACAAAGTTTGTACTCCTAATACTATATTACTAGTACTACCACTATACTACTAGTAGGTACGTGCACGACACAACATCGTAGGAACAAAAAACGGGAAGATCTTGTTTTGGGCGATTTATCTTTTTTCCAGTCAACATAGTATGAATAATATGATGTGGGGGGCACCCATGAAGCTTATGTTGCTTGGTTGCATGGCTACGAAAGGTTAGAGAAAAATAAATAGATAATGTGTTTAAAGTGCACTCCACTAAATAGATATACTTTGGATCCGTTGCAATGGACCGACACATCTATATCTATACCCCCTATATAGTGTGTGAAAAACTTTGAAAGTTGGTTGTTGGATGAAGCCAATCCGACGGTACAAAGATGGCAAATCCGAGCACTACTGGCCGTTGGATACCATCCACCAGATTCTGCCACATGTATAATCTAGAAGACTCCATGGTTGAACTTAATTCATGACTAACTTTGCCACAACTAAGCTTAGGCAAAGTTATTAGTTCTTGTGGCGACCGGATTTCCGGGTATTAATTTCCAGAAAATTGGCCCTTGTGCTCACCAGCCCCAGGATTACTGTTAGCTGATGAGGCACCAACTTGATACAGCAATTCCAAGCAAAAAAGCAAAATATGAAGTACAAGACCATTCTGGCCTGTGAGTACAACAATATGGTTTCTAGTGGTTGATGGCGGAAGCGGTTTGTGGATCATCATCGTCTATGGGACTCCATTTTCCATAGGAATAGCTGACCAGGTTAACTCCTATCTTCGCGAGGCTGCTATCACTGTTGCTTAGGTTCCGAGGCTGTCGTCATGGTCGCTCCTCTCCGCGCAAGAAATCTGGCCAAGACAATAGCGAGGGACAAGCCAGTGAGTACTTTGAATGTACTCGCAAACATTATGAACACGGGCATAATATAACAACGATGTGCTGAAAAAATATCTATGCTCATGACGTCAGTCACAAAAATTAATAAAAACTCTGATGCATGCAAGCAGGTTATTTATGAATATGCAATGACATATAAATAAATATAATGCACCGATCGGGTGTCTGAATCGACACCTCGAAAGGTTGGTAAGCAAAAGAAATGCCTCAGTCGGGCGTTTGAGCGACACCACATAAAGGGCTTATAAAAATAAAATGCCACAGTCGGGCGTCTCAGCGACACCACATAAAGGGCTTATAAAATATATGCCACAGTCGGGCGTCTTAGCGACACCACATAAAGGGCTTATAAAATAAATGCCACAGTCGGGCGTCTTAGCGACACCACATAAAGGGCTTATAAAAATAAAATGCCACAGTCGGGCGTCTCAGCGACACCACATAAAGGGCTTATAAAATAAATGCCACAGTCGGGCGTCTTAGCGACACCACATAAAGGGCTTATAAAAATAAATAACAGTGAATATCCGGGAGGTAGAACCATCCCAAGGATATTCGATATTACCAATAATATAACGGGTTAGTCCATAACAAAATAATAATCATAAACATCACAAGTCTCAAGTCGTAAATCTAGTTCTGGTTTAACAGTTTCACCTCCGAAGACCGACACTAAGACCGACACTTGACCCATCCCAGACTGTAATCCTTAACCATGGACACGGCTATTCGAATAGGTTTAATCCCTGCAGAGGGTGTACTCTTTACCCATGAGTAACGGATTCCTTTAGTCCATCTGGACTAATTCTGTCTACGATCTTTTAGTTGGAAACACACCTAACTTGCACACACCAGCTTAACTCACATGTGTCTGGAATCACCCACGACACCTGTCAAGCAAAACTCTAAGTGGGGAGGCTACAACCTCGACGTAACATGGGATCACAAAATTTATACCGCGTGCAAACTAGGGGAGCTACCCCCTTCGGCTACAACCGAAACACCCATGCTCCCGGACCAGGTGGCATGTCTACCGGATGCCTCCAGTATCTTCCACCATGGCCTCTCTGTACGGTGTGTGCTAGGAAAGGGGTTGACAACTTACTGAACCGTACCCTACTTGGTGTAGAGATGAGTGGTAGTACGAAGCAAGTATGGGGGTTACTGGCACAAGACTCGATCTACATTCGACTCAGGAGGTTTTAATATTCTCTGCATGATTAGTATAACAAAATATACTTCAACCAACAGATAGAAACACCACGCGACATACCCCCTCATGCCATACCGGACACGACCGTCTCGACGGAGGACTAGGGACAAGACCGTGTCTACCCAAGACAGAGGCCTTCCCGGCTTCCCTTCCGGTATGCATGAAAGGCATATGACGGTGATTTCCATCACAACCATATCAACTCCATCAGCATAAAAATCATTAATATGCACTCATGAGTAGGAACACATCCTCACATAAAATGACGTATGCTCGTGTCGGGGTGGTGTTGTCACCGTGTCAAACAACACACACAAAAATTATACCAGGGTTCAGAATGCTTGCCTTCAAGTCGTGGGGAGGCAAGGTGCATTCCAAAACTCTTGAAATCTTTCTCCTCTCTTCAAAATCCTATTTTAAAAATATATTTGAATTAACACACAAATTCAAAACGGCACAAAAGGTTGTTTTGGAAAATTTTAAAAAAATCTTAAAATAAACTAGACAATATTTGAGAGAGGTAGGAAAAAGAATCAATTCATTTGGAGTTATATTTAAAAAGTTATAGCTAGTCAAAGTCAAAATCTGTTAATTAGAAATAAAACAGAAAAGAAAACGATTCGAATATATACGTACACGTCGAAAGCGTATTCTGGAAACACGTTTCCACTTATCGAGCGTGGACCGCGTCTGAGTCACTGACAGTGGGCCCGCCTGGCCCACTGGTCAGGTTTGACTAGTCCACCTTCCCTCCTCTTCCTCTGCCTGTGAGGGGGGGCGGGACTCCGGCGACGCTCGCCGGTGAACGGCGGCACCATTTGAGAAACAGAGGTCACCCGCGGGCTTAGGGGGTCGAGGCGGTCACTCTGGTGGTCGTTTTGGTCTCTGGGGTGGATGGAGCTGCCGACGGCGAGCTCCGCGGCGGACGGTGGTCGTCGGGAAAAGTGAGTTTTTGCCCGCGGCGAGTCCCGATCCAAATTGAGCAGGGGGATGGACTCACGAGAGGGAGTGTCAGGACCCCGACTCAATGTCACATCGATCTAGCCGGTAACACCTCATATCACTTTGCGGACTCACGCACGGTATCCCCACGGGTGTCGCCTTACCTTTGCCCGGAACCGTTTGCGCCTTTTGGCTCACGTATATGATAGTGTCGCTAGCATCCATATGATAAGGAGCCCGGGCTGACATGACTAGTCGTAAACCCAAAGTGGCACAGACTTACAGGGACAGGCATCCATGACCCAGCTTCGAACGTGTCGGTCATCAGCAAGTGGGTCCGGGCTGTAGCACTGGGCTAGCAGGACTCCGGTAAACCGGGCTGTAGCGGGCTAACAGGACTCCGGTACTCAAAGCGTGACATTTCCACGAAGGGACAGACACAGGAACGAAGAAGGACACATGCCGGCCAGCCCAAGTGTTCCAGAGCAGTAGCAAGCTACCATGGCTCAGCGGTAACACTAGGAGACATTTCCCGGTAAGAGAGGCTACTAAAGATAAACAACTAGGTGGTCAGATCCCACACATACCAAGCATTTCAATCATACACTCAATATGCTCGATATGTGCAAATACAACGAAGCATCACAACATGACTCTATGACTCAAGTACTTTATTTAAGGCTCAGGGATCCATACATAACATACACAAAGGTACGGGTCTCACGACCCAACATACAAGTCATACAGTCATACAAACCGGCAGCGGAAGTAACTTGTCTGAGTACAGACAACTAGTAAAATAAAAGAGGCTTGGAAAGCCTAACTATACTACGTGGTCCTTCACAAGCTCAGGGTCACCACCTGGGTCTTTAGCCTACTCGTTGATGTCAACGTCTACATAGAACCCATCAGAAGGGGTTGCAGCGTCTTCTGTAAAATGTAGATTATAGCAACATGAGTACAAAGGTACTCAGCAAGACTTACATCAGATCCTACATACATGCATATTATCAAGAAGGGTTGGTGGAGTTATTGCAGCAAGCCAGTTTTGACTCTTGGCTAGACTATCCTACGATACTCCAACTTGAAATGGTTTTGCGCACACGAGTCCACTACTCACCACTTCAATACACTACCGAGGATCCACCTCCGTCTTCCTACGGAAGAGCCATCCTCGGCACTCACACTTATCTTGAGGCTTTTAACAGTTTCCATTTACTTGTCTATGAACTGTATAGGCAACCAAGTAGTCCTTTACCGCGGACGCGGCTATTCGAATAGATCATGTTAACCCTGCAGGGGTGTACTTCTTCATACACGCTCTCACCACTTACCGTCGTTTACACGACATGTACTCGGCAACCTTCAAGCGGAAGCCCAACGTGGGTGTTGGCCACGACCTACCTAATCACCTAAGCCTCCGGTCCAGGTTTATCGCCTATCCAGGTTCCATCCGCAGGGAGTCCGGCCGAGGTTTCCCATACGGCCCCGAACGATGTGAACAGGGTTCCCGAGATACCTAACGGGTATTCGGTACACCGTGCCACGTACCTACCGCATCACAGCCCACCCCTACGGTCAGCGCTGTCCACGGCCTCCAGTAGGCTACAAACACCAGAAACTACTTGCAACTCCTGGACGGAGAACTAGGGTGAATAAGAAGCCGAGAGGGTCCATTGGTTTCGGGCCCAATGCATGGTAGTAGCTGATTCTTAAATCACACATACAGATCTCAGTGCTTAAGGTCGGCTTCAATGAAACAACCCACCATGTACTCCTACATGGCCTCTCATCGATACCTTTACCAAATCGTCTTCACCACACCACTCTCATTACCGACATAAACATTTCACTCTATCCCATCACCCAGATGAACCAGACCTGACACGACTCTAAGCATAGCAGGCATAGCAAGGTAGGAACAACACATACATATGGCTCAAACAACTCCTACACATGCTAGTGGGTTTCATCTAGTTACTGTGGCAATGACAGGTCATGCAGAGGAAATGGGTTCAACTACCGTAGCACACAGCAGTTTGAAACGCGTTGTCTTAATGCAGTAAAAGAGAGCAGGAGCGAGAACATGGGATTGTATCGATATGATCAAATGGTTGGTTGCTTGCCTGATGGTTCGATGCACTGATACGGTTCTTCGTTAGGGTAATCACGGTACTCCTCGGAGGCAGAACCTGTCGCAAAGTACACTGATACACAACCATCACCAAACAATGTGCAACAATATGATGCATGCATGAAACATGGCAATATGAGTGTGTTGGGCTAATGCAACTAAAGCCAGAAGGGTTTGAACAAATTTGAATCAAAGATTCAAATTTCAAACTCAAACATGGCCTTTTTAAGTGCTTTTCCTTGTTCTGCTTAAAACATCAATTTAACTTGTTTGATCATGCATGAAAATAGTACAGATGGATAGATTGGATTTTTCTGATCATTTTTCATATATAATTTGTCCAATTTGGAGTTACAGAATAAAAGTTATGAATTTTTGAAGTTTAAATAATATTCTGGAATTTCCTGATTTAATTTAAATCCAGAAATATGATTATTGCGCCAGCATGACGTCAGCATGACGTCAGTGGTCAACTGCGGCTGGCTGAGGTCAAACCTGACGTGTGGGGCCCACACGTCAGTGACAGGGGGGTTAAACAGAGTTAAATTAATCCTAATTACTAATTAGGGGCGCTGGGGCCCACTGGTCAGTGTCAGGGGGTTAACTAACAGTGGTTAGCGCTAATCCTAATTAGCTACAGGGCTGGGCCCACCTGTCAGGGACTCAGGGGGGGTCCTGCCGTGGTCAAAGTGGGTCAAACCCACCGGCGACGTGACGCCGGCGAGGCCCGAGACGGCGGCGCGATGCGGGATCGCGCTACAGGGCACGGGCGAGGCTATGCTTGGGCTCGTTGGAGAGCCCTTGCTCCTGCGCGTCGAACGGTGGTGGTGGCCGGGCCTGAGGTGGCCGGAGTCGTCGACGGCGAGCTCGTGAGCGGCGGCCGGAGTTCGGGTGCGGTCGGAGTCGGCGTTGCAGGGTGTTTGGGGAGGCGTTGGTGCGTGCTGCGTGCTCCTAGTGAGGCGTGGAGCACGATAGTGTGCTCGGTTGGGCGCTACGGTGACCGTGGCCACGACGGCGACATCGCCGGCGGCGTGGAGCTCTCGGCCAAGGTGGGGCTAAGGCCTAGAGGTCGAAAGAGACCCGGGAAGAAGGGGGAAACGACTCGGGGGCTCACCGCGGTTGCAGTGGGCGTCGAAGCGGGCTCGGGGACGCGCTGGAGACGGCGAATTCGTCGGCGACGGTGGTCGGAGCCCGAAGAGGGGAACGGCGGCGTGACGGTGATGCAGAGCTTCCGGAGACCCGTGGAGCGGTGGGGAGGAAGAGGAGGTCGAGGCGGAGCTCCTGAGCTAGTCGGGGGAGTGAGGGGTGGCCGGAGATGGCTGCTATGGCGAACGGCGGCGACGGTGGTGTTCGGCCGTGTGAGAGAGAGAGCGAGGGAGAGGAGGGGAGAGCCGGGGGAGAGTGAGAGAGAGCAGGGGGGAGGCGTGGCGTCGTCCAGGGCAACGAGCGAGGAGGGGAGGGCAGGCAAGCAGGGAGAGAGGTGGCGTGGCGCGGTGGCGGGCGCGCGCGCCGGCCACACTCCCCTCCCTCTGTCGGGACGAAGACGACAGAGGAGGGAGGCGGGCTGGGCCGCCTGCTGGCTGGGCCGGCCAGCTGGATGGGCTGCACAGGGAGGAGCCCAGGTAAGCTTCTCCCTTTTATTTCTTTTTTATATTTTCTACTTTCTGACATTTGTTTTGATTTAAATAATATATTAAATCATTTATTTAACTTATGCCAATTTTTGGAGGGGCTAGATATATTATTCCAGAGCTCCTTTAGAAATGGCATAATATTTGGACCATATTTCATATATATAGAAATATATTTCCAATGCAAATATTTATGCCTTAATTCCAAATGCCCAAAATAAATGTCCATGAGCCACTAAAAATATTGGTTTGATTTTTATCTCTGTCCAATATTTTCAGAGAGCAACATGAGCATTTTCTTGGACCCTTTTGGAGAAGTTTTTATTTGGATCATTTTCAAAATGATTCTGAGGGTTTCACAGATCCCCATTTCAAGTTTCTGATGAAAGAGTAAACATGATGCAACACTCTAATGCATGACTAGCTAGGGTGTGACAACTCACCCCCACTCAAAAGAATCTCGTCCCGAGATTTGGGTTCCTCCGGGAAGAAGGCGGGATACTCAAGTCGAAGACGATCCTCCCTTTCCCAGGTTGCTTCATCCTCAGAATGGTGCGACCATTGAACCTTGAGAAACTTGATATTATGACGTCGGGTGATACGCTCGGCCTGATCGAGGATACGAATGGGGTACTCTCGATATGTAAGATTATCTTGGAGATCAAGCGTTTCGTGGTCCACTCCACGGATAGGATCCGAGAAGCAACGCCTGAGTTGAGAAACGTGGAAGACATCATGGACTCTGGAGAGGTGCGGAGGTAGTTCCAACTGGTAGGCAACTTCTCCTCGTTTGGCGAGAATGCGAAAAGGTCCAATGTAACGAGGAGCCAATTTGCCTTTGATACCGAAACGATGGGTTCCCTTCAGAGGGGTGACCCGAAGATAAGCCTTCTCGTCAACCTCGAAAGTCATAGCCTTATGCTTTCGGTCATATTGACTCTTTTGACGGGATTGGGCTGTTTTCAACTTTTCACGAACGATGCGAACTTGTTCTTCTGCTTCCTGAATCATATCCGGGCCAAAGAATTGTCTTTCCCCGGTCTCTGACCAGTTAAGGGGTGTTCGACACCGTCGTCCATAGAGAACTTCAAAAGGGGCTTTACCCAAGCTAGATTGATAGCTGTTGTTGTAAGCGAATTCGGCAAATGGAAGGCACTTCTCCCAGTCCATTCCAAATGAGATAACAGAGGCTCGAAGCATGTCTTCTAGAACTTGGTTGACGCGTTCCACTTGACCACTCGACTGAGGGTGGAAAGCGGTGCTAAAGGAGAGACGAGTTCCCATAGCATTTTGGAAACTTTCCCAAAATCGAGAGGTGAAAAGACTTCCTCGATCCGAGTTAATTTCCAAAGGAACACCATGGAGGGACACTATTCGGGAGATGTATAAGTCTGCCAGCTGACTAGCGGTTATACTCTCACGAACAGGTAGGAAATGGGCTACTTTGGAAAGACGATCGACAACGACGAAGATAGCATTATTCCCTCTCTTGGTCCTGGGAAAACCGGTAATGAAATCCATACCAATTTTATCCCATTTCCATTCAGGAATAGCTAAGGGTTGAAGGGTGCCAGCAGGCCGTTGGTGCTCTGCTTTTACACGACGACAGACGTCGCAATTTGCAATATATTGAGCAATTTGTCTCTTCATCCTAGTCCACCAGAACCTCTGGCGTAGGTCCTGATACATCTTAGTGCTACCGGGATGAATGGTGAGAGGAGATTCATGAGCTTCCTTAAGGATCAAACGCCTCAGGTTTCGCACTTTGGGAACCACTAGTCGATTCCCGAAGTATACGACCCCTTGATCATTAATGGAGAAGCAATTCGCAATTCCTTTCTGAATGTTTCTTTTGATGCGGGAAATTCCCGGATCTACCTTCTATGCTTTGATAATCTGGTCCGTAAGGGTAGGTTTTGCCACCAAGGTGGAAAGAAAACCTTGAGGAACAATGTGAAGGTTAAGCTTCCGAAATTCCTCATGGAGAAGCGGTTGACTTTGTTGTAACATCAGGTTGTTACAATAAGATTTACGACTTAGCGCATCAGCCATGACGTTGGCTTTCCCTGGGGTGTAGGTTATTCCTAAGTCGAAGTCTGTGATCAACTCAACCCAACGTCTTTGCCTGAGATTTAAATCCGGTTGGGTGAAAATGTACTTCAGGCTTTGGTGATCAGTGAATATTTCGCAACGATTACCGAGGAGGTAATGTCGCCAGGTCTTAAGTGCATAGACTACGGCTGCAAGCTCTAGATCATGAGTAGGATAATTCTCCTCATGTGGGTGCAATTGCCGTGAAGCGTAGGCAATTACGTGTCGATCTTGCATGAGAATGCAACCTAGTCCTTGTCGCGAAGCGTCGCAGTAGATAACAAAGTCCTTGGAGAAGTCTGGCGGTACCAGTACGGGAGCAGAAGTCAGGCGTCTTTTCAGTTCCTGAAAGCTGTGCTCACATTGTGGAGTCCACTCGAACTTCTTATCTTTCTTGAGGAGTTCGGTTAGAGGTTTGGCAACTTTGGAGAAGTTCTCGACAAAGCGACGGCAATAGCTCGCTAAGCCTAGAAAACTCCGAACTTGCTTGACCGATTCAGGTGGAGTCCAGTTAAGGACGGCTTGAACTCGCTCAGGGTTAACAGCAATACCTTTACCAGATATTACATGACCCAGATAGGTCACTTCTGACAACCAGAATTCACATTTAGAAAATTTGGCATAAAGGCGATGCTCTCGAAGTTTCTGCAACACTAGCCTTAGATGTTCGGCATGTTCTTCCTCGTTCTTGGAGTAGATGAGTATATCATCGAGGTAAACCACGACGAATTTATCCAAATACTCCATGAAGATTGAGTTCATTAACCGAGAAAAGGTGGCTGGAGCGTTGGTTAAACCGAAGGACATGACGGTGTACTCGTATTGGCCATAACGAGTAACAAAGGCCGTTTTAGGAATGTCCCCGTTTCTGATTTTGATTTGATGATAGCCCAACCTCAAATCCATCTTGGAGAAGACTGAGGATCCAGCGAGCTGATCGTACAGGTCGTTGATCCTGGGAAGCGGATATTTGTTCTTGATTGTGACCAAATTGACAGGTCGGTAATCTACAACCATCCGGTCCGTACCATCCTTCTTCTTGACGAATAGGACGGGGCAAGCCCACGGAGACGAGCTAGGTCGGATGAAACCCTTTTTCAAGGACTCATCGAGTTGTTTCTTAAGCTCGGCTAGTTCTAGGGGTGCCATCTTATAAGGTCTTCTAGCAATCGGAACGGTTCCTGGAATGAGGTCTATTACGAACTCAACATCCCTGTCAGGTGGAACTCCTGGCAATTCGTCTGGAAAGACATCCGGGAAGTCACGGACTACCGGAACGTCCTCAAGGTCTGGCAAGGGGCTGGCGTTAAGAGAATATAATTGTCGCTTGGCTATTCGGGTCAAGACATTGACTATCTTCCCCGAAGGATGGGTGAGCTGAACAGTCCTAGAGAAGCAATCAATTTTGGCTTGATGAGCTGACATCCAGTCCATACCCAAAATGATATTAATATCTGAAGATTTAAGGGCTATTAAAGAGGCAAGGAAAACAAGTCTGTCGACTTGGATTTCATTTCCATGGCTTACTCTAGAAGTTTGCCATTTGGATCCCGGAGTTTGAATTACCATAGAGGTTGGCATATCACCGAATGCGACGTTATGCAAGCGAGCATAGTTTTCAGATATAAAAGAATGAGAGGCTCCTGTATCGAAAAGAACAGATGCCGGGTGGCAATTAACAAGAAGCGTACCGAGAACGACGTTGGGATCCTCTTGAGCTTCTTCGGCAGAGATACAGTTGACATGGCCACGTGAAGCGGTGACCGGCTTGGCGTGGAATATTTTTCCTGTCGGCTTGCCACGGCCAACAGCTTTAGCAGACTGGTTGGGGTTGGTCTGGGGGCACTCACGCATATAGTGACCAGATTCCCCACACTTGAATCAAGTCACGGAACTGGTACGTGGAGGAGCATTGTTAGTTGGACCCCCATAGGGCTTGGCTGGAGCAGACTGTTGAACGGGGCGAGGCGCCTGGAAGGATGGCCTCGGTGTGAACCTGGGTGGCAGGGCGGTGTTGGGTACCCACACGCGGCGCTTCTGAGGACCAGCACCGGATGAGGAACCCATGTCACGGCCATGCTTGCGTGTTGCGTCATAGTCAGTCTGACCAGTTTCAGCACTGATGGCTTTGTTGACAAGTTTCTGAAAAGATGTGCACTCATGCAGACGGAGGTCGCGGCGAAGCTCAGGACTAAGGCCCTTACGGAACCTTGCTTGCTTCTTGGCATCAGTAGACACTTCCTCAGTTGCATATCGTGCGAGATTACCAAACTCCCTGCTGTAAGCATCCACAGAAAGTCGGCCTTGGGTGAAACTGCAAAATTCTTCACGTTTACGGTCCATGAGACCCTCCGGGATGTGATGTTCACGGAAAGCCTCACTGAACTCAGCCCAAGTAGTGACATGGCCCGCTGGGCGCATAGCTCCATAATTCTCCCACCACAGACTGGCAGGGCCTTCAAGATGATATGCAGCAAAGGTGACCTTGTCAGCCTCCGCTACCAGCGCGGAACGCAGTTTGTGAGAGATACTGCGAAGCCAGTCATCAGCGTCGAGAGGCTCGACGGAGTGGTGGAACGTGGGTGGATGCAATTTGATGAAATCACTGAGTGACACCACGTTAGTCCTCTGATGGTGTGCTGTGTTCTGTTCAATACGCTCCAACAAACGGTTGGTCTCCCGCTTGTTTCTCTCAGCTTCCATCATAACCTCGGCTAGTGAAGGAGGATGAAGCAGATTTACATCCCTGGCTTCACTGCCTTCGGCCTGCTCTTGAGAAGCAGGGTTAGCGCGCGTGTTGACCATCCTAGGAAAACAAGACAATGATTTAGTCAGGATGATAAAATTCCGACATAGGGTAAAAATGTAAGGAATAACTCGAAATGCAAGATGATCATCCGCATGACATGGTAGATACAGAAACTGCTGCTTTATTCCATCATCATACACACCATACAGGGTTTAGTACAAGACCAAACAAGTACTATTTCGGTGAAAGAGGATTACATCTCATCGAAGGCATCCCAAGCTCCTATACATTATTTTTCTACACCTCCGGAAAGAGTACAACTAGGTCATATCCCACGAGTCACGCGGGACGATAGACGACACAGCTAGTGTGAACTAGTGATACTACTGCTAACTCAGACCGATCCGTAGTAGTCCTCGTAGAAGTCACCTCCATAGCCTGGAAGCTCAACATGATCATCCGGAAACAGACGATCTCGCGGAGCTTGTGGACCATAGGGGCTAGGATGAGGCCTTGGACCAACAGACGGTGGCCTGCGGGGACCGCGAGGTGGGGTGATGCCTCCTACATCACGCCAAACCATCACGTCTGGCAGAGCAGATCTCACAGGATAGAGATCGCGCATATCTGAATATCCAGCTTGCACCGCCGGTGCGAACCGAGTCAAAGTGGCCCAGTGGTCAGCACGGGTATTGAAGAGCTCTAACCTCAAGGCCCAATTTTCACGGTCCTTATCCTCGAGCATCTCAGCAGTGGTGCGAGTCCGTGAATCCTCCTGAGTGGGGTCAGCATAAATAGCCTGGAGATACCCTTGTGCTCCCGGAAGTGATCCTGGCATATACCGGAAATCAGAGTCCCGAAATATACCAGATCTGACTCGCATAATGGTCATCATAGAGTAGGCGGCGTCCTGCACAGCCATCTCAATAGTAACCCCGAGTCCATAGGAGCAGTGAAGAGGCTCGGTGGATCCAGGATAAGATGGAAATATCCTGACAGTGCAGAGATACTGGCTTTGATTAAAATCTCGGAATTGCTCTTCGACCGTGTACTCAGGATACCAGCGGTATCCAGCCTCAGTCATTACCCTGACCAACTTGGCAGTATGGTCGGGTACATCTAGGCATCGAGTCAGGCGAACCACTTGATTGAGGTCGCGAGTGGCCATCTGAAAGCACAATCATAATGCAAAGGCATTAGAATTTCTAGCGAAATTTTGGCAGCATAACAGCTGTAAATGCTCAAGAAGGATTTTGAGATATTTGACAAAGGATTTCATACACACTCAACATCATCATATCAAAGTTCTGAATCCATTCTAACAACATAATGTGGTAGTAAAACTGAACTAGGCTTGAATCCATCAAACTTATCAGGTACTACTGATTAGTAACACGTGATCCTAATAGAGAGAACAGATCCTAATCCCTTAACCCCCGGTGGAAGAATGGACTGACTCAGATCAGAATGTCATAAGATAAAGGAGTAAAAAGAGCCTTACGTTCCAACCCACAAACAATTCCCCTACATATAACTAAAGAATTTCTAGACTCAACATCGACCAGTTTGGCTTGGAGAACCTACAGGCAGTCCAGCTCTGATGCCAACGCTGTCAGGACCCCGACTCAATGTCACATCGATCTAGCCGGTAACACCTCATATCACTTTGCGGCCTCACGCACGGTATCCCCACGGGTGTCGCCTTACCTTTGCCCGGAACCGTTTGCGCCTTTTGGCTCACGTATATGATAGTGTCGCTAGCATCCATATGATAAGGAGCCCGGGCTGACAGGACTAGTCGTAAACCCAAAGTGGCACAGACTTACAGGGACAGGCATCCATGACCCAGCTTCGAACGTGTCGGTCATCAGCAAGCGGGTCCGGGCTGTAGCACTGGGCTAGCAGGACTCCGGTAAACCGGGCTGTAGCGGGCTAACAGGACTCCGGTACTCAAAGCGTGACATTTCCACGAAGGGACAGACACAGGAACGAAGAAGGACACATGCCGGCCAGCCCAAGTGTTCCAGAGCAGTAGCAAGCTACCATGGCTCAGCGGTAACACTAGGAGACATTTCCCGGTAAGAGAGGCTACTAAAGATAAACAACTAGGTGGTCAGATCCCACACATACCAAGCATTTCAATCATACACTCAATATGCTCGATATGTGCAAATACAACGAAGCATCACAACATGACTCTATGACTCAAGTACTTTATTTAAGGCTCAGGGATCCATACATAACATACACAAAGGTACGGGTCTCACGACCCAACATACAAGTCATACAGTCATACAAACCGGCAGCGGAAGTAACTTGTCTGAGTACAGACAACTAGTAAAATAAAAGAGGCTTGGAAAGCCTAACTATACTACGTGGTCCTTCACAAGCTCAGGGTCACCACCTGGGTCTTTAGCCTACTCGTTGATGTCAACGTCTACATAGAACCCATCAGAAGGGGTTGCAGCGTCTTCTGTAAAATGTAGATTATAGCAACATGAGTACAAAGGTACTCAGCAAGACTTACATCAGATCCTACATACATGCATATTATCAAGAAGGGTTGGTGGAGTTATTGCAGCAAGCCAGCTTTGACTCTTGGCTAGACTATCCTACGATACTCCAACTTGAAATGGTTTTGCGCACACGAGTCCACTACTCACCACTTCAATACACTACCGAGGATCCACCTCTGTCTTCCTACGGAAGATCCATCCTCGGCACTCACACTTATCTTGAGGCTTTTAACAGTTTCCATTTACTTGTCTATGAACTGTATAGGCAACCAAGTAGTCCTTTACCGCGGACGCGGCTATTCGAATAGATCATGTTAACCCTGCACGGGTGTACTTCTTCATACACGCTCTCACCACTTACCGTCGTTTACACGACATGTACTCGGCAACCTTCAAGCGGAAGCCCAACGTGGGTGTCGGCCACGACCTACCTAATCACCTAAGCCTCCAGTCCAGGTTTATCGCCTATCCAGGTTCCATCCGCAGGGAGTCCGGCCGAGGTTTCCCATACGGCCCCGAACGATGTGAACAGGGTTCCCGAGATACCTAACGGGTATTCGGTACACCGTGCCACGTACCTACCGCATCACAGCCCACCCCTACGGTCAGCGCTGTCCACGGCCTCCAGTAGGCTACAAACACCAGAAACTACTTGCAACTCCTGGACGGAGAACTAGGGTGAATAAGAAGCCGAGAGGGTCCATTGGTTTCGGGCCCAATGCATGGTAGTAGCTGATTCTTAAATCACACATACAGATCTCAGTGCTTAAGGTCGGCTTCAATGAAACAACCCACCATGTACTCCTACATGGCTTCTCATCGATACCTTTACCAAATCGTGTTCACCACACCACTCTCATTACCGACATAAACATTTCACTCTAGCCCATCACCCAGATGAACCAGACCTGACACGACTCTAAGCATAGCAGGCATAGCAAGGTAGGAACAACACATACATATGGCTCAAACAACTCCTACACATGCTAGTGGGTTTCATCTAGTTACTGTGGCAATGACAGGTCATGCAGAGGAAATGGGTTCAACTACCGTAGCACACAGCAGTTTGAAACGCGTTGTCTTAATGCAGTAAAAGAGAGCAGGAGCGAGAACATGGGATTGTATCGATATGATCAAATGGTTGGTTGCTTGCCTGATGGTTCGATGCACTGATACGGTTCTTCGTTAGGGTAATCACGGTACTCCTCGGAGGCAGAACCTGTCGCAAAGTACACCGATACACAACCATCACCAAACAATGTGCAACAATATGATGCATGCATGAAACATGGCAATATGAGTGTGTTGGGCTAATGCAACTAAAGCCAGAAGGGTTTGAAGAAATTTGAATCAAAGATTCAAATTTCAAACTCAAACATGGCCTTTTAAAGTGCTTTTCCTTGTTCTGCTTAAAACATCAATTTAACTTGTTTGATCATGCATGAAAATAGTACAGATGGATAGATTGGATTTTTCTGATCATTTTTCATATATAATTTGTCCAATTTGGAGTTACAGAATAAAAGTTATGAATTTTTGAAGTTTAAATAATATTCTGGAATTTCCTGATTTAATTTAAATCAAGAAATATGATTATTGCGCCAGCATGACGTCAGCATGACGTCAGTGGTCAACTGCGGCTGGCTGAGGTCAAACCTGACGTGTGGGGCCCACACGTCAGTGACAGGGGGTTAAACAGAGTTAAATTAATCCTAATTACTAATTAGGGGCGCTGGGGCCCACTGGTCAGTGTCAGGGGGTTAACTAACAGTGGTTAGCGCTAATCCTAATTAGCTACAGGGCTGGGCCCACCTGTCAGGGACTCAGGGGGGGTCCTGCCGTGGTCAAAGTGGGTCAAACCCACCGGCGACGTGACGCCGGCGAGGCCCGAGACGGCGGCGCGATGCGGGATCGCGCTACAGGGCACGGGCGAGGCTGTGCTTGGGCTCGTTGGAGAGCCCTTGCTCCCGCGCGTCGAACGGTGGTGGTGGCCGGGCCTGAGGTGGCCGGAGTCGTCGACGGCGAGCTCGTGAGCGGCGGCCGGAGTTCGGGTGCGGTCGGAGTCGGCGTTGCAGGGTGTTTGGGGAGGCGTTGGTGCGTGCTGCGTGCTCCTAGTGAGGCGTGGAGCACGATAGTGTGCTCGGTTGGGCGCTACGGTGACCGTGGCCACGACGGCGACATCGCCGGCGGCGTGGAGCTCTCGGCCAAGGTGGGGCTAAGGCCTAGAGGTCGAAAGAGACCCGGGAAGAAGGGGGAAACGACTCGGGGGCTCACCGCGGTTGCAGTGGGCGTCGAAGCGGGCTCGGGGACACGCTGGAGACGGCGAATTCGTCGGCGACGGTGGTCGGAGCCCGAAGAGGGGAACGGCGGCGTGATGGCGATGCAGAGCTTCCGGAGACCCGTGGAGCGGTGGGGAGGAAGAGGAGGTCGAGGCGGAGCTCCTGAGCTAGTCGGGGGAGTGAGGGGTGGCCGGAGATGGCTGCTATGGCGAACGGCGGCGACGGTGGTGTTCGGCCGTGTGAGAGAGAGAGCGAGGGAGAGGAAGGGAGAGCCAGGGGAGAGTGAGAGAGAGCAGGGGGGAGGCGTGGCGTCGTCCAGGGCAACGAGCGAGGAGGGGAGGGCAGGCAAGCAGGGAGAGAGGTGGCGTGGCGCGGTGGCGGGCGCGCGCGCCGGCCACACTCCCCTCCCTCTGTCGTGACGAAGACGACAGAGGAGGGAGGCGGGCTGGGCCGCCTGCTGGCTGGGCCGGCCAGCTGGATGGGCTGCACAGGGAGGAGCCCAGGTAAGCTTCTCCCTTTTATTTCTTTTTTCTATTTTCTAATTTCTGACATTTGTTTTGATTTAAATAATATATTAAATCATTTATTTAACTTATGCCAATTTTTGCAGGGGCTAGATATATTATTCCAGAGCTCCTTTAGAAATGGCATAATATTTGGACCATATTTCATATATATAGAAATATATTTCCAATGCAAATATTTATGCCTTAATTCCAAATGCCCAAAATAAATGTCCATGAGCCACTAAAAATATTGGTTTGATTTTTATCTCTGTCCAATATTTTCAGAGAGCAACATGAGCATTTTCTTGGACCCTTTTGGAGAAATTTTTATTTGGATCATTTTCAAAATGATTCTGAGGGTTTCACAGATCCCCATTTCAAGTTTCTGATGAAAGAGTAAACATGATGCAACACTCTAATGCATGACTAGCTAGGGTGTGACAGGGAGAGGGGGTTCCTGGTGAAGAGAGTGGATAGGGGGAGGCCTTGGTTGCGCCGAACGGAGCCGGGAGGCGGCGGTGGCTGTGGTTGCCGGAGGCGGGGAAGAAAACCTCCCCGGGTCGATTGGCTGCCATGGGGAAACGAGGGGGGTGATTTTGAGGCTGCTTGCGTGCTCGGAAGGCTCGAGGGGCTTCCTTTTATAGCGCTCCCATGTCGGTTCGCGGCGGCAGTGCATGAGCTCGTCGGCGACCGGTGTTTTGTAGCTTGCAGGCATCGTGGCGAGGCTGGGGATGGCGACAGGAGCTAGCTGACGAGTGGGTACTGCTCCCAGGGCGAGCTGGCGAGCGGGCGTGGCTCGGGCGGCGCTGGCCATTGCAGGGGCTGTCGGGCGACAGTGGCGGCTAGCTGCTGGCCTGCCGGAGACATGGCAAGGGCTGTGGTGCTCGTGGGGAGCAGAAGGGGACATGGCGTGCTGGCTGCGGTCAGCCACGAACCAGAGTGAGTGCGGGGCGAGACGCGGTGGCTCGGTCTTGGCACATGCAAAACGCGTGCTCCGCTCGCGCTCTGGGTGTGCCCAGAGCAAGCACGGAACATGCTCGACAGAATGCTAAGGCATGTTAGGGGGCTCTAAACCACAAGAGGGTTAACAGGGTGGGGTTATAGGCTAGGGCAAATCCATGGGACATGCTGGTCTGGTCAGGGGGTCAAGTTCATAATGTAAACAAAAACTCATGCCAAATCTGTCCATGCTCTCAAGGTGTTTGACAAAATGCCAAAGGCTCCTAGGCAGTTCTTGGAGTGGCCAAATCTCCCAGAGTGGGGTCTCTTTAGATGAAAGAGAGGGTGGTGAGGTTAGTTTGCCAAAAGAAGAAACTTGCTAGTGCAAGTTTTGCAAAACTTCAATTCTGGGCAGGGAGTAAATGGCACCATTACATGGACCAAAAATGTCCCAAAGAGTGCATGCTCCTGGACTTAGGAGTTTTTTAGGGTTGACTACAAGCAGGAGAAAGCATAAGGTCACTAGAGCAAGAATGAAAAGGGTTGCAGTAGAAAACATAAGGCTAGTCCAGAATGAAAAAGAGGTTGATTCACTCAATTTTTCCAAAGAACATCACTAGGTTTTTGCATAAAGATGGATGGAATGCTACCACTGACACCCCATAATTTTGGTGGAGGCTCCAAGGAAATATTTAATTAAGCTATAGTGCAAAAATGCCCACTGGACCAGATTTGAAAAATAGGTGTAGAACTCAAAATATACAATTAATGAAATATATTATTGCATAAAAGTGGTTTAGAGACATCACATGACATCTCCAAATTTTGGTTAGAATTTTAGTTAAATTTATCAAATGGTTGTAGTTCAAAAAGAGCTCCAAAACTTAAAGAAAGTCATTTTAATGAATAAAGCTCAGGGTGAAATAATTGATTAAATAAATCTACTGATCAAGGAATGTTATATAGAGAGAGTTTAGAAGCCCAACACATATTGGAAAGTTCCACTTGGGGAAAACTCCTCAATATTAAAAAGAAAGGCTCTGAAATCAACAGAAATATTCCTGCAGGCAAAAATTTTAAACTCTTGGCAAAATTTTAATAATTAAAACCTGGTTAAATTTTAGGGGTGTTACAGTTCTTCAAAATGAGAGTCACAAGTTGGCAAGCCTAAGGGAATCTTGCCACATTTTTTGTGTGTATTTCACGTGGGGCCTTAGTGTGGCTTGCCTAAGGTGTGGCTTGAACCAAACACTCACCTAAGTTAGTCAAACTCGCCTAACCTTACGTGTGGCAATCTTTGGCAATCTTAGTGGTTGTTTGATTCCTAGCCACACCTTGCCACACTTTGCTACACCTAACCTTAGGCAAGTTTGACCAAGTTAGGTAGGTGTTTGGTTCTAGCCACACCTAAGGCAAAGATTTTTTTATGAGCGGTGAGCCCCACATGTCATAGACACAAAGGGGCTGTTTGGTTCTAGGCCTAGCATTGCCAAACTTTGCCACACATTTTTGCCAAGCTTGCCTAAGGTTAGTTCATCAAAATGAGAGCCACAAGTTGGCAAGCCTAAGGGAATTTTGCCACATTTTTATGTGTATGCCATGTGGGGCCCAAGTGGGGCTTGCCTAAGATGTGGCTTGAACCAAACACTCACCTAAGTTGGTCAAACTTGCCTAACTTTAGGTGTGGAAATCTTTGGCAAAGTTAGTCACAAACCAAATAGTCCCTAATAACTATGTGGCAAGATTCCCTTAGGCAAGCCAAAGTGCGGCTAACAAAGTAACTCAACTAAGGCAAGTGTGGCAAGTGTGGCAAAAATCATGTGGCGATATATGGCAAAGATAGTCAGAATTCAAACAACCCTACTAACCAAACAGCGCCTAACCTTAGGCAAGTTTGGCAACATTGTATGATAAAGTGTGGCATTGCTAGGCCTAAAACCAAACAACCCTTGTGTTTGCTGCAAAAAATGTGGCTAACAAAATGGGCACCATAAGTGTGGCAAGATTTGGCAAGAAGTTGAGTCTATGACATGTGGACCATGTAGCTAGAAAAATGTGGCAAGCCACAAGTGTAGCAATGAACCAAACACATGCCTAAGATATTGTGGCACGCCTAATCTTAGGCGTGGCAACCTTAGGATGCAAACCAAACATCTATATATCTATACCCCTATATAGTGTGTGAACAACTTTGAAATTTGGTCGTTGGATGAAGCCAATCGGATGGTACAAAGATGGCAAATACGAGCACTACTTGCCGTTGGATATGATCCACATTCCACCAGATTTTGCCACATGTAGAATCTAGAAAACTCCACATGTAGAAGCATAATGCACAAACCACCAGAATCTCATGCGTGCAATGCACGTGTACCTTACTAGTACTAGTTGGTAGTAGTAAGAAACAAATTCTGGTTTTGGCACGAGCTCGTACTGCGGGAGCACCACAAGGCCTGCCATAGGAGTTACATTTCCCTCTCGGGGCCGACAGGACCGAACTTCAGTGGCTTAGTGCCCGGCCTATAAGTCAATGACATGCGGACCTTAAATGCGGCTGGCCCACATGTCATTTTCATGGTGGTGGCGTGGTTCGCGACTCACTCATTTGAGATGAACCGGCCGGTGGTGGCGCGGTCGTGGTGAGGGTGCCACAGCTGGGCGTCAGGGTGTTACGAGGCGTAGATGGCCACACCAGCGGGTACTACCTATAGTACAGAAGTACGCCAGCTAAGGATTGATGCCCGAGACGAAATGTATCACAACCGCTGCATGATAATTCTATGGTGCGGGAGTACGGATCAGAGCACAACAGCGGAGACGGCAAACCACGTCCAATCCGGTGTGTTTGTGGTAGAAAGTTGATGGTCGCCGCAGTTCAGCTGGCCCTCATGTCATGCACACAAAGGCGGAGGAGCGGTGGGGCCGAGAGGGATGAGGCACATGTCGGGGGATGAGGATCCCCTGACGCGAACAACCCTACCATTCTATCATTGACATGTGGGACCGCCAGGTGTGGGTCCCACCTGTCAGCGAAGGAAAGTGTCAGGACCCCAACTCAATGCCACATCGATCTAGCATGTAACACCTCATATCACTTTGCGGCCTCACGCACGGTATCCCCACGGGTGTCGCCTTACCCTTTGCCCGGGACCGTTTGCATCTTTTGGCACACATATATGATAGTGTCGCTAGCATCCATATGATAAGGATCCCGGGCTGACATGGCTAGTCGTAACCCCAAAATGGCACAAACTTACAGGGACAGGCATCCATGACCCAACATCGAACGTGTTGGTCATCAGCGAGTGAATCCAGGCTGTAGCACTGGGCTAGCAGGACTCCGGTGAACCGGGCTGTAGCGGGCTAACAGGACTCCGGTATTCATCGCGTGACATTTCCCCGAAGGGACAGACACAGGAACGAAGAAGGACACATGTCGGCCAGCCTAAGTGTTCCGGAGCAGTAGCAAGCTACCATGGCTTGGTGGAAACACAAGGAGACATTTCCCGGTAAGAGAGTCTACTAAGGATAAACAACTAGATAGTCAGATCCCACACATACCAAGCATTTCAATAACATACACACAATATGCTCAATATGTGCAAATACAACATGGCATCACAACATGACTCTACAACTCAAGCATTATATTCAATAGGCTCCGAGAATGGAGATATTACAAACATGGGTCTCATGACCCAGCATTCAGAGCACACAAGTCAAGCACAAGCGGAAGCTTAACATGTCTGAGTACAGACATCTACAAATGAAAAAGGCTGAGAAGCCTGACTATCTACAAGATCCTGCCGAGGGCACAAGATCGTAGCTGAGGTAACAAGCTAAACGTCGAAGTCCACGCAGTACTACTAGCGAGACTGAAGTCTCTCTGCAAAAACATAAATTAAGCAACGTGAGTACAAATGTACCCAGCAAGACTTACATCAGAACTAACTACATATGCATCATTATCAACAAAGGGGGTGGTGGAGTTTAACTGCAGCAAGCCAGCTTTGACTCGGTGGCTAACCTGAACTACGACTGCAAGTAACTCTGTTGAGGTGGCGCACACGAGTCCACATATTCACCATATCAATAAACCACTATGGATCCGCTCCCGTCTCCCTACGAGAACGCCATCCATAGCACTCACGCTTATCTTGCGCATTTTAGAGTATCCACTTTCACTTGTCTATGAACTATACAGGCAACCCAGAAGTCCTTTTCCGCGGACACGGCTATTCGAATAGATCATATTAACCCTGCAGGGGTGTACTTCTTCACACATGCTCTCACCACTTACCGCCGTTTACACGACATGTACTCGGCAACCTTCAAGCGGAAGCCCAGCGAGGGTGTCGGCCACGACCTAACTAACCACACAAGTCTCTCGTCCAGGTTTATCGCCTATTCGGGTTCCATCCGCAAGGAGATCTGGCCGGGGTGTCGCTCACGGCCCCAAACGATGTGTGCAGGGTTCCCAAGCCCACCATCCGGGTGCCAGTTGGTACACCAGGCCACTGTGCCTAGTCTGTCCCAAGCCCACCTGTACCGGGTGCCACTTGGTAGACTACTAACACTACCTACAAACACCAGAAACTAGTTGCAACTCCTGGACAGAGATCATGTTGATTAATAAGTCGAGAGGGGTCGAGTTACCGAAACCCAATGTGTGGTAGTAACTGGTCATGGATCACAAACACAGAACTCAGTTCCTGAGGACGGCTGCAATGAGACAACCCACCATGTACTCCTACATGGCCTCTCACCGCTACCTTTACCAAATCGTGTTCACACACTTAGCTCACACACAGTAGGACATGTTTACACACCTCCGATTCATCCCTGATGAATCAGACCTGACTCAACTCTAAGCAGTAGCAGGCATGACAAACAAGCATGAATGAGTAGGCACATTAGGGCTCAAACAACTCCTACTCATGCTAGTGGGTTTCATCTATTTACTGTGGCAATGACAGGTCATGCAGAGGATAAAGGGGTTCAGCTACTGCAACAAGTAACAAATGAATCGTTGTTGTCCTAATGCAGTAAAAGAGAGCAGGAGCGAGAGAGTGGGATTGTATCGGAATGAACAAGGGGGTTTTGCTTGCTTGGCACTTCTGAAGATAATATAGCTCTTCATCGGTGTCATCGATCACATCGTCGAAACACATCTATCGAGAGGGGACAGATACCGGCAACAGAGGAGAAATACAATCAATGCAATGCACAATATGATGCATGAATGTGACATGGCAATATGATGTGGTTTGTGCTAATGCAACTAAAACCAGATTAAATGAAGTTGGTTTGAATCCAAGATTCAAATTCAAACTCCATATGTGGATATTTAAATGCCATTTAAATGGTTTGTGCTAAACAACAGCTATAAGTTGTTCTACATGCATGAAAATGGTACAGATGGATAGATTAGATTTTTCTGATAATTTTTCATATATAAATTGTTTGATTTGGAGTTACGGTTGATTTTATATGATTTTTAGAAGTTTTGGGCATTTTCTGGAATTTATAAATCATTTTAGATTTATTTTAATTCCAGAAAAGGATTACTGCGTCAGCATGATGTCATGCTGACCTCAGCAAGTCAACAGACTGGTCCAGGTCAAACTGACCACTGGGTCCCGCATGTCAGTAGATAATAATAATAATTAGATTTAGTTAAAAAATTAATTAGAACTAAACCGGATTAGTTAACAGGGCTGGGCCCCACCTGTCATTGACTCAACAGAGTCAACCAGGGACCACCCGTGGTCAAACTCAAGTCGGCTGCACCGGCGTTTAGCCGCCGGCGAGCCCGACGCGGCGGCGGAAGTGATTTTGGCCGTTCCGGCCACCAAATGGGTCGCGGAAGGCATCTAAGTGGAGCTGGGGACAAACCGCAGCTCTTGGTGGAGTTAGTTGGGGTCGGGGTGGCCGGAATCGGCGCCGGCGACGACCTAGGTGGCCGCCGGGGTTTGGGTCGAGGCGAACTCGAGGCTAGGGTGTTCGGTGAGGTGCGGGGAGTGTATGGTTAGACCCTACGCGACGTGGTGAGTGCGATGGACACCGAGAGGTGGCCGGAGGATGTCCGGGAGCACGTTGGCGACGAGCTCCGCGGTGGTGCATGCGGGTGATCTTCGTGTGGTTGCTACACAGGTCGGGGGCGAGAGAGGAAGGGAAGGGGAGGTAGCTAGGCTCACAGGGCACTCGTGGAGGCAACCGGTGGGGTCGGGGATGGACTGATGCGGCGACGGCGTTGAAGGGGATCTCCGGCGACGGCGGACTCGGGCGAAGTCGGTGCGGTGGACTTGGGCCACACGAGCACGCGGGGCTCGGCTAGCTGGACGAAGAGGATGGCGGCGGAGCTCCTAGACACGGCGAGACGGAGCACGGACGGCGAGGAGTGCGGCTACGGCGATGGGGCGGCGGCAGCGGCGTCGGCCATGGCTGGGGAGCGTGAGGGGGAGGAGCTGGGGAGGAGAGGAGATGTATGAGGGGTTCGTGGGAGAGAGGGGAGCGATCCACGTCGCGGCTCGGTGAGGGGAGCGGCGAGGCGGCGACCAGGTGCGTGGCACCCATGCGGTGCTCGCCGCCGAGCACCTGCCTGCCTGCCTGGCCGAGCCAAGCAGCTCGCTGGCGCGGCAGCTGGGCTGAGGCGGCAGGTGGGCCGGTTAGTAGGCGCGAGGTAAGGTTTTCTTCTTGTTTTTCTTTTTCTATTTTTCTGCAACTTTGTGGAGTTTTTAAAAAATACTTAAACAGTTCCAAAATTCACCAAACTGCTCCTGGTCCATAGTTGGAATATTTCCAACATGAAACATTCTAGTTTGGGAATATCTGGGCATTTGAAATATTTTATATAATTTTAAATGCCCAAACTCAAATACTTATGATTTAATTCAAAGACCTTAAGATGACCTAGAAAATTGTGCACCACTTTTGACAGAGGCTCTGAACCAAAACAAAAATGATGAACATTTATGAAGGGCATTTCAGGTTCATTGAAAATATTTTTAGGTTGAACCTATTTGAATTCCATTTGGTGCTAGGGTTTTGGACATCCCCATTTCAAGTTTAAATGAAGTTTAAACATGATGCAGCAACCAAGATAGTCCAAGTGCATAGCAAGGCTAGGGACGTGAAAACTCTCCCCCACTAAACAAGAATCTCGACCCGAGATTCAAGACGTGAGGTAAGAAGACAGAGGGGACACAAGGCTAACACGATCTTCACGATCCAACTGTCCTTCTCAAAGATGTTGATTCATTGCTTCATATAGATCTTGACGTCTTTGCTTTCGAGAACTTCATCCAACAGGAGGACAGGGACACTCTACAAGGATGGATCATCCTAATGATCACAAGATCAACTCATAGGATGAGACATAGAAACATCTCTTGAGCTGAGAGGCAAACACACATCAGGAAGGGCGGAAGAAACAACTTGATGAGGGTTTCAAAGTAGCGAGGAAAATAGTTGCTATGATCCCATAACGGGGCACCTTAGGAAAGGTGACTAGTAGAAATATCCCCTTAAGTGGCAAAAAGAATTACCTTTGATATAGAGATCATTGAGACCCTCTATACCAGCCTAGGGCAAATCCCGAACGATCGTTTGGAGGGGTTCGGTAGGATGGCATGCCCGCATTAAAATGGATGATGCAGATACAAAGGAAGACAACACCTTCTCAGATTTCACCTTAGCAAGGCCAAGGAAACAAAATCTGGATGATCGACCGAGAGACATTTAGCACTCCGCTTCTAATGTTCTCCTTGATGTGCTAGTGTAACCCATTCATAGATATGATTTGATATCTAGAACATCAAGTAAAAGGTCGGTCTTCGGGAACACAAAAATCCATAAGGAACAACTAGAGAGTAAATCCTACGAAATCCTTATGGGGAGATGGCCAACTTCTTCAATCAAGATACTACAATAATAGGTCTTTCGGCTGGGTGGTGCTGGCCACGACATCCACTTTACCGGTTATCGAGGGACCAATATTATAGTTCTTGGGAAATGTTCCAGCCATCATATCTGCCTGAGATTCAGATCTGGTTGGTGTCAGAATATTCCAGACTCATCGAGTCTAGGAAGAAAAATGAAAGTTTGCAACACAATTCGACGAGATGACGTTGCGAGATTCTTGGGAAATGAACTACGATAGCAAGCTCCAAGACATGAGCTGGTTCTGCTACACACATGTGAACACGCTGTCCCAGACAAGCATGACCACGCAGTAGTCTTATAATAAAACACTACCGAGTTCAGGTTGGGAACCATCATCAAGGATATCGAAGTCCCTACATAAGTCCGGATTAGCTCTTATGAAGGAACTTCTTCTCCTTGAACAAATCAGTCAGTGGCTTGGTGTGCTCGGGACACATATGGAATGAAGGTTGCAAGTCTCCAGACCACAGAATACTTCGCACGTATGCATGACTGACTTGGGATGATTCCAGAGGAAGCAACATTGACTTTATCGAATCCACGGCGGCAACTTGCTCCAAATGCACATAAATTGGAGGAAGTCACTTCTTTGATCCAAACATATGCTTCATGAATGGATCACGAAGATAATGCTTACAAAAGTTTCCAATGCTAACTTAGATGTTCAACATGAATCATGGAGAAGACAAAATACTGCTGATGGGCTCAACAACAATCCATCCAGATGACCATATAAATGGAATTCCATAATTATGTGAGCAAGGACATAGCATTGGTCAGACCCAAAGGATGTAATGGTGTATGCTCAAGGAATAACCGCGAGTAAGACAACATTACGAACATCGTTGGTTCTAAATTGATTTGACGATAGCCCATACTCAAATCAAAGTTTTTATAAGACAATAGGTCCAACAACTGATCACAGGGACCAATCGATGAAGATATCATCTTTCTTCAACTAACACACCAACACCAGGATATCCCTTTGAAACAAACTAGGTTAGGTAAGCTTTTATCTTCCAACTCTCCAAGTTGTCGTTTAGCTTAACCAACTAGCTCAGGGGTATCCAACACGGATTCTTGGAGAAGGGGTGGTTTACAAGAAACCAACTTGATCACGAGCTCAGCATGGCGGTCAGGTGACAACCTGGTAATACTTCCGAGAAGATATACGGAAAATCACGAACCACCGATATGTCACTAAGCTCGAGAACAATCTTGCTTTTCAGGGCAAGATGATATGGTGAAATAAGCAAGGGATTGGACAATCCTAACTCATTGATCAGGAGTGCACCAGAGATAAGGACTAGGTAGCATGATCAATCTTAGAATGATGATTCAAAAATCAACACGCTATGAATGAGGTTGTTGTCCATTTAACTACCAAGCAACGGAGTTGCTAGGAGTACTGATTTCACACATCACGATTCACTTGTCGACATTCCGGTTGCAACAACACGGGAACCGAGAAATGAATAATGATGGAGAGAGTATCACTGTATCAAGAGTTCATAGGATGGTGTGCAATTCCCATGATATTCTTGGTATAAGATGGTAATACTCCAAGGTGGAGCAGAATTCAAAAGCTGGGTTGGCATTTTGATCTGCGGAATACAACTGCTTTGACCAAATACTAGAAAGGATGAGGTACTGGAGTTTGTTTCTCCTAGTCATTCCAGAATAGAATGGCTTGACGGACCACAAGAGTAATAGGCATCGATGAACAAATGCACGCATACTCTTGACTATCAATTGATAGACGGGGGTCAGGATACAACTACGGAGGGACAACTCAAAAGAACATACGATTTTCTGAGTTGTGGACACATGGATTAGAATGTCATACGAGTTCAACAAGTTTCTTCCGGGTAATCCATGCAGAGAGGTAGAACTGGCAGATTCACAATATAGAATGGAGAACTCATCAAGAGCACTCTGGTTGTGATCTTTTGGTTCAAAAGAACTCCTGCCAAGAATGGTTCATGGTATTTGGAAGAAGGAAATACCACGGACCTCGAGGACTAATTTAAAGGTTACTAGTAACCTAAAGGTACGAGCAACACCAACAACATGAAGTAAGTAGGGAAATCTCGGGTTCAGAAACCCAGGAGTAGAATACCTACTACTAAGTGGCATCACGGGATGCTTTCGAGAATGATGGCCAGAGTCATCACACTGGGACCACAAAACATGGCTAGACTACTAGATGATCCCCTAAGACATCTAAGGTCATAATAATAGCTCCGACATATATGTTAAGGCAACAGAGTACCTCAACTAACCAATTAGTGTGGTTAATCTGGCCCAAAGGACATCGGAACGGGAGGAAGGGCTTTTGCAAATGCTTCAGACTATTTAGAAACCTGGGATGACTCGGACAGCATAACGGCTGTAAATGCTCAAAATGTTTGAGACATGCTACAAAAATGGTGGCATAGCCACTCAGAAGCACAATATCAAGATTTCGAGATCAACAGTTAACATACAGAAGATAGAAACTGAACTGAGGCTTAAACCCAACAATCTTACAAGTCTACAGATTAGTAACACGTGATCCTGATAGAAAGAAGAGATATCCTAGTTCCTTAACCCCGTAGGAAAGATAAGATGACTCAGATCAGAAGGGCATAAGGTATAAGGAGTAAAAAGAGCCTTACATTCCATCCCACAATCAATTCCCTTATATAACTAAAGAATTTCTAGACTCAACTTCGACCAGTTTGGCTTGGTAATCCTACAGGCAGTCAAGCTCTGATACCAAAGCTGTCAGGACCCCGACTCAATGCCACATCGATCTAGCATGTAACACCTCATATCACTTTGCGGCCTCACGCACGGTATCCCCACGGGTGTCGCCTTACCCTTTGCCCGGGACCGTTTGCGTCTTTTGGCACACGTATATGATAGTGTCGCTAGCGTCCATATGATAAGGAGCCCGGGCTGACATGGCTAGTCGTAAACCCAAAGTGGCACAAACTTACAGGGACAGGCATCCATGACCCAACATCGAACGTGTCGGTCATCAGCGAGTGAATCTAGGCTGTAGCACTGGGCTAGCAGGACTCCGGTGAACCGGGCTGTAGCGGGCTAACAGGACTCCGGTATTCATCGCGTGACATTTCCCCGAAGGGACAGACACAGTAACGAAGAAGGACACATGCCGGCCAGCCTAAGTGTTCCGGAGTAGTAGCAAGCTACCATGGCTCGGTGGAAACACAAGGAGACATTTCCCGGTAAGAGAGTCTACTAAGGATAAACAACTAGATAGTCAGATCCCACACATACCAAGCATTTCAATAACATACACACAATATGCTCGATATGTGCAAATACAACATGGCATCACAACATGACTCTACAACTCAAGCATTATATTCAATAGGCTCCGAGGAGCGAGATATTACAAACATGGGTCTCATGACCCAGCATTCAGAGCACACAAGTCAAGCACAAGCGGAAGCTTAACATGTCTGAGTACAGACATCTACAAATGAAAAAGGCTGAGAAGCCTGACTATCTACCAGATCCTGCCGAGGGCACAAGATCGTAGCTGAGGTAACAAGCTAAACGTCGAAGTCCACGCGGTACTACTAGCGAGACTGAAGTCTCTCTGCAAAAACATAAATTAAGCAACGTGAGTACAAATGTACCCAGCAAGACTTACATCAGAACTAACTACATATGCATCATTATCAACAAAGGGGGTGGTGGAGTTTAACTGCAGCAAGCTAGCTTTGACTCGGTGGCTAACCTGAACTACGACTGCAAGTAACTCTGTTGAGGTGGCGCACACGAGTCCACATATTCACCATATCAATACACCACTATGGATCCGCTCCCGTCTCCCTACGAGAACGCCATCCATAGCACTCACGCTTATGTTGCGCATTTTAGAGTATCCACTTTCACTTGTCTATGAACTGTACAGGCAACCCAGAAGTCCTTTTCCGCGGACACGGCTATTCGAATAGATCATATTAACCCTGCAGGGGTGTACTTCTTCACACACGCTCTCACCACTTACCGCCGTTTACACGACATGTACTCGGCAACTTTCAAGCAGAAGCCCAGCGAGGGTGTCGGCCACGACCTGACTAACCACACAAGTCTCTCGTCCAGGTTTATCGCCTATTCGGGTTCCATCCGCAAGGAGATCCGGCCGGGGTGTCGCTCACGGCCCCAAACGATGTGTGCAGGGTTCCCAAGCCCACCATCCGGGTGCCACTTGGTACACCAGGCCACTGTGCCTAGTCTGTCCCAAGACCACCTGTACCGGGTGCCACTTGGTAGACTACTAACACTACCTACAAACACCAGAAACTAGTTGCAACTCCTGGACAGAGATCATGTTGATTAATAAGTCGAGAGGGGTCGAGTTACCGGAACCCAATGTGTGGTAGTAACTGGTCATGGATCACAAACACAGAACTCAGTTCCTGAGGACGGCTGCAATGAGACAACCCACCATGTACTCCTACATGGCCTCTCACCGCTACCTTTACCAAATCGTGTTCACACACTTAGCTCACACACAGTAGGACATGTTTACACACCTCCGATTCATCCCCGATGAATCAGACCTGACTCAACTCTAAGCAGTAGCAGGCATGACAAACAAGCATGAATGAGTAGGCACATCAGGGCTCAAACAACTCCTACTCATGCTAGTGGGTCTCATCTATTTACTGTGGCAATGACAGGTCATGCAGAGGATAAAGGGGTTCAGCTACCGCAGCAAGTAACAAATGAATCGTTGGTGTCCTAATGCAGTAAAAGAGAGCAGGAGCGAGAGAGTGGGATTGTATCGGAATGAACAAGGGGGTTTTGCTTGCCTGGCACTTCTGAAGATAATATAGCTCTTCATCGGTGTCATCGATCACATCGTCGAAACACGTATATCGAGAGGGGACAGATACCGGCAACAGAGGAGAAATACAATCAATGCAATGCACAATATGATGCATGAATGTGACATCGCAATATGATGTGGTTTGTGCTAATGCAACTAAAACCAGATTAAATGAAGTTGGTTTGAATCCAAGATTCAAATTCAAACTCCATATGTGGATATTTAAATGCCATTTAAATGGTTTGTGCTAAACAGCAGCTATAAGTTGTTCTAACATGCATGAAGATGGTACAGATGGATAGATTAGATTTTTCTGATATATTTTCATATATAAATTGTTTGATTTGGAGTTACGGTTGATTTTATATGATTTTTAGAAGTTTTGGGCATTTTCTGGAATTTATAAATCATTTTAGATTTATTTTAATTCCAGAAAAGGATTACTGCGTCAGCATGATGTCATGCTGACCTCAACAAGTCAACAGACTGGTCCAGGTCAAACTGACCACTGGGTCCCGCATGTCAGTAGATAATTATAATAATTAGATTTAGTTAAAAAAATTAATTAGAACTAAACCGGATTAGTTAACAGGGATGGGCCCCACCTGTCATTGACTCAACAGAGTCAACCAGGGCCCACCCGTGGTCAAAGTCAAGTCGGCTGCATCGGCGTTTAGCCGCCGGCGAGCCCGATGCGGCGGCGGAAGTGATTTTGGCCGTTCCGCCCACCAGATGGGTCCCGGAAGGCATCTAAGTGGAGCTGGGGACAAACCGCAGCTCTTGGTGGAGTTAGTTGGGGTCGGGGTGGCCGGAATCGGCGCCGGCGACGACCTAGGCGGCCGCCGAGGTTCGGGTGGAGGCGAACTCGAGGCTAGGGTGTGCGGTGAGGTGCGGGGAGTGTATGGTTAGACCCTACGCGACGTGGTGAGTGCGATGGACACCGAGAGGTGGCCGGAGGATGGCCGGGAGCACGTCGGCGACGAGCTCCGCGGCGGTGCGTGCGGGTGATCTTTGTGCGGTTGCTACACAGCTCGGGGGCGAGAGAGAAGGGAAGGGGAGGTAGCTAGGCTCACAGGGCACTCGTGGAGGCAACCGGTGGGGTCGGGGACGGACTGATGCGGCGACGGCGTTGAAGGGGATCTCCGGCGACGGTGGACTCGGGTGAAGTCGGTGCGGTGGACTCGGGCCACACGAGTACGCGGGGCTCGGCTAGCTCGACGAAGAGGATGGCGGCGGAGCTCCTAGACATGGCGAGACGGAGCACGGACGGCGGGGAGTGCGGCTACGGCGATGGGGCGGCGGCGGCGGCGTCGGCCATGGCTGGGGAGCGTGAGGGGGAGGAGCTGGGGAGGAGAGAAGATGTCTGAGGGGTTCGTGGGAGAGAGGGGGAGCGATCCACATCGCGGCTCGGTGAGGGGAGCGGCGAGGCGGCGACCAGGTGCGTGGCACCCATGCGGTGCTCGCCGCCGAGCACCTGCCTGCCTGCCTGGCCGAGCCAAGCAGCTCGCTGGCGCGGCAGCTGGGCTAGGCCGGCAGGTGGGCCGGTTAGTAGGCGCCAGGTAAGGTTTTCTTCCTGTTGTTTTTCTTTTTCTATTTTTCTGCAACTTTGTGGAGTTTTTAAAAAAATACTTAAACAGTTCCAAAATTCACCAAACTGCTCCTGGTCCATAGTTGGAATATTTCCAACATGAAACATTCTAGTTTGGGAATATCTGGGCATTTGAAATATTTTATATAATTTTAAATGCCCAAACTCAAATACTTATGATTTAATTCAAAGACCTTAAGATGACCTAGAAAATTGTGCACCACTTTTGACAGAGGCTCTGAACCAAAACAAAAATGATGAACATTTATGAAGGGCATTTCAGGTTCATTGAAAATATTTTTAGGTTGAACCTATTTGAATTCCATTTGGTGCTAGGGTTTTGGACATCCCCATTTCAAGTTTAAATGAAGTTTAAACATGATGCAGCAACCAAGATAGTCCAAGTGCATAGCAAGGCTAGGGACATGACAGAAAGGCAGGGCAAGGCAGTGATAGCCACGTCATAGAATCCATGTCCACATCGGGGGACGTCGTGCTGTGGGTTGGAGCGGTGTCGTGGGAATCGCGTGTGGGTGTGGCAGTGGTAGAAACAAGAAACGTGATGGTCGCCGTGGTTCAACTTCCATGGACAAGCTGTCATGTCTGCTGACACATGTATATCAAAACTAGAGTGTTTATATTTCAAGCACATGAACAAGTATTATTCTACAATTCTACTTTGGATCCATTGCAACGCACGGGCCAGCACATTGGTAGTAGTAGTGTCTATCTCTATCTCTAGAGGCCTTCCCTCGTTCATCCTTTTCTCTCACAAGATAAACTACTCATACAAATGCATCTTTATGTTCTGTGAAACGCACGAGGATGTTTCCTTGGGGTCTCTCCAGCGCGGCATGGTCGTAGTTGCAAGTCGATGCCGCTTGAGATGCCGACGTTGAGGGGCACTCGGATTTCCTCCGATGAGCAGGTAAGATGAGTTTGATCACATAGTAAATGCATTCTAAAGTCTACTTCCGTGTCCATTTCCTAATTCTCCCCTGCCCACTGTTTCACAGGTTAGGCTCGGTACGAGTGGAGATTGGCTTGCATATGTACGGGAGGGTACCAACATCATTTTGCACAACATTTACAACGGTGACACCGTTCCCATAGAACCTTTGTCCAACATTGGGATCAACCATGCAACGGGCCACTACATGAATTGGTACGATGGAACCACGGTAAGATTAAATAAGATAGCACGAACCTTGCACATGGCGGTCAAAGGCGGATCATGCTGTCTGCGGCCGATTTGTTGTCGTACGAGTACGAAGACGTTGTGCTCCTTTCAAATCGCATCTTCGCGGTGACAAACCAGGGGACTTATTTCGTATGGGACACATCCTATGATATATACTCCCTCTCTCCCAGTTTGTTTGTTTTGAATCTTTTCATTTTATAAGTTTCAAATTCAAATTTAGAGCTCCCCATCACATGTTGAGATTACAATGTCCATTAAAATGTTGCATGCATGTATAGTAAAGAAACAAATCTCGAGTTTGGCATGAGTTCGTGCAGCGGTAGCACCACAAGGCCTGGCGCAGGAGTTACATTTCCCTCTCAGGGCCATCGGGACTGAGCTTCAGCGCCTTACTACACCTGCCTTTGATTCAATAACATGTGGACCCATTAGGTAACTGGTCCACATGTAATGCTCCCGAAGGCAGAGCGGCAGTGGGGCCGAGAGGGGTGAGCCACAGATTGGGGGACGTGTGGTGTCATGGGTTCGAGCGGCGTCGTGGGAATCGCGTGTGGCTGTGGTAGAAACTTGATGCTCGCCGCATTTTAGGTGGCCCACATGTCATGCACACAAAGGTAGAGGGGCGGTGCGGCCGAGAGGGGTGAGGCGCACGGCGGGGGACGTGGTGCCGTGGGTTGGAGCAGCATCGTGGGAATAGCGAGTGGCAGTGGATGAAACGTGATGGTCACCGTAGTTGAACTTCCATGGACAAGCTGTCATGTCTACGGACACATGCACTGTATACCGATCACTGGAAGGAGTAGCAGAGAAAGCTATATATACTGATAAATAGTTCCTTATAGTCAAGCGGTCCCACGCTACTACTTTGTTCCAAAGACATGCACACCATCGAAATAGTCCATCTATATCAATATACACCGAGAGGGAATACTTTTTTTTACAAGAGAGGAAATAGTTCATCCATCCATAATGCCCTCCTGCTGGTGCAGCTTCTTCTTCTTCTTCTTCTTCTTCTTATTATTATTATTATTATTATTATTATTATTATTATTATTATTATTATTACTATTATTACTATTATTATTATTATTATTATTATTATTATTATTATTATTATTATTATTATTATTATTATTATTCTTATTCTTATTCTTATTCTTATTCTTATTCTTATTCTTATTCTTATTCTTCTTCTTATTCTTATTTTTATTCTTATTCTTATTCTTATTCTTATTCTTCTTATTCTTCTTCTTCTTCTTCTTCTTCTTCTTCTTCTTCTTCTTCTTCTTCTTCTTCTTCTTCTTCTTCTTCTTCTTCTTCTTCTTCTTCTTCTTCTTCTCATTTTCTATGGGAGTTGGCTTCGCAACAAGCTGTTTGGACCGTGCAGCTATCTCGAAACTCACACGGGCATCAAGGGCAGCATATTTTATCCGCACGTACGTCAAGGGATAATTCTCCCATCCAGACGACCTTAATGACACCGTCTCGTCACCCTTCTGAAGATTTGTACCGAGCACAAAATTTGCTACGTTGAATAGGGATGGTAT
The DNA here is from genome assembly GCF_002162155.2 of Triticum dicoccoides. Taxonomy (NCBI): domain Eukaryota; kingdom Viridiplantae; phylum Streptophyta; class Magnoliopsida; order Poales; family Poaceae; genus Triticum; species Triticum dicoccoides. The sequence goes on along the minus strand of NC_041385.1, from coordinate 674,420,599 downwards.
CTGTTTATCACAATCTTCTACAGGAATTTTGATTCTGGTTTGTAGGTCAGTGATGCTTTTCAAATCAAGGTTGTCCAGCTCCAGCTTCTGTTTGTCCTCTTCGATGGCTGCCCCAGAGAAGTATATGTCCTCCTGAGACAAGAAATCATGAAGCTCACCTGGTATGGAGGGCGAGTGTATGATGTGGTACACCAAAACATCATCTTCGAGGCACAGCTGAAGGACGGCGGCGCGTTGGATCTTCCTAGTGGCATGCTCCGTGTACTCTGCGTCGAGACCGATGACCCTCATCTCTACCTTTTCGAGGGAGTTCGATACATTGTTGATCCACTGCCGAAAAACCCTTGGGTTAACGGTGACGGTGGCAACTATGCTCAATGAGCCTTCGATGAGGACATGTTGGACGCTAATAACCTGCATCTTGATCCCTTTCGCCATTTGGAACCGTTGGAACGGAGAGCTATGGTTTGGAGAATTAGGATTAGATGGCTAGTCTAACTAAAGTAGTAGATGATTATTTAAAGAGGTTAAAACAATGTGAACGCAGTGGGATTTGGATGCAAATGAAGACGAAGGGGAGGTGAAGAAGCCGAGGAAAATCGGTTCCAGATGGAGAAGTAAATGGGAGAAGTGGCGTGTAGGTAGTTGATTAGACGGCTAGGTAGACTAAAAGAAAAGGCTATGCGGGTAGACTGATGAGTCGTACCTGTTCGTGTACATGCCCATCCTTCCTGATAGGTGGGACCTATGCAAACAGATAAAAAATGTGTCGTAGCTGGTTCAGATGGATATCTGCGCGTGAGTGGGAGACACACTTTGCCATACTTTGACATACAATGCTGCAACATTCTCTGGTTAAGGAATACACCCTCCGTTTAGGTGAGTAAGTCACCTTATGAAAATCAGGTTTTCCTAAAACCTTTAGGCGTGGAGCATTAACTTCCTGCTCGATCCCCTCACAGCCTCATTATCCAACGTTCTCTTCCTCTGCTGTCGCGTTCTACCTTTCCATTTTTCCTCTTCTCATGTGTGGAACGATCTGCATGCCGTCCTTGATGCACCAGAACAACCACTGCATGCATCGCATCAGGGCGTTGATTGGGCCTGCTTGGAGAGCTGAAAATGCATCCTTATAACTACGTATTAATTGCTAATTTTGCTTCAATTTGTAACAGTGCCGTGGTTGGAAGTTTTGCTCGTCCCGGTGCTCTTTCTCGTCCAATCTACAGCCACCTAGGTTGCGCTCAACTAGACGGAGGGAGTACACGGTTATCCTCATCAAAGGCCCATCTTCGCGCTTCCGCATGCACGAGAATTTGGTTCTACTCGCAATATGGATGATACCTGAAGGATGAAGTGAACAGGCATGCTAGAACGGCACACATATTTCCGCAATACAATACTGGAGTACTCATGTTCCTACTACTGGTAGTAGTAGTACAACTATGGTACACTTGATGGTCAAAATACTATTCATCCAGTCCTCACAGTGAAGTAGTCCAGGCGGCGTGTTCGGGTTACCAAAGTCAGCCTCACCCTGTGCACTATGCAGTCTGTCACCGCCACTCTATAGCACATTGGCGCCTCACCTCATCTCCCTCTCCACTCCCATAGCACCACTCCATCTCCATCTCCTTCTCCATTTCCGTCTCCATCTCATTGTGCCCCCATGTACCGTTGCCTCGCTCGCCTCCCCCAGTACCACTATTCCCTCGCTAGCCGCTCCAGCACCGACAACCTTCTCCCCCGTAAATCAAGCCCCCAAAAACCCCCACCTTCCAAACTCCACCATGGCCGAAGGCGAACCGCACAGCATCCATATGAGCCACGATTGGAGAAATCTCCCCAGTGACATCCTCGACCTCTGTTGTTCGTGTATGGATATGTTGAGCGCCCTGCGGCTGGCTGCATGCTCGAGGGACATGCACACGGCCATCGTCCGAAGCAAGGCCTAAGCTTTTCAAGACACCCTGCTTGCTGCTATCTGGTCTTGCGAGATTGGCTCATCATGATATGGAGGCATACATGATGCCCCTCGACTTCAATTCGATCTCTCTTAGACGAAATTTCTTTGCAGGTATGTAGTGGGTCATCGTACATCATTTTCCTCGACTTCGATCCAATCACCATCGCCCGAAACTTCTAGGCAGGTATGTACTAGGTCGGCATGAACTCCCACTGGATGGCTGCCTTCAGAGAAGACGGTAAAAAGTTGGTGCTCGTGAACTTCCAGACCTCCCATGAGATTATCCTTCCTCCGTTGGATTATATAGAGTTTTACCATCGTGGTTCAAGTCATCTAGATTACCACGTCAGTTGGATGGACCTTGTTTTGCAGAAGATTGTAATCTGCCAAGTGCCCACATGACATGCGAATTATGCAGACTTCAAGCTAATTACCTTGTTCGACCGCGGGCTCGCCCATCTTTACGTCGATGCCTTCTTTAGCTAGACACAACTCAGCTCGCAGTGGATCATCGTCAAAGCTGATACACACTTCTGTGATACTATTGAACACAATGGCATCATCTACGCGATCGACAAAGCAGATGGCACCATGTATTGCTGGGACGGCGCGTGAAAGTTGTTTCTGTCTCATGTTAATGATGACGCCATGACATTGTTTGAACTTTTTGTGATGATTGGCATATCCCTCTTTGAGCAGAATTTGAGTAGAACTATGGCAATGTATTAGAGACGCCATAAATTAGCTATATTTGGAATGAGTTATTCATGCGATTGTGACCATGTCATTACAGCCAATTTGTACCCCTGAATAATCAAATGGCTAGGAATATATGGATATTATCCTTATTTTACAATAATCTATATACTACTACTAAATATGAGTGTGTATCAATGGCCATGTTAGTTTCCTCATTTTCATGATGTAGAAACATGCACCACACTATTGGTTTCATCTAACCATACATTAGGGAAGTAAATGTGCATATGGAGAACTCTATATTTCGAAGTAGTGAAATCCTGCAATGCTTACCATGTGTACATACCTATATTCGCCCTTCAGCAATCAATGGCTAGAATAATATCCTCACAAAATTTTTGCCCACATAACACGAGTATATAACAATGCATGGTATGTTAGTTACCTTCAAGAATTTGTTTGTGAGGACAGAACATGATTACATAACATGCATGACATGGTAGTTTCCTGTGAAGAATCGATTCCGAGATAACATGAGGCACTTCTATATTTTCGAACCCAATATGCATTTCCCTGTATTTTCCTCCCAGTTCCAACAGGGACATATCAATGCTGTTTCTTGCATTATCCTACTCATACTCTGAATAATGTTGATCTTACATTAACAATGCATGTCCTTTTTGATATGATGCAGTGTCCCTAGAGTTACTTCCCTTTGTAATCACACCACCTTTGCCAAAAACAGGGAAGCACAACTGGTTCCTCGCTCGATCAGACGACGACAAAAGACTGATGATCATTCCGATACATGAGCCGGAAAAGTTATATTACAAAGCCCCCACTGTATACAAGCACCGTGAAATACATGAGTATCCGGACAGTGGCTGTTACGTCTATGAGCAGGATACCAGCTTGTTGGGGCCTTCAGGATTTTTAGTTGGAGGCGGGTAAACAGCCTTGGTTCACACTCTCTATTTCTCGGACTCAATTATCCGATTAACCAATCACTGTTGGCAAGGACCTTGATGGAAGAGAGGCTCTGTTTGCTATGGAAAACTGTGTCTACACGGCGAGCCCTAGGAGTTCGGGAGCAAACTCCCCTGATTGTCAACGATACAACCTGCAGCCAAAAGAAGGTGAGAATGAAAAAGGCATCCGGATTAACTTTGATCCTTGGATGTCTCAATTACGAAAGGCAGTGATGTGGTTCAAGCCTTCAGGTTGATAGGTAATTGGGCTATTGCATCAAAAGGGTGGAGTACTGGTGTCTCCAGATCACTGGTCGCTGAAGTGGGGCTGCAAATTATGATGGTGTTGGATCATCTCTTCGAATCACTTTGTTGTCTTTGCTGCTGGTTCTGGATGGTCTTTCTTTTGTTATGCATATTCCTTGTCATTTGGTCATCCTCATCTATGTCACTCTTACTATGTAATAGTTGCCTCTGTTTAGAATGTCATTCTCGTTTGGATCACGAGAGTCTGGGCGCTGCAGATGGGTGCGTTTTGGTGGTGTAGCAATACTTCTTATGAACTATCATGTCTTGCTGTTTATGCCAGTAGTAGTCACTAGTTAGTGTTTCAATGTTGTATATATCGTTGTTTCGAATTGTTTATTGTCTCGAACTACTGGTGGGCTAAATGAGGGCATCACCATTCTCCAGTGTTCAGAGTATATCTCCTTTTTTCAAGTTATATAATTTGAGCTCAGTGTCTTTTCGATGATGTACACTTGTTTGGGCCAGTGAGGTGTCGTTGAATATGAGCCGAGTAGTAACGCAATGCCAAACAGGTCAATTATGACTCTCAGGCCGGGCTCTCAAAAGATCCTCAAAAAAAAGGTTGGGCTCTCCAAAAAAGAAAGAATAAGGACTCTTAGGCCGACATGTGGGTGCCACCGGTGTTTTCGTGCGCTTGCACGCCGAGAGCATATTGGCGCATGCTCGAAATTGATGCTACCTTTTCATCCCCAATCTCCCACCCCTCCCCCACCTCTGGAATCTCGATTCCTACTCCAGTTCCCCCAAATCCCCCTCCTGTACTCCCTGTACTCAAGTGCACTATCATGTCACCGATCAACACGGATCTCCAAACCGGAGATCCTGAGGTCCGTCCTGCGTTCGGTCGCTGCGTGCTGTCGCTCAACATTGGATGGCGGCGCTTGACGACCAGTTTGCCGGCAAAGTGCTGATGGTAACCATCAATGGCGACCGGCCTCCTGTCTCGCTGGACGACCTTGTCAAAGCTCTTGGCATTGCACACGGCATCCAAATAAGTGACTTGCTCATTGAAGTCTGTCCACCACCGGCTGATTTCTTCGTCAGGTTCCGGACAACTTTCGACCGTAGTCGTGTGTTCGAATCTTCCCGGCATTTGTTCTGCGATGGCGCGCTGGTGAGCTTTGATCGGTGACACCCAGGATGGGGCTCGGTGCCTTCTGAGCTTGAGTTTTTAACAAAGCTAACCTTCCACGGCATGCCTCGACGTGCTTGGGATAGCGAGTCCATGAATGAGCTTATCAACGACCTTGGAGGTGAGCTCGTAAGTATGTTTGTTCCTCCAGACAGCTGGGCTCTGACGGTTATGGCATGGATGAAGAAGCTGTCCACCATACCGAAGGTGATTGGTGTTGAGATACCAGTGCAGGAACCGGGGTATTACTATTCGTCACCACCAAGGCCGCTGCGGATCATGTTAGGGATGTACCTGTATCGAGTGTTCGTGCATGTCGAAGAAGTGGTCAATCCATCAATCGAAGTCCTGCCGCCACCGCTGGTGCCAGGGTCCGTCGACGATGTCCATTACATGAGTCAACATCAGACTTTCCCCGTGTTGCTCAGAACGATGGATGGCACAGGGCCTACTCCATCGCGCGGCTGAGGCCACTGCTTCTTTGGCAGAAGAGGTAGGGTTGGATACTAGTTAAATCCGAGCTATGGGTGTGAAGCACTGATATGCTAGTACATTTGATTGTGACCTGTTCTAATTTTGTACCTGAACTTTTTTTAGAAAGGGTTGTACGTCAACTTAATGTGCTAGCAGAACTTATTGTGTTGTGTGTCTGTTTTCTTTGCAGAGCATTCAAGATATTTCCCCGTCATTGATAAAGACGATGAACCGTTATGTACGACTTTGTTGGTTTCAACATAGCCCTACCCGTAGCGATCCACTGCTTCCATCCTGATTATGCCGCCTGCGTGAAATTTTGTATGCAAGTTCAGTGTGCTATGATGTTCTATATGATTGTGTCAACTATATAAGTTTTTACTGAGCATCAGCAATGCATATGGCTGAAAGATGTATTTACGAGCATCGACCGATGGGTCTCTCTATCTCTATCTCTCTATCTCTCACACACACACGCACATACGCACAAGTGGGACCCGTTGAATTTTTTATTTGCTCATGACAACTTTTAATTAGGTTCCACTATAATCTAACTTTTTCCTTAAGTTATTAATTGAGCTCAGTGACTTCAAAAAGTTGTACAGAAGCATTGTTTGGGCCTTTCCGGCGTCGCTGAATGTGGGCTGAGTAGCCATGTTAGGTTGCACTGTACTACACAGGCTTTTTTTTCAACATCAGCAATGCAACTGGGCCGACAGTTGTACACAATATCCGGGTCAACTTGTTATTCTCTGCCCCGCTGGGCTGCAAACTTTCCTAGGAGGTATGCATTAGGCTTAACAAGAAAATGGACTTTAAGAAATAATAAATAGGATGTAATTATAATAACTGGGCAGTGATTATGCACCAAACGCATAATTAGTTTAAAAAATATATTATTTTTGGAATTTGAACATTCTAATTTCATTACTTGTTGCGCGCGCAATATTTCGTTGGATTTTAACGTAATACAACTTTATTTTGAAATTATATTTAACTTGACTAGAAATTTCGGATAAAAATATTTCGGATCCCATCAAAATGTGGGAATTGTTTTGAATTCTGTTTTGAGCGGTTGTTTGAAATTATTAATCGTTGTCCTAGCTATAAGTTGGGTTGTACTTTTAACAAACTGTAAATGGGTTGTAGTAAATTCCATTAGAATTAAAAAATGGGCCATACATTCTTACAAATCGCAAATGGGCTATATGTTCTCTGCCAAATCCGAGCTGTGGGCCTACTAAGTTGACGTGTACCAAGGGCTTTGTGAACTTAGTCAATATAAACGATTCTAGCTGCAGTGACCGTAGGATGTCCATCCAACGGTCGTAGTGCTTCTTCAACCTCTGGTCTTCTTGCTCCAGCCGCCCAAAGCAGCGCCGGTCGTGCCGCGTGCTCCTGCCTCCCGTGGCCGGCTGTGATGCCGTGGAGGCCTCACCGCCCCGTACTACTCCCACCGCTGGCCATGCCATCCCTCTACTCACCCACACCCCCTGTTATTCTGCGGCGATGGCAGCCTCATACCGCAGCCGAACCAGTGAACCCTCGTACTCCTCTCCGCGCGGGCTTCCACTGATGTGTATTCCCCGGCTCCGCGTCGTCCACTTCCTAGGCCTCGCCATCGTCCACCGCCCTGGTGCTCTCAGTGCGGCGTGGTCAATGTGGTCAACGACCGACTTCCATCGGAAGAGTACTGTACATGGAGAGGCTGGCACCTGGGTCCATGGCGGCCGCAAGGAAATGCCTCCTTATTATACGCGCAAAATAATTATTCCTCCACCTGACAGCAGGGACCCACCGGACGGGCCACCTTATTTCGCGAAAAAAATGTTTCCCCCTGACTGCTGGGACCCATCGGACGGGCCACCGTATTTCATGAAAAAAACATTCCCCCTGTTGCCAGCTCGGACCCACCGGAAGTTCCTCCTTATTACGCACAAAAAAATGAACACTCCCCCTGCTAGCTGGGACCCACCTTGGTGGGAGGCTGACTTGTGGGCCTACTAAGTTGACGGGGATGGAGGGCTTTGTCAACTTAGTCAATATGAACGATTCTAGCCCCAGTGACCGTACGACGTCCATCCAACGGCCGTAGTGCTTCTTCAACCTCTGGTTTTCTTGCTCCAGCCGCCCAAAGCAGCGCCGGTTGTGCCACATGCCCCTGCCTCCCGTGGCCGGTTGTGCTGCCACGGAGGCCTCACCGCCCCCTACTATTACCACCGTTGGCCAGGCCCTGCGGCGACGGTAGCCTCACACCGCAGCCGAACCAGTGAACCCTCGTACTCCTCTCCGCGCGGGCTTCCACTGCCGAGTCTTCCCCAGCTCCGCGTCGTCCCCTTCCTAGGCCTCGCCGTCATCCACCGCCCTGGTGCTCTCGGTGCAGCGTGGTCAACATGGTCAAGGAACGACTTCCATCGGACATGGACTGTACGTGGAGAGGCTGACAGCTGGGTCCACGAGCACAGCAAGGAAGTGCCTCCTTATTACACGGAAAATAATGATTCATCCACCTGATAGCAGGGACCCACCGGACGGGCCACCGTATTTCATAAAAAAACGTTCCCCCCTGACTGCTGGGACCCACCAGCTACATCTTCGCACGCAAGGAAGTGCGTCCGGGCAAAAAAAATGATTCGACCCCCTGATTGCTGGGACCCACCAGCCACATCTTCGCACGCAAGGAAGTTCCTGACACTCGTGACCCACCTGGTCGAAGCGTATGTAGAGTTGTCATTCTGGTCGTGAACGTGTACGTAGATATATACTGATCGATGTAGAGGCGCGCACATGTCGTAGTAGAGGCGCGCACGTAGCATGTACACGTATGTACAACGACCAGGGTGGAAGAAAGAAAATACAGCCACGTACGTACATACGGGCGGGGTCCCGAATGCCTACTCGCGCATACGTACGGCCAGGGCTCGTGTACATGGCTGGGTCGGAACGGAGAAACTGCGTCGTCGTCGTGTTCATGGGGAGGCAACAGAATGCGTCGTGTTCATCGGGAGGCAACGGAATGCGTCGTGTTCATCGGGAGGCAACGGAACGCGTGGGAGCCAACCGGCTTGGACGGAACAGGCGACGGAAACGAGGTCTGGTGTACCGCAGAATGGAGGAAACGGCCTTGTGTTTGACCGGCCACATTCAAAACGGGATCCTGTTCATCGGGAGGGGTCTGGCGTATCGCAAAACGGAGGAAACGGACTTGTGTTGGACCTCCTACAGTCGAAACGGGGTCCTGTTGATCGGGAGGGGTGTGGCATACCGCAAAACGGAGGAAACGGACTTGTGTTGGAGCGCTATGGACGAAACGGGGGTCCTGTTCATCAGGAGGGGTGTGGCGTACCGCAAAATGGGACTCCACGGGATACGGTTCATCTCCACCGTCGACCCCCTCCAGCCTCCATGGGCTACTGTTCATCCACCGTCGACCTCCTCCAGCCTCCACATGCGACTGTTCATCCATGGGCTCCTGTTCATCCAGCCTCCACCGCGCGCTGCTCCACCGGCTACTGTTCAACCACCGCTCTCCACGAGCTCCTGTTCAACCACCCCTCCACGGGCTACTGTTCATCCACCCCTCCACCGTCTACTATTCAGCCAGCCCTCCATGGGGTTGTCCTATTCATCCAGCCATCAACGGGGTCCTGTGCATCCAGCCCCAACCGGCTCGATCGATCGGGGTCCTGTTCATCCAGAGGCAACGCCACGGGGTCCTGTTCATCCACCCCCACCGCTCACTATTCATCCAAAGCCCCCACAACTCTCACTGTTCATCTAGAGGCAGCATCGATCAGCTTCAGTTAGCAGTAGTAGCGAAGGAATCACTCGATCGAGTTTAATTAACAGCCATCGATCGATCGCTCGGGTTTAGTAACATGTAGCCTGCAGTGCAATCGCTCGGGTTCAGTTAGATCCCAACGCCTCGCTCGGGTTCAGTTAGAGCCCAACGCCTCGCACACACGCACGTACGTGTATGAGAGAAATGTGCATCGCTCGGCCCCGACCATCCACCGTAACCGGGAACACCCCGATATTTTCCTCGCCCTCGCTTCTACCACGGTTTTTTCCGTCATGGACGGCCCAAAGAATGCCATGCAGCTGTGTATCCGGCCTGCCTAGGACGAAAAGCCCATTTTCTGTCATGATTTTTTGTCATAGAAGTAGGAGCCCACCACATCTATGATGATACCGGGTTTTGTCACAATTATCGACATATAAGTGTCATAAGTATGACAGGAAAAAATTCATTTGGCCCAAAATGTCACGGATGTGTCTTTTTTTTGTAGTGAATGATGTGATCTCGTTCATCAAATGACAACTCATGTCTATGGCTAGGAAACTTAACCATCTTTGATTAATGAGCTAGTCAAGTAGAGGCATACTAGTGACACTCTGTTTGTCTATGTATTCACACATGTAATAAGTTTCCGGTTAATACAATTCTAGCATGAATAATAAACATTTATCATGATATAAGGAAATATAAATAAAAACTTTATTATTGCCTCTAGGGAATATTTCCTTCACTAGCTACTAACTATGGACCCGTGGGTCTGTGGTAAACTACTCACGCATCATCGGAGGGGCAGCAAGGATGACGAAGAACCCCTCCGTGATCGTTTCCCCCTCTGGTAGAGTGCCAGAAATGGCCTCTAGATTGGATATCGTGGTTTTGAACTTGCGGCGGCGAAAAAAGTATCTCGTGGACTCCCACGAGGGTTTTGGGATTTTAGAGTTTTTATAGAGACGGAGGTAGGTCAAAACGATGCACATGGGCCCCACTACCTACCAGGGCGTGTCGGAGGCTACTGGCGCGCCCTGGTGCCTAGTGGGCCCCCTTTCATCTTCTGGTTCCCTCTCGAAACTTCTAGTGCCTATTATCGCTAGAAAAATAATCTCCAAAAAGTTTCGTGGCATTTGGACTTCGTTTGATACTGATATTCTGCAAAGTAAAAAATAGCAACTGGCGCTCGACACTAAGTTAATAGGTTAGTCCCAAAAAATGATATAAAGTTGCTAGTAAATGTATATAAAACATCCAAGATTGATAATATAATAACATGAAACAAACAAAAATTATAGATATGTTAGAGATAAGTATTTCCCTCAGTTAAGAACCAAGGTTATCAATCAAGTAGAAGAACCACGCAGAACCTTGTCAGTAGCACTTGCACACACAAAATCAAATACTTGCACCCAACGCGAACAAGACGGTTGTCAATCCCTTGGCGCTTATTTGCAAGGATCAAATCTTATAGTGGTAGATTGGTAAAATAAATTGCAAAATAAAATAAAATGGAAAAAATGCAGCAAGGTATTTTTGGATTTTATATATGATAAGAGTAGACCCAGGCCATAGTTTTCAAGACTTCTCTCTCGAACAAAAATCATACACTGGGTAAACAAATTACTGTTGGTCAATTGATAGAAAAACGCATAGTTATGACGATATTCAGGGCAATGATCATGTATATAGGCATCACGCCCGAGACAAGTAGATCAACTCCTTCCTGCATCTACTACTATTACTCCACACATCGACCGCTATCCAGCATGTATCTGGAGTATTAAGTATAAAACAGAGTAATGCCTTAAGCAAGATGACATGATGTAGACAAACTAAACACAACCGATATGAATAAACCTCGTCGTTTTCCCCTTAATGGCAACAATACAAATATGTGTCTTGTCCCTTTTTGTCACTGGGATATAGAGCACCGCAAGATTGAACCCATTATAAAGCACCTCTCCAATTGCAAGATAAATCAACCTCATTGGCCAAAACAAACTAATAGATCAGAGAGAAATACAAAGCTATAAAAATCATGCATATAAGAATTCAGAGAAGACTCAAATATTTCTCATGAATAATCTGATCATAAACCCACAATTCATCGAATCCCACAAACACACCGCAAAAGAGAATTACATCGGATAGAATTCCAAGAACACCTAGGAGAAAATTGTATTGAACATCAAAGAGAGAGAAGAAGCTATCTATGTAATAGCTATGGACCGTAGGTCTGTGGTGAACCACTCATGCATCATTTAAAGGCGGCAATGATGATGTAGAAGTCCTCCATGATCGATTCCCCCTTCGGCAGAGTACCAAAAAAGGACTCCAAATGGGATCACGAAAGTACAGAAGCTTGCGGCGGCGAAAAAAGTGTTTTGGGTGGCTCCTGGGTGGTTTTCCAATATTTTTCCCAATATTTGAGAACTTTTTGATGGGTTTTTTCTGGACATAATATTGGGGGTTCCCTAATTAGGTCAGATGAAGCCACGAGAGGCCTGCAAGGCATCAGGGCGCGCCTACCCCCTAGGCGCGGCCCGTTGCCTTGTTGTCTCGTATTTTGCCTTCTAGTCTTCTCCCAAAGCTTCTAGGGTCTCTTATGTCAAGAAAAAACCCGTCAAAAAGTTTCATAGTGATTGGACTCCGTTTGGTACTGTATTTCTAGAAAACCAAAAATAGGCAAAAAAACAGCAACTGACACTTGGCACTGGGTTAATAGGTTAGTCCGAAAAATAATATGAAATAGCATATAATTGCATATAAAAACATCCAATATTATTGCTATCATAGCATGGAACAAACAAAAATTATAGATACGTTGGAGAGATATCAAGACCCCTGCAGCCAACACTTGCTCCAAGAACGATGCCCTCAGGAGGGTGGTATGATGCCAGATGCCACCATCATCTGATCTGGGAGACCCAGATCTAGGGTTTACCTTGGAGCAAATAACCCTTCCCGATGGTCCAACGCCGCTACGCCTTCAAGATCTCTCTGGTAGATATGAGCACCAATTACCTCGCGTGAGCGGCGAACAGGTATATGAGCAAGCACCATGTTTTCAGGAAATGCAATGTACCTAAATGTTGCCACCCCCCACCCGCATCTTTGAAATTCAAAATAAGAGAGGGTAAACATGGAACCACAATGGAACGAATGTTATGTGTCAAGCCAAATAAAAATTTCTGATCATTTTTTGTCGTTCGATATACTATGAATAAGATACCTTTGATAGTGTGACCTAAAAAGCATACTGAGGTTTGTGTCATTTATTTATAGCAAATGTTCGATCAAATACACAAACAAAGGTGCTAGTGTGGTAATCCCTCACTCTCTCTCAAACAAATGTTCAAAGTACATAAGTTGGATCAAAGATAACAATGTACTACAATTGTTAATTTTTTAGGAATACTATTTGACTCTAATGCCAGAAGTTACAACCGGCCATCTAGATGAACAATTGCAACTCTATAAAAGGAGATACTCTAACTTGATTACACTTTTTCATAAGATTAGCTAATCCAAGGGCAACAAAACTAGGAACTAATAGTCGGTATGATGATAACAATGACAGACTTGGACCATGGCCAGTTACGCAGTCTCCTTTTTCTGGGGGAGGGAGGGCTCTGATCTATTCATTAATTTTCATGGTAGTACGAAGAACATCAGAAGTAACAGAAATTATATCTAGGTCCATAGTCCTCATTTTTTAACATAATGTCCAAAGGTATGTCTACTAACTTTGCGCTACTTCCACAAACTAACTTACATAGCTTATCAAGAATAAAATCCTACAACTGAACCAACTATTACTTAGGCAAAAAATTCTCAATTGGAGGATGCAACAGAAAAAAAAATTGACACGTTCACAAGAATCAAAGGTCGGTCCGTGACCCCTGGATGCCGAGGGCGTCCTTGGGGTGATCTCGTAGTTCCTACGGGGTGGAGACAATGGGGTCGGTCCATGGATTTTCCTTCCTTTTGCTACATTTCGCTCAAAGGGTTGAAGGGAGATAGTGCATCAAGTTATTCACAAGGGCCAACTTGATCCTCTTCCCCAGGGATCCCAGATGCTTTCGAACCATAAACTAATGCCGCCTCTCGGGAGCGCGTGTTACTATTCCATTCTCTGGAGCACAATCCAACGGAAAAAAAGTATGTTTCCAACCTACACCTTTAGTTGTTCCAGCTCGTGAGGAAGACGGCTATGGAATTCAGATTTCCTTTCTCTCGAAGCAAGCCAGTCCTTAATTAATGATAGGGAAGGAAGGAATTGATCTTAGACTTGTGAGTCTTTTTATCATATGGATGGGTCGTACAACCCTTACATGGTCTCTTGGCATGAAATTGGGTACTTTTGTCTATGGCGAGATGGAAGTTATCTGCAAAGAATGCCAACTTATGACCGTCAAAGTGGAAATCGTATCAACCCACCGAAACCGCTCTTTGGAATGGAATGCATAGTATTGTGCATTGGAATGGAAAAGTCGAATAATCAAGACATGGATCTAGTATCAACATGACCCAACTTCCATTCTCATAACCCAACTTATTCAATCACTTCCATTATCTTTCTATTGCTACAAATCGACAACAAAAAACATCCCGCAGAATTCCTGTTCGATAGGAAAAAATAGTCCAAGAATGAACTTGTTTCTAGTTGATTGCTAATGGTGCAAAATACCCAAGTATGTCACAACTTCCTTACCAACAAAGTAAATCAATCTGGTCGGGGCTTGGGGGAGGGAGGTGATGACCCACAAGCGTAGGGGATCAATCATAGTCCTTTCGATAAGTAAGAGTGTCGAACCCAACGAGGAGCAGAAGGAAATGATAAGCGGTTTTCAGTAAGGTTTTCTCTGCAAGCACTGAAATTGTAGGTGATAGATAGTTTTGTGATAAGATAAATAGTAACAAGTAACAAGTAAATAAAGTAAATAAAGTGCAGCAAGGTGGCCCAATCCTTTATGTAGCAAAGGATAAGCCTGGACAATTTCTAATAATGAGAAAGGAGCTCCCGAGGACACATGGGAATTATCGTCAAGCTAGTTTTCATCACGTTCATATGATTCGCATTTGGTACTTTGATAATTTGATATGTGGGTGGACCGGTACTTGGGTACTACCATTGCTTGGACAAGAATCCCACTTATGATTAACCCCTATTGCAAGCGTCCGCAACTAAAAAAGAAGTATTAAGGTAAACCTAACCATGGCATTAAACATATGGATCCATATCAGCCCCTAACGAAGCAATGCATAAACTAGGGTTTAAGCTTCTGTCACTCTAGCAACCCATCATCTACTTATTACTTCCCCATGCCTTCCTCTAGGCCCAAATAATGGTGAAGTGTCATGTAGTCTATGTTCACATAACAACACTAGAGGAAAAGACAACATACATCTCATCAAAATATCGAACGAATACCAAATTCACATGACTACTAATAGCAAGACTTCACCCATGTCCTCAGGAACAAATGTAACTACTCACAAATCATATTCATGTTCATAATCAGAGGAGTAATAATATGCATAAAGGATATGAACATATGATCTTCCACCAAGTAAACCAATTAGCATCAACTACAAGGAGTAATCAACACTACTAGCAACCCACAGGTACCAATTTGTGGTTTTGATACAAGATTGGATACAAGATATGAACTAGGGTTTTGAGAGGAGATGGTGCTGGTGAAGATGTTGATGGAGATTGACCCCCTCCCGATGCGAGGACCGTTGGTGATGACGTTGGTGATGACGTTGGTGATGATTTCCCCCTCCCGGAGAGAAGTGTCCCCGGCAGAACAGCTCCACCAGAGCCCTAGATTGGTTCCACCTCGTGGCAGCGGAGTTTCGTCCCGTAAGCTTGCCCACGATTTTTTCCAGGGTAAAAGCGATGATATAGCAGAAGATGGACACCGGAGGCCCATCAGGGGGGCCAGGAGATAGGGGGGCGCCCCCCTGTCTCCTGGACAGGGTGTGGGCCCCTGGTGTATTTCTTTCGCTTAAAAATTCTTATTAATTCCAAAAAGTTGTTTCGTGGAGTTTCAGGACTTTTGGAGCTGTGCAGAATAGGTTTCCAACTTTTGCTCCTTTTCCAGCCAGAATTCCAGCTGCCGGCATTCCCCCTCTTCATGATAAACCTTGTAAAATAAGAGAGAATAGCCATAAGTATCGAGATATAATGTGTAATAACAGCCCATAATGCAATAAATATTGATATAAAAGCATGATGCAAAATGGACGTATCAACTCCCCCAAGCTTAGACCTCGCTTGTCCACAAGCGGAAGCCAAAATCGAAAAATATGTCCACATGTTTATAGATAGAGGTGTCAATAAAAATAAAATACGGACATGAGGGCATCATGATCATTCTTATAACAACAACATATATAGATTTTATCATATGACTTCTTATGCTCAAGTAACAATCAATTCACAATGTCAAGTATGGTTCAAAAACTTCGTTGAGAACTAACAAACTATAATCTCAGTCATTGAAGCAATTGCAATTTATTGTAACACCAGAAAGAGTCAACAATAGAGCTTTTCAGCAAGTTCACATACTCAACTATCTTGTAGTCTTCTATAATTGCTAACACTCACGCAATACTTGTGGTTATGGAGTTTCAGCCGGACACTGAAAAAGATAGGGGCTTATTGTGTTGCCTCCCAACGTATTCACCTTTAGGTGATGTCAACAATAATAGCCCATGCTAACTAACATCGAATTGGATATATATATCATGATCTTTCAAACACGAGGAGCTTGCCAAAGGATAAAATGCAAAAGTGAAAGGTGAACATCACCTTGACTCAAGCATAAAGTAAAAACATAAAGTAAAAGATAGGCCCTTCGTAGAGGGAAGAAGAGGTTGTCATGCGCGTTTAGGGTTGGATGCACAAAATCTTAATGCAAAATAACGTCACTTTATATTGCCCCTTGTATGTGGACCTTTATTATGCAGTCCGTCACTTTTATTACTTCCACAACAAGATCGTACAAAGCTTATTTTCTCTGCACTAATAAGTCATACATATTTAGAGAGCAATTTTTATTGCTTGCACCGATGACAACTTACTTGAAGGATGTTACTCAATCCATAGGTAGGTATGCTGGACTCTCATGGCAAAACTGGGTTTAAGGATATTTGGAAGCACAAGTAGTATCTCTACTTGATGAAAGGAATTTGGCTAGCATGAGGGGGAAAGGCAAGCTCAACATATTTGGAAGGTCAATGACAATATACTTTAACTGAGATGCGCGAAAACATAAACCATTACGTTGTCTTCCTTGTCCAACGTCAACTCTTTTAGCATGTCATACTTAATGAGTGCTCCTGATTATAAAAGGTGTCCAAGATAATATATTTATATGTGAACCCCTCTTTCCTTATCACTTCCTATTAATTGCAACGATGACCAGAACTACGTTCATCAACTCTCAACAATTTTTATGCCTCATACTTTTTATATGTGAAGTTATCACTATCCATAAGATCAATATGAACTCTTTTATTCTTTCTACTTTCTCAAGATCATAGCAGCATAGCAAAGCCCTTGACTCGACACTAATAATTATTATAGATAGCTCACGGACTTGATTACAAAAAGAGATCACAATGCAAAACTCAAAACTACTTGATATCAAAACTTCAATCTACTAGATCAAGATACTACTAAAAGGATCGAACTAAATAAAGCGGTAAAGATAGGAGTGTGATGGTGATACGTTACCGAGGAACCTCCCCCAAGCTTGGCAATTGCCAAGGGGAGTGCCCATACCCATGTGATTATGTCCTCGGAGGTGGTGAAGGTGGTGATGTTGTTGCATTTTTCTTCTCTAGCTTGCGTCTGAGGCTAAAATTTTCCTCCCTCAGATCCTCATTCTCGAGCTCAAGTTTCATTATCTTTTTGCATAGTGCCGCCTTGCTGTCCTACAAAAAACATGGTGGGATAGATTGAACCTGAGGGAGGCTTGACTTCTTGAACTCCACATGCATATCGCTAGGTTGAGATAGTGGATCATCCTCTTCATCGGAGCTTATCTCCTCCTTCCCCTTTTGATCATAATCTTCTTGCTCCGTGGTCCAGCCATAATGTTCCACATCCCCATATGCTTTTGGGTTTGCGATATAGTCAGCCATATAGCTCTCTCCCTCCGAATCTTGGGACGACATCTTGCTCCAAATCTGTTGCAGAAACAACTCAAAACAAAAACAGAGGATATTTGCGTGATACGGTAGTCAAAACCTTCGGGAGTATATATAATGAATTTTTACCGACCAAAATACGTAATGTGCAAGAAAACGGAGTCCGGGAGGCACACGAGGTGCCCACGAGACAGGGGGCGCGCCCAGTAGGGGGGCGCCCTCCACTCTCGTGGGAGCCTCGTGTC
This sequence comes from Triticum dicoccoides, assembly GCF_002162155.2. Taxonomy (NCBI): domain Eukaryota; kingdom Viridiplantae; phylum Streptophyta; class Magnoliopsida; order Poales; family Poaceae; genus Triticum; species Triticum dicoccoides. The sequence continues at coordinate 674,402,853 of NC_041385.1, read as the reverse complement.
CCTTTCGGATTACTTCTTTCTTCCTAAAATTCTTAAATATTCCAAAACTGATAAAAATTGCCATTGGAGTTGTTTTGGAGTCAGTTTACTTACCGTACCACATACCTATACCTTTTCGGAGTCTGGAACGTTCTGGAAAGTGTCCCTTATGTATTCCTCAGGGGTTATGGTTTTGATAATATTAGTTTCAACATTGATAGGATTACCTAAAATATAATGTTTAATTCTTTAACCGTTTACCACCCTTGGACTCGTGCCTTCGAAGTTGTTGATTTTTATGGCACCAGAACGATAAACCTCCTCGATAACGTAAGGACCTTCCCATTTTGAGAGAAGTTTTCCTGCAAAAAATCTTAAATGAGAGTTGAATAATAATACATAATCTCCTACGTTAAACTCATGCTTTTGTATCCTCTTATCATGCCAGCGTTTGACTTTTTCTTTGAATAGCTTGGCATTCTCATACGCTTGGGTTCTCCATTCATCCAGTGAGCTAATATCAAATAACCTCTTCTCACCAGCAAGTTTGAAGTCATAATTGAGCTCTTTAATAGCCCAATATGCCTTATGTTCAAGTTCAAGAGGTAAATGACACGCTTTTCCATAAACCATCTTATATGGAGACATATCCATAGGATTTTTGTATGCAGTTCTATAGGCCCATAATGCATCATCAAGTTTTTTGGACCAATTCTTTCTAGATCTATTCACAGCCTTTTGCAAAATTAATTTGAGCTCTCTATTGCTCAACTCTACTTGACCACTAGACTGCGGATGATAAGGAGATGCGATTCTATGATTGACATCATACTTAGCAAGCATCTTAGGGAAAGCACCATGAATAAAATGTGAACCACCATTAGTCATAAGATATCTAGGGACTCCAAACCTCGGAAAAATAACTTCTTTAAGCATTTTAATAGAAGTGTTATGATCAGCACTACTGGTTGGAATAGCTTCTACCCACTTAGCAACGTAATCAACAGCAACTAAAATATGTGTATAACCATTAGAGGCAGGAAAAGGTCTCATATAATCAAAGCCCCAAACATCAAACGGTTCAATAACGAGAGAGTAATTCATAGGCATTTCTTGTCGTCTACTAATGTTACCTATTCTTTGACATTCATCACAAGATAAGACAAACTTACGAGCATCTTTGAAGAGAGTAGGCTAATAAAAACCAGATTGTAGTACCTTGTGTGCAGTTCTATCTCCAGCGTGGTGTCCTCCATAGGATTCAGAGTGACACTTGCGTAGGATCTGTTCCTGTTCATGCTCAGGCACACAACGTCTAATAACACCATCTACTCCTTCTTTATAAAAGTGTGGGTCATCCTAGAAGTAATGTCTTAAACCATAAAAGAACTTTTTCTTTTGCTGGTATGTGAAACTAGGCGGTATTAATTTAGCAACAATGTAATTGGCATAATCTGCATACCAAGGAGCAGTACGAGAAGCATTTACAACCGCTAATTGTTCATCAGGAAAGCTATCATTAATAGGCAGTGGGTCATCAAGAACATTCTCTAACCTAGACAAGTTATCTGCAACGGGGTTCTCAGCTCCCTTTCTATCAATAATATGCAGGTCAAATTCTTGGAGCAAGAGAACCCATCAAATGAGTCTAGGCTTAGCATCTTTCTTTTCCATAAGATATTTAATAGCACCATGATCAGTGTGAATAGTAACTTTGGAATCAACAATATAAGGTCTAAACTTATCACATGCAAACACAACTGCTAAGAATTCTTTTTCAGTAGTAGCATAATTTCTCTTGGCAATATCAAGAGTCTTACTAGCATACTGGATAACATTCAATTTCTTATCGACTCTTTGCCCTAGAACAGCACCTACAGCATAATCACTAGCATCGCACATAATTTCAAAAGGTAAATTCCAATCAGGTGGCTGGACAATAGGTGCAGTGATCAAAGCTTTCTTAAGTGTTTCAAATGCTTCTACACAATCATCATCAAATACAAAAGGAATATCTTTTTGTAATAAATTAGTCAGAGGCCTAGAGATTTTAGAAAAGTCCTTAATGAACCTCCTATAAAAACCGGCATGACCAAGGAAACTTCTTATACCTTTTATGTCCTTGGGACATGGCATCTTTTCAATAGCATCAACTTTGGCTTTATCAACTTCAATACCTCTCTCGAAGATCTTGTGCCCCAAGACAATGCCTTCATTAACCATAAAGTGACACTTTACCCAATTCAGGATGAGACTAGTGTCTTCGCATCTCTGCAAAACTCGATCAAGGTTGCTCAAACAATCGTCAATAGAGGATCCATAGACGGAGAAGTCATCCATGAATACCTCACAAATCTTTTCACAAAAATCAGAGAATATAGCCATCATACATCTTTGAAAGGTAGCAGGTGCATTACATAAACCAAAAGGCATACATCTATAAGCAAAAGTACCAAAAGGGCAAGTAAAAGTAGTTTTAGATTGATCCTTCGCTGACACAGGTATCCGAGAGAAACAGAATAACCATCTAAAAAGCAGAAATGTGTGTGTTTGGATAGTCTTTCTAGCATTTGATCAATAAAAGGTAAGGGGTAATGATCCTTCTTAGTAGCTTTATTTAACTTACGGAAATCAATTACCATCCTATAACCTGTAATAATTCTTTGCGGGATCAATTCATCTTTATCATTAGGAACAACGGTAATACCTCCCTTTTTAGGAACACAATGGACAGGACTTACCCATTCACTATCAGCAACGGGATAAATAATACCTGCCTCAATGAGCTTTAGTATCTCCTTTCTTACCACTTCTTTCATCTTGGGATTTAGTCGTCTTTGAGGATCTCTAACTGGTTTGGCATCGTCCTCCATATTAATTTTGTGTTGGCATAACATGGGACTGACGCCCTTAAGATCATCCAGAGTATATCCAATAGCAGCTCGGTGCTTCTTCAGAGTTTTCAATAATCTTTCTTCTTCTTTCTCTGAAAGGTTAGCACTAATAATAACAGGATATATTTCTTTTTCATCAAGATAAGCATACTTAAGATTATCGGGTAATGGTTTAAGTTCAAACACGGGATCACCCTTGGGTGGAGGGGGATCCCCAAGAATTTCAATGGGAAGGTTATGTTTCAGCATAGGTTCTTGTTTAAGGAACACTTAATCTATTTCCTCTCTTTCCTTCATAAACATATCATTTTCATGATCTAGCAAGTATTGTTCTATAGGATCAGTTGGAGGAACAACAATGGAAGCAAGACCAATAAATTCATCCTTACTAGGTGGTTTCCTTTCACGAGGTTGTCTACTAAACTTAGCAAAACTAAACTCATGAGACATACCATCTATGCCAACAGTGACAATATTCTTTTCACAATTAATCTTAGCACTAGCTGTATTCAAGAAGGGTCTACCAAAAATAATTGGACAAAAGGCATCTTCTGGGGAAGCAGGAACAAGAAAATCAGCAGGGTATTTAACCTTCCCACACAAAACTTCAACATCTCTAACAATCCCAACAGGTTTAATGGTATCCCTATTAGCAAGCTTAATAGTAACATCAATGTCTTCTAATTCAATGGGTGCAATGTCGTGCATAATTTCTTTATATAAATCATAAGGTATAGCACTAGCACTAGCAACCATATCACCTAAGCCATGATAACGATGATCTCCTATTTTAACAGAAATAATAGGCGTGCCTATGACAGGTCCACGTGTCTTAGTATCTGGCCTAGCAATATTAGCAGTCTCACCACAGAAAGAAATAACATGCCCATCTAAATCCTCATTCAAGAGATCTTTAACCATAGCAATACTAGGTTCAACATTAATTTGCTCAGGAGGTGTATAAGTCCTAGTATTACTCTTACGAACAACAGTCGAAGCTTTAGCATGATCCTTTATCCTCACAGGAAAAGGAGGTTTTTCAACATAAGCAGTAGGAACAATAGGATCACTATAGGTAATAGTCTTTTCTTCGACTGTAATAGGTGCAGCTACTTTCACTTCAATAGGAGGATTATACTTAAACCACTTCTCTTTAGGGAGATCAACGTGAGTAGCAAAAGATTCACAGAAAGTAGCTACTATCTCAGAGTCAAGTCCATATTTAGCGCTAAATCCGCGAAAAGCATCGGTATCCATCAAAGATTTAACACAATCGAACTTAGGTGTCATACCTGACTCCTTACCATCGTCGGAACCCCAATCTTCAGAGTTGCGTTTAATTCTTTCCAATAAGTCCCATTTGAAATCAATAGTCTTCAGCATATAAGAACCATCACAGGAAGTATCGAGCAGGTTGCGATTATCAAGAGAAAGCCGAGCATAAAAATTCTGGATAATCATTTCCCGGGATAGCTCATGATTGGGGCATGAATATAACATTGACTTAAGCCTCCCCCAACCTTGAGCGATGCTTTCTCCTTCGCGAGGCCAGAAATTATATATGTAATTATGATCACGATGAACAAGATGCATAGGATAGAACTTCTGGTGAAATTCCAACTTCAGTTGCTTATAATTCCAAGATCTTGTATCATCACATAGCCTATACCATGTCAATGCATCTCCCTTCAAAGATAAATAGACCTTCCTTTTGACAACATCATTGGGAATACCTGCAAGCTTAAATAATCCACAAACTTCATCCACAAAGATAAGGTGTAAATCGGATGCAATGTTCCATCTCCTGCAAATGGATTAGCTAGCAGTTTCTCTATCATACCCGAAGGGATCTCAAAGTAAATATTTTCATAAAGTTCAGTAGGTTGAGGAGCAACTCTTTGCTCTTCTGGTTGGGGTGAAGATACCCCGAACAAGCCCTTCAAAGGATTAGTTTCCATAGTGACAAGTAACAGAAAATTTTAGCACACTATATAAATGTTTCCTTACCAAGTTCCACTCATCAGAAGCACTACACTCCCCGGCAACGGCTCCAGAAAAGAGTCTTGATGACCCACAAGTGTAGGGGATCAATCATAGTCCTTTCGATAAGTAAGAGTGTCAAACCCAACTAGGAGCAAAAGAAAATGATAAGCGGTTTTCAGTAAGGTTTTCTTTGTAAGCACTGAAATTGTAGGTGATAAATAGTTTTGTGATAAGATAAATAGTAACAAGTAACAAGTAAATAAAGTAAATAAAGTGCAGCAAGGTGGCCCAATCCTTTATGTAGCAAATGATAAGCCTGGACAATTTCTAATAATGAGAAAGGAGCTCCCGAGGACACATGGGAATTATCGTCAAGATAGTTTTCATCACGTTCATATGATTCGCGTTCGGTACTTTGATAATTTGATATGTGGGTGGATCGGTACTTGGGTACTGCCCTTGCTTGGACAAGCATCCCACTTATGATTAACCCCTATTGCAAGCGTCCGCAACTACAAAAGAAGTATTAAGGTAAACCTAACCACAACATTAAACATATGGATCCATATCAGCCCCTAATGAAGCAACGCATAAACTAGGGTTTACGCTTCTGTCACTCTAGCAACCCATCATCTACTTATTACTTCCCCATGCCTTCCTCTAGGCCCAAATAATGGTGAAGTGTCATGTAGTCGACGTTCACATAACACCACTATAGGAAAAGACAACATACATCTCATCAGAATATCGAACGAATACCAAATTCACATGACTACTAATAGCAAGACTTCACCCATGTCCTCAGGAACAAACGTAACTACTCATAAAGCATATTCATGTTCATAATCAGAGGAGTAATAATATTCATAAAGGATCTGAACATATGATCTTTCACCAAGTAAACCAATTAGCATCAACTACAAGGAGTAATCAACACTACTAGCAACCCACAGGTACCAGTTTGTGGTTTTGATACAAGATTGGATACAAGAGATGAACTAGGGTTTTGAGAGGAGATGGTGCTGGTGAAGATGTTGATGGAGATTGACCCCCTCCCGATGAGAGGATCGTTGGTGATGATGTTGGTGATGATTTCCCCCTCCCGGAGGGAAGTGTCCCCAGCAGAACAGCTCCGCCAGAGCCCTAGATTGGTTCCGCCTCGTGGCGGCGGAGTTTCGTCCCGTAAGCTTGCCCACAATTTTTTCAGGGTAAAAGCGATGATATAGCAGAAGATGGACACCGGAGGCCCACCAGGGGGCCCAGGAGATAGGGGGCGCGCCCTATAGGGGGGCGCCCCCTGTCTCCTGGACAGGGTGTTGCCCCCCTAGTGTATTTCTTTCGCTCAATTTTTTTTATTAATTCCAAAAAGTTGTTTCTTGAAGTTTCAGGACTTTTGGAGCTGTGCAGAATAGGTTTCCAACGTTTGCTCCTTTTCCAGCCAGAATTCCAGCTGCCGGCATTCCCCCTCTTCATGATAAACCTTGTAAAATAAGAGATAATAGCCATAAGTATCGAGATATAATGTGTAATAACAGCCCATAATGCAATAAATATTTATATAAAAGCATGATGCAAAATGGACATATCAGGGGGATACTATACTTTATCTCGGTTATGGAACAATACATTAATCCTAAAAGAGACATAAAAATCATGCTATTAAAATAATTTTTTATGAGTCAAATATCACTACCAAAGCAAGATACAAACAAATAACATCCTATAATTTAGTGACTGAGGAAAAATAAGACGAAGTAAACTCCAAACCAGTTTTTAAATGGCATATCTAACATCACCCATTAGAGAACCTTCTCTGGTCCCATGATGTGTCGATAGCTCAGTACCCCTAGAGCTCTACATTTGAATGAAAAAAAAATCCAAATGAAAAAATGGTTTTGGATCGGATCACTCAATAGCTCTTATATTGAGCTAAATGTATGCTTTCATTATAACAATTATTAACTATGAATTTACAGAAGTCGAGCAGTAGAAACAAAAGTGAAATCACCGTTATAATGGCACGTTACCACCATATATCATTAGCCATACAACCTATTGTAGAATTCAGAACATGAACTTTTTGGATCAAAGAATGAAGAACACTCTGAGTGGTTCTCAAATTACTTATGACGTATGAATTATTTCATATGGGTTAGTAAAGAAACACAATTAGATTTAGTGAAAACTGCTGAAAAGTACGAATTTTCTTCTAATATGTCTGATATTCAAACTCCTGAAATACAAGATATTGACCGTTTTATGAAGGAAATATGCCCTAGAGGCAATAATAAAGTTACTATTTATTTCCTTATTTCATGATAAATGTTTATCATTCATGCTAAAATTGTATTAACCGGAAACTTAGTACATGTGTGAATACATAGACAGAACATATTGTCCCTAGTATGCCCTCTACTTCACTAGCTCATTAATCAAAGATGGTTGTGTTTCCTAACCATAGACATGTGTTGTCATTTGATGAGCGAGATCACATCATTAGGAGAATGATGTGATGGACATGACCCTTTCGTTAGCTTAACATTATGATCGTTACAGTTTCATTGCTACTGCTTTCTTCACGACTTATACATGTTCCTCACACTATGAGATTATGCAACTCCTGAATACCGGAGGAACACTTTGTGTGCTACCAAATATCACAACGTAAATGGGTGATCATAAAGATGCTCTACGGGTGTCTCTGAAGGTGTTTGTTGGGTTGACATAGATCGAGATTAGGATTTGTCACTCCGTGTTTCGGAGAGGTATCTCTAGGTCCTCTCGGTAATACTCATCACTATAAGCCTTGCAAGCATTGTGACTAATGAGTTAGTTGCGGGATGAATTATTACGGAAAGAGTAAAGAGACTTGCCGGTAATGAGATTGAACTAGGTATGATGATACCGACGATCGAATCTCGGGCAAGTAACATACCGATGACAAAGGGAACAACATATGTTGTTATGCGTTTTGACCGAGAAAGATCTTCATAGAATATGTAGGAACCAATATGAGCATCCAGGTTCTGCTCTTGGTTATTGACCGGAGATGTGTCTCGGTCATGTCTACATAGTTCTCGAACCCGTAGGGTCCGCACGCTTAACGTTCGATGACGATTAGTATTATGAGTTATGTGTTTTGATGACCGAAGTTTGTTCGGAGTCCCGGATGAGATCAGGGACATGACGAGGAGTCTCGAAATGGTCGATACATGAAGATTGATATACTGCACGGCTATATTGGACACCGGAAGTGTTCCGGAGAAGTTTTGGATAAAACCGGAGTGTCGGAGGGTTATCGAAACCCCCGGGGGAACTAATGGGCCTCGATGGGCCTTAGTGGAGAGAGAGAGAGAGGGACGGCCAGGGCAGGCCGCGCACCCCTTCCCCTTGGGTCTGAATTGGACTAGGAGGGGGGCCTTTCCTTCTCCCTCTCCCTCTCCTTCCTTCCCCCTCTCTCCCTCTTGGTGGAAACCTACTAGGACTTGGAGTCCTAGTAGGATTCCCCTCTTGGGGGCATGCCTAGGAGGGCCAGCCGGCCTCCCCTTGCTCCTTTATATACGGGGGCAGGGGGGCACCCTAGAACACATAAGTTGATCTTTTAGCCATGTGCGGTGTCCCCCTCCACAGTTACACACCTCGGTCATATCATCGTAGTGCTTAGGTGAAGCCCTGCGCCGGTAACTTAATCATCACCGTCACCACACCGTCGTGCTGACAAAAATCTCCCTCGGCCTCAACTGGATCAAGAGTACGAGGGACATCATCGAGCTGAATGTGTGCTAAACGCGGAGGTGTCGTACGTTCGGTGCTTGGATTGGTTGGATCGCGAAGACGTTTGACTACATCAACCGTGTTAACTAAACACTTCCGCTTTTGGTCTACGAGGGTATGTAGACACACTCTCCCCTCTCGTTGATATGCATCACCTAGATAGATCTTGTGTGATCGTAGGATTTTTTTTTTGAAATTACTGCGTTCCCCAACATTTTAAACAAGTCTTAGCAAGTCAACTTACACCGTTTTGCATTAGACTCAAATGGTAAATGTTAAGCCCCATTTCTTAGGCATGCCTTCGAGTTGTTTATAGATAAACAAAAAATATCTTTGTCGTGCATGGTTCAGTTTCCTGAAACTGATTGGCTATCTTACGTGTCTTCTATATCAAAACTACATAATGTAGCATATGTTTCGTCTAAACATTCGCCAATGACTTCAAGTGAACATCAGTTGCATGAGCAAACTAGTACGTTTAATATCATATATCTGTGGACTAGGACATGCACTTAAGATACCTATAATTCAATCAAGCCATTATTTTTCTTCCATCAGTATGTTCAATAAGTTACTCACCAAACAAACACCAAGAAAACTATCCAATATGAGAAATTGTTGCTCATATGAGATATTTTACTTGAGTAGAGCTTCATCATACAAGAGGGAAATAACTGCTCATTCTAAAAACTTGAAAAAGATGCATATATATGTTTGGGCATCAGCCCACACATGCAAACGTAGCACCAAGTAGCCCAAGTTTCTAAGTCCAAACACACACCTACATCTATAGGAATAAGGTGAAGGAAAGATTTAACGACAAAATCAAACCATGAGTGGTGCTCCATTTATTATCAACACATACACAATGCTAATAAACTAGTTTATGAATACACATAAGTGTGCTAGGACCAAATTCCACCAAAGAAACTTGAATAGAAGATTGGATTATTTTCTACACTTTCACAAACAACATAGTAAATTGCCGGAGGAGTACATGACTGAGCTAAAATCAATGTTCTTGAATTGCAAGCAGCATAAAAAGGCAGAAACTTGGACATACACCTACCTAATCCATCCATTCTAACCCAAAAGTGGTAGTGCGAGCCAATGGGACTCACCGCATGCCACCCCTGATAGATGGCGGTGTATTGCGAATTGGCGAGAGACCGACACCTTCTCTGCCCCATGCGGCATTGACCCCCTTTGCAAGTGACATCTCAAAGGCGGGAGGTGGCATGACACCTACGTTGGGTGGGCCGGTGAGGGCCGGGGTCACTGCAACTCTTTGCTTTGGTGCCACACAATGAGAATAAATCTGACTTGGATGAGATGCATTGAGGCTCGGTAGCAGTGGTAGGAGGACTCGTGCCCGGGGAGCACCTAACTTGGTGATGATGGACTTAGGAAAGAAATAGTGCCGGGATAAAGAGGAGGAGGAGCAGGTGATGCTGCATTTCTCATCTTTGGATTGTGGTGTGGGCTGCCGAACAACGATGATGTGGCTTGATTGGGTCAAGAGGCATCTAGAGAAGAGGATGAGGATCGACATGAAAGAACACAAGTGATGTGCGGACCACGACTCGATCGAGGTCGAATTGACGCTCCACTCAGGGCTGACTAGCGGGGTCCACGACCGCTTTTGGCCAGCCCTTACACACGAGCCCACACACAATCCCAACCTCAATGCACCAGGAGGCTGCATTTCAAGGGAGCTTAGTAACCAAAGGGATAAGGGGGGCTAACGAGGGCAGTGCTATAGCTTGCTTGTCGCTAGACCTACCACGCTTCACCTCAAGGAACACCCTCTCATGGGCCGGTCCAGTATCATGTTTGTCCGTTTATTTCTTTCACCTTTTTCAAATTTGTTTATATTTTAAAATATCTAAATACATAATTTTTTAAAAAAATACTTATATCTGAAAAGTGTTCATCATGCATTTATTGAATGTTCATGCAGTGTAGAATAATTTTCATGCAACTTTAAAAAAATATTTCTATCATTGAAAAAATATTCATGACATTAAAAAAAGTACACGTATACGTTCGTGTTTTTTTTTACAAGTAAACGATGTAAAAAAATGTTTCAGACCATTAAAACAATGCTCATAACACTTCAAACAAAAGTTCACACATTTTAAAAATATGTTCTTCACATGTTCAAAGGAAATATTAATATAATATAAAAAATTCATATAATTTTCAAAAAATGTTTTGTGATATTTAATAAATATTCAACATGTATTTGGAAGTGTTTAGTATTTATTCGAAAGATAATCAAACCTGTATTTGAAAAATAATTGTAAAATGTAAAAAATATTCATGTAATTTATAAAATGTTTTATACCATTAAAAAAGTTCAATATGTATTTGAAAAATGTTTTCATGTACCCAAAAAATATTTGGAAAATGTTTAACTTATTGAAAAATGTTCCATGTATATATGAAAAATGTACAATGTGTATTAAAAATAAAAAATGTTAAAAAAGCAAAAAAAACGAGAAAATTAAAGAAAAAACACACCGAATGTTATAAAACTAGTCCATACATTATGTTGCATTGTTACCAAAAACCCAAAACCAATTTAATAAGCCGGCCAACTAAGACGTGCGGGCACCGCCAACGGCAGATGCGAGGTGCAACTATGTCTTGCTTTATGCGAGATGGCATCCCCTTTGAGAGAGCAATTAGTCAAGGGCTATCCCTGGCGGGAGCCCCACAAGGGTCATTTTTGTGGGTTAAGATCGCGTCAAGTGATGCGTCCAACCACCGCCACGTGTCGTGTGATGGACGCTTCCTTTGTTTTTGTAATTTTTCTATACATGCTTTCGGGTTTTAGAAGGTGATTTTTATATTTTTTCTTGTTTACATCTGGTTTCCCCAGGTTTGGGAGAAAAATAAATTCATGAAAACAAATTGCACGGATTTTTTATCCTTCCATGAGAAGCATAGATTTGCTTTTTCATTGAGGCACAAATTTCGGCAAGGGAAAAATAAATCATGAAATATTTTTTGCATGAACTTTTTTTTTGCTTCCACGAGAAGCACAGATTTGCTTCTTGTGGAGGCATCGATCTGTTGTGCTTCTCGGAAAGAGATTTTTTTGTGTGATTTTTTGTATTTTGCTTCCACGAGAAGCACAATGGTCTTCTTCGGAAAGGAAAAGAAATCTGTTTTTTTTTCTTTTGTTGTGTGCTTCCATTAGAAGCTTCTCGTGGAGGCACATATATGTGTTTGTCGAAAAGGGGGAAAAGTGGAAAAATACATACTTTATTCTTCGGGTTTTTTTTTTGTTGAGAAAAAAGTTTGTTGAAACCAATTAACATGGAGCTAGTTTCAAAGATCTCTACACGATAAATCCAATAGTGAAAAATGGTTCGAGATTTGGATGCACGGTTCAATAGATAAAACATTTTGACAAAATGAATCGACGAAGAGAAAGAAAAAACCACTGGCGCGACATGTGACCCTAGTTTGTCAATGCCTGAGAAGGTGTGAGTGACCTTTGCAAATGTACCCCTTAACTAATATTTTTCTATTTCACAAATAGGGAGCATTTCGTACAGAGCTCACCTCACTGGGTCGACTCATTAACAAAACTAGATGATGCCCTGCACGTTATTGCGGGAATGTTTTGTAATATTTCAATGAGATTTTGGTTATATAAAACATGAATATTTGAAATAATAGTTTTTAATGAACATAAGAATTAAAAGTAAATAGCATAACTGAATGGGTTTTTAAATGCATGCATGTTTGCATGTTGAGGTGGGGCTTTTTCCAATGATGGGGTGTCATGCTTGCATGTTGAGAGAAATATGTTAGTGGGGGCTAACTATCTAGATATAGAAGATTATAGCAACTCGGGACCATGTACCAGCACATCAATGTAGTGTTTATTTTTTTTTAACAAAACAATTTCTAAAAATGGGGAAATATTCCAATGCCTTTTGAAAATTCTGATATACTAAATTTTGATATTTTCTAATTCTTGAGTTGTTTCAAAATTACTGATTTTTTTTGAAAATTTTCAACTTTCAGAATATGTTCGGAACATTTTCACATTTTTGAACAAATTTTGAAATTTCTATTTTTTGACAATTCTGAAGTTTTTTTCAAAATTCTGAACAACTTATGAATTTTCGAAACATTTTGCAGTTTCCAATTTTCTAAATATTCCTTCATTTTTAGAATTCTCCAGACGAAATTTGAATTTTATAAGAAAAACTTGAAATCTCTTAATGAAATTTGAATTTTCTAGACATTTTAACTTACTTAACGCAATTGAAAAAGGTCAAAAAAAGGCAGAAAAAACCATAATAGAGACCGGAGCAAAACCGGTTGCGTGCATTTACTATATCTATTGACCCGTCCCAATTTCACTCTTGCGGATCGCTCGCCTCTGCGTTCGGTCAACTATCTGTCGCAAAGTTGCCGAAAAAGATTATTTGACGTAGGAAGCGGGTATTGTGCATGCCTAATAGCCATATGGGTTCGTCATGTTGATGCCTCACACATTTTTTGAATTTTTGAAAAATAGTAAAGACATACCATTATGGAAATTTATTTAGAATTTTTAATGTATGCATCACACATTAAAAAGAATGTTCATGCAGTTTGATAAAAATGGTTCACTCAACTTTTAGAAAATGTTTGTACCATTAAACAAATGTATGTCAACATGATCACGTGTTCAAGAAATTGTATGTGCCATTTTTGAAAGTGTTATACACTGTTAAAAAATATTACTGTAAATAGAAAGTTTCATACCATTAAAAAATGTAAATTACATTGGAAAAAATGTTGAATCATTTCAAAATATGATTGTGACATTTAGAAAAATACTTATAGAATGTAAAACCATGTTTGCATAGTTTTAAAAAAATGTTTCAACGTGTATTTTAGACAATTCAACACATATTCAATAAAATGGTTTAAAAATATAGTTAAAAAAATGTTAACACATGGTAGAAAAATGTTACACATTTAAAATGATTATTTCTGATTTATTCAATAAATGTAAAATGTGTATGAAAAAAATTAGACATTAAAACATAAATTTGGAAAAATGTTAATAATGTATTTGAAAAATGTTCAACTTGTATAAAACATTTTCCTGGTGTATATGAAAATGTATTATGTGAATGAAAGAAAATTGGCATGTATGAAAAATACAATTTTTTATGAAAACCGAAGTAAGAAACAAAGAAAATGAAAGAGAAAATAAAAAATAAAAATAAAGAACCGAAAAAAAATCCAAAGAAAACCGATGTAAACAGTGAAAATCGCGATAAAGAAAATCACAGGAAAAAGACGTGCTGCAGTTATGTACTAGGCTGGTTCACGACCGCCAGGCTGGTGGCGAAACGTCCTTACATGTTGCAGCGGGCAAGAAATAGCTGCCGCGAGATATAGCCCCGGCGGGCTAACGAACCATGCATTAGGGCAGACCAGTCCCCCCTAAAAAAATAAAAAAAAATTTAGGGCAGACCAGTTTCTTTGACATTCTTTCGCAAAAAATAATAATAATTCCTTTGACATTATATATAACCGGAGAATGGAGCTTGCGGCGTCCAATTCTGCACGTCGCTAGTTAAAAACTGGTGGATGCTGTTTCCAGTTTTCCACGCGCTGGCCGCTGCGATCGGAGCAACCCATCGATTCGACTCTAGTAGCCGCGCGAGGCCGACGGCGCTCGTCCTGCACGCGCCAGCAGGGTTCGTCTGTTCTTAGGTTGAATCTGCATGCATCCGGTAAACTTAGCACTGAATTTACTCGTGCGTTCCGCTGATTGCTTGCCCGTAATTAAGTTCCTCTTGCTGCTGGCATGATCAGAAATCGCTGTGATCTTTGGCTGTGTGCTGCTTGCATCTGCTGATCTGAAATTGCCATTCGTTGCCTGATCGTCAGAAGGATCAGTTATTGGGGCTATTTGTTTGGAAGTTGCGTCTGTTAGTACCGGTTGCCGTGAAAGATCGGGAGGCTCAGCGGCTGCATCATAGCCCATATCAGATTCAGTTAAATTTTGCCCATCTGTCAATGTCATTTACAGGCGTGTCTATAGTCGGGCAGGGCCAGGCCACCGGCCACGCCATCAACGTCGCCGCGGCCAGCGGGTACCACCTGCTTGTGGTCAACGCCTACTCGCACACCAAGGCCACTGCATCTGCTGGCACGGTAATCCTGTCTCTCCCTTTCATGGTAGGAGGACATTGTTGGCGCATCTTCTACTGCCCCAAAGGCGCCCCGTCGGACTGCGCCGAGGACTCTGTATCGCTCATTCTTTTCCTCGTCGATAAAAATGTTACAGAAAATCTGAAGGTGCAGGTTGGATTCAGTTTCCTCGATCAGCATGAGAAGCAAGACTCGGCATATATTCGTGCAAAAGAGCCATGCAACTTCTCTAGCGGTAATCCATGCTGGGTTTACAAGAATTTCGTGAAAAGGGATGCCCTTGAGAAATCAAAGCATCTCAACGATGATTGTTTCACCATCAGATGCGACCTTGCCGTGGTACCGCCTCCTACCATACAAGAGCTTATCAGCAACCTCCTCA
Source organism: Triticum dicoccoides (assembly GCF_002162155.2). Classification (NCBI taxonomy): domain Eukaryota; kingdom Viridiplantae; phylum Streptophyta; class Magnoliopsida; order Poales; family Poaceae; genus Triticum; species Triticum dicoccoides. Next base: position 674,387,667 of record NC_041385.1, on the reverse strand, counting down.
TGTCCAAGGAGGGCACTGACGTGACATTTAACGTTGGCGGCGAGACGCTCACTGCACACCGGTCTGTGCTTGTTGCTCGGTCTTCGGTCTTCAAGGCAGAGCTATTTGGCCCCATGAAGGTAGGCGCGGTTGCCAGTGTCATACAAATTGAAGACATGGAAGCAAAAGTGTTTAGAGCCTTGCTAAGCTTTATTTACACCGGCTCGCTACCCGAGATGGAGGTAGACATGCTGCAGGAAAGAGAAGCCCAAGAAGCATTGTGGCTGCAACACTTGATTGCGGCGGCAGATAGATACAATCTACAAAGGCTGAAGGTACTATGTGAAGAAAAGTTATGCAAACTCATAGACGTAAGCACGGTGAAGACTATTTTTATTCTAGCTGAGAGGCACAATTGTGGTGGATTGAAGGATGTATGCCTTGAGTTCCTCAAGACACCGTCTAATTTGAAGGAGATAACGGCGGCTGACGTCTTCGACGACATAATTAGAACATGCCCCTATCTTTTAAAGGAGCTCATTGCCAAGCTTGCTTCCTAAAATCCACAAAAACGGTTAGTTCCTGAAACCTACGTTTCCAAGTTGAAGCCTTACTTTCTTGCCACCATTCTTGTTCACCATTTGATGTAGTACCTTCATGTTGTTTGAGTAAGACATTTTACTTGCATGCATCGTGTGTTCTAGATGCATGACTGCTTCCCTATTTACCTAAGCGACGCACCATCCTATGTTGATCTGCTCCTTTTAGCCAAGACTTGAACCATCTTGCTCATTTTTCTTCTCTTTCAGGCAGCAGATCAGGTGGAGGCGATGGGATGTTCTGGACAGTGTAACTGCATGATGCCTCTCTGTTCTCAAAGATATTATTACCAAATTTGCTCCCTTCAAGGATTCCTAGTTATGGATTGTACTAAGTGTCAGGTTCGGTTCAGATTTCAGAACATGTCCTAAATTTTGTCATATTTGAACCACCATTCAATGAATGGATACAGTTATGACTATTGCTTGTGGTCGATTAAAAATGGACTTAATGGTTAAATGTTTTTTAGTTTATATTTTATTTAATAATGTTGCCAAGCGCAGACGTAAAATCCTTGCTCTGCTTTTTGGGGGAAAGCCACCATGAAGAGCTTTATTGATTGGATAAAAATATTCCTTGGCCTATTTTGTTTACGATTTGTTTTGATTGGCGCAAAATCAGGAACTTAATTGAGTCCGATAAAACAAGAGTCCTAGTCGTGTTCATCAAGTGCTTTGCCTATACTATATCCTAGAAGTGTAGGTGCCCTTTGCTCCGCCGGTAAACAATAATGAAGAATAAAACATGCCCTACCTCCAAGGGCTTTAACCACTGAATTGCCGTCAAGTTTTAGTCTTCGTTTCTTAGATGTGTGACAAAGGGTATCACTTTTATTCCATTAAAATTTAGTCATGGTTACTGTTAGAGTTGTGTCGAATATTGTGTACACGGTAGGTTACAGTTGGACTCTGAGTAGTATTGTGTTTACATAGGATATGAAGTCGTGTCCTAATAGGACACTTGTATCCTAAGCCTCTCATATATAGCGGGGTACACATACGATGTAAGGCCAACTCTACCGCGCGACCCCAAACGGACGTTCGTTTTGTCCGGTTTCTATCCGTTTGGGTAGGGATTTAGGGTCGTGTCCGGGCCTGTCCTGGGATGCGGTGGCCGTGCGCCCAGCGCGCGGCCGCATCCATTTGCCCCATCATGTCCGTCAGGGCAAAAAATGCCCAAATTTGCATCAAAACTAGTTTCCAACCCAAATATTTGTCTGAAAATTAAAATAGTTTTACAGCCCAATTGAAATTGTCTTTAATAAAATAGTTTTACAACCAAATCAAAATTGTCTTGACTGAACATAAATTGGACCAATACATCTATTGGTTGCCAATGTGATCCCAGACGTGCTCAACCAAGTCATTTTGAAGATTCAAATAAGTGTGCCAATCACGCATCTCACGGTGGAATTAGACAAACTGTTCAAATGTGGCCGGGTCTTGGTGCAGGGGCTCAATATTTTCACCTTGATAATCAAATCCTTGGTCGAAGATACTCTCATCACGCTCGTCCTCGACGATCATGTTGTGCATAGTCACACAAGCAGTCATCACCTCCCAAAACTTCCTTTCATCCCATGACAGTGCAGGGTTTCGAACGATACCCCAGCGGGATTGAAGCACACCAAAAGCACGTTCCACATCCTTTCTAGCACTCTCTTCCATTTGGGAAAATCTCTTTCTCTTCTCACCTTGGGGTTTCGAGATTGTCTTCACAAAAGTTGACCACTGAGGATATATACCATCTGCTAGATAGTATCCCTTGTTGTACTGGTGGCCGTTGATCTCAAAGTTGACAGGTGGGGAGTGGCCTTCTGCAAGCCTTGCGAAGACTGGAGAGCGCTGCAGCACGTTGATATCATTGTGAGAACCTGCCATGCCAAAAAAAATGCCATATCCAAAGATCTTGCGATGCCATATCCAAAGGTGGGGAGAATAGGGGCGGCGCCGGCGGCGGGGCGGGGCGGGGAGAGAGGCTTAAGCGTTGGGAGCGGAGGGACTGCTAGTGTCCCCGGCAGGCGGGCCACGGGGGGACAAGGGCGTGCGTCGCGGCCGTCCGCGCGCGTCCGTTTCACCCCAAACCGAGCGCAAATTTGGGCCGGGGATGGGTCGAAAACGGACGGAATCCGGACATTTGTCCGTTTGAGGCCGCGCGCTGGGCTGCCTCTTTTGTCCCTTTTACCCCAAACTGACGGGGGCGGACATGATAGGGTCGCGCGGTGGAGTTGACCTAACATATGCCAACATAATAGCACAGGCGCGCAAGAGGGAGCCGGCGGCGTGTGCCGGCGCCCGGGTGGCCGGTGTACGGTATTGTGACGGTGTCACGGGGAGGAGCGCTCGTAGTCAGGCCTCGGAAATGTAGCCATATCGGTGAACCTCGTTAACAAATCTCGGTGTCGTGTTCGTGTGATTGCTTGGTTCTCGGTTGATCGACGATATGCCTTGGATTTATTCTAACAAGTGGTATAATGAGCTAGGTTGTTCGAAGGCTTCGGATCGTGTTGATTCAGAGGAAGGATTGATTTTCTAGATCGGTATCATCTACACAGAAGTTGTCGTAATACAATATGTGTTGCGCGGTTGAGATCGATCGGAAGAAGTCAGGCAAACAGCAGTCTCGGCGAGTTGCGGTCAGAATCAGATCAGATGGCTCGGCAGCGGCGCTTGGTTCGGCGCTTGGAAGCCGCCAGAAGGAGCGTGTGGCTGAGGTGCGTGCTGGGGCGGCAGGCTTGGAGCGTGGAGTGCTAGCGATGCTAGCCCGTGTTGGAAGCGCGAGCACGTGGAGGCGCGACTGCCAAGCTAGGCTGCTCGGGAACACGTACAACGTTGAAGCTTTAGTGAGATTTGTTTGGACCAAAAGTGGACCGAGTCCACGTATGACACGGAGATTGCCAGGAAAATCAATTGGTGAAGAAATCTATCAAGGGATATGGATCCATCGGATTTAGCAGGAGACATTGACATGCGGAGTTGAGGCCAAGGCAAGAACAAATTCACGTACAGTCAACTGGTTGATTTGTTACTAGTAGTAGACAAGTTCTGTACTTGGCATCGCGCGGGAAGCTCGGGCATTTTTCTTTTCAGAGTGTCAAGTATATGAAGAACCATGGTGTCATCGGATACTAGGTTTGAGGTGGAGAAGTTCATGGAACTGAAAACCTTGGGTTATAGCAGGCATAGGTGAAGGATTTGTTGGCACAACATGGATGTTTGAAGGCGTTGCGGGAAGTCATGTTAGCTGAGATGAAATTATCATGTGATTGATGGAAATTCGCGGAAGCCTCGAGCGTGTCATACAGTCGAACGAGTTCGGCTGGGTCGGACTAGGTAGTCTGACGGATCGACGCAAGTCGGTTGGTATAGAAGACGGTGGTGGAATCGATGACGACGACATAGGTGCGTGATGCTGATGGTGACCGACTTCTGGGCGTGGAAACACACGGCACGGGCCTGAGTGCTTGTGTAGCTTCGACAAGACTATGTCGCAGGGTTGATTCAAGACGGTGCACATGAGAGCTTGGAGTCGACGGGGCGTGAGGGTGGACTGATCATCTACCATGGAGTCATGTTGAAGGTGAAGCTGGATTGAGGGGCTACGGTGTAAGGATCCAGAGAATCGAAGCCTATTCGGCGGGAAAAGCGAGGGACACGTAATTCGGATTGGACCCCAGTGGTCTGATGGAAGCGTGAAACTCGTCATCGGTCCGTGATGACCGGTGGTACTCTGCATAGGGGGTTGAGTGGTGTGGGTTCGTGACCCTTGAGACTCGACCGGGACAGTAGAGGCTCGACGAGGTAATAGCGGCGAGGCGTGCGGTATGCACGGTGCATGGAGACGGACCAGGGCTCTGGTGGTCATACATGTGGTGAGACAACTGCGAATTTGACTCGGGATGACTACAAGCAATGGTGAAATTCTTTCAAGTTTCAGACAGGCGGTCAAAAAAGGAGCGGTGATGTTGAGTTCAGGTAATTCTTATGTGTGACACCCAATATGTGAGTTGTTCACTTTCACGCAGGTCAATGATCGGTGTGTGATGGCATTAACGGATACTCCGGAAGTTGGGAGCACAATGTAGAGTAATGAGGTACTTAATTTTGCTCGAGTGTTGACTGTGGTCAAGAAAAGAAGGGACTACAAGTTGCAGGTGGAGTCATACGGAGTCTTTAGAGTAGCAGCGGTGCTCATGGGATAAGCTCAAGTCCAATGTACATGAAAGTTTGACGCATTGACAAATTCAAGGTGGTGGAGAATATTCGCCAAAGTGAAGTTTGTTAGAGTTGTGTCGAATATTATGTACACGGTAGGTTACAGTTGGACTCTGAGTAGTATTGTGTTTACATAGGATATGGACTCGTGTCCTAGTAGAACACTTGTATCCTAGGCCTCTCATATATAGCGGGGGTACACACACGATGTAATCTATGCCAACATAATAGCATAGGCGCGCAACGGGGAGCCGGCGGCGTGTGCCAGCGCCCGGGTGGCCGGTGTGCGGTATTGTGACGGTGTCACGGGGAGGAGCGCCCGTAGTCAGGCCCCGGGGATGTAGCCATATCGGTGAACCTCGTTAACAAATCTCGGTGTCGTGCTCGTGTGATTGCTTGGTTCTCGGATGATCGACGGTATGCCTCGGATTTATTCGAACAGTTACATCAACATATAAAACAAGAAAGTGTGCATTGTGTCAAGACAGCTCACAAACATTTTACTACGTTCATTATAATCAAAACAGCTCTCAAAATTCTTGTGCCTTCTAGCTTGCGTCTTATTCTGCGAAGTGCGCTCACAGACAACAATGTTAGATAATGGTGGGCAAACATGCAATACTTTCTTTCGGTAGCGTAGTTCTACGTGATCCGGTTATCTTGGGATCGGCATTGTTTAAGAGCTACCTCACCATCTTATATTATTTGGCCGTGTACTTGATTTGATGTTTGCTTTATATATAAAGCATGGTGAAAGCATGTTTCCAAAACTGGAAATACTTTGGAGTCTTGATAACCACTAGCAAGAAAAGTCGGTTCCAAATTCTTTAGTGTTTTCGAAACAGGCAATTCTTTGGAAGGGGAGCCTTGGTGCAATGGTAAAGTTGTCACCTTGTGACCATGAGGTCACGGGTTCGAGTTCCAGAAATAGCGTCATGCAGAAATGTAGGGAAAGACTGCGTATTATAAACCCAAAGTGATCAGACCCCGCGTCGAACCCTTTTTCGGATCCCGCGCAAGCGAGAGCTACGTGCATCAGGCTGCCCTTTAAGAATATAATATATGAGCCCCAATCAGAAAGTTTCCTATTTTATTTACACAAGCAGTTCACCGGAAAGGGTAGAAATAATAGGTGTATAAAGTGAGAATAATCTGCTTAGAAACGATGAAGCACATCCACCCAAAACTGTATGTTAACCATCACGTAAGCAAACCTAGAGCTTCAAATACTGAAGCACATAAGATAGCTAGATACGGTGTTAACCTCCCAGTGGCGAGGCATATCTGGTTGGGTACTCCCCTGTAAACATTTTCAGCAATTAATAAAGTCTAGCTATCTTGGCTAAAAAAACATCAGTAACACATGATAACTCATGTAGACAAAAATTAATCCTGACATTGCAACATCATAAACTGGATAAGTGCCGTGGAATTCAACCTAGTAATGGGGGCGATTGCAAAAAAAAGCAGAAATGATTGGCCAAAGTAAGTTCTGTTTGGACATGACCTAAAAAGAGGCACTAAATTTTCTTGAAAGAAATGCTTATTGTACTAAGGGACATGGAGACTCTTAAGTGCAGTTCCTTGAGTTGGCTAATGAAAAGAGGAAACAAAACCACAAGAATAGGTGAATAGTTTTTTTTACTTAATGTGATTTTTGGTCAAAATATTAAACTGAGAAGTATGCATAGAACATGAAAGTGTCTCTTGGTAAGAATTAATGAAAGAAAATATGTAATGAAACATCAAGGGAATTATGTGATGGATATGATCGCACAATCTAAAGTAATATAACCAATCAATTAGCAAAATATCGTGGTTTAAATATAATGGGAAGACACGATCCTGACCTTGCTTACCAAATAGGCATTCCTTTCAGGAGAACATCATCAAGATAGCAAAGTAAGTCTATTGTGCACCAAATACTTCCAATTTAGGAGAACATCATGATGATAGTTAACTAAATCAAGTCGCACTGAAATCACTAATCTAATAGACGTGCATTCCTTTCGCAAAAATAAAATAAAATAATAGACATGCATTCCTTTCTAAATAAAGTGAAAAATGCAAGGTATGTCAAGATCATATTACCAGTCAAAGAAAATACTACATAAAACTGGACGAGGTGTAGATGGCAAATGACATGTCTTAAAACTTGGAAACCAGCATCAGATCGTCTAGGCCAAATGTTATGTTTTATAAGAATCATGCAGGAGATAGATCTCATAGAATAGTGAGCTATTTTTTAATTACAGACAAACATGGAAAAAATCTTAATTGGGATCTTGCAAAACAAACACGAGCATATCTACAAATAGATGGGATCAATAGTCATTAGAGACCACTATGTGAGAAGACAGGATTTTACAAACATGGCAACTCACCGAAAAAATGTATAAAGCAGAGAAGAATTCATTGGCAATGCATCTATAGAGTAGATGCCAAGCGGTAAAACAAAATCATTGTCACTTTCATGGTAATAATTTTCCCTTGCAAATAAAAATGTTACAGAGGGCCCAACTCAACAACAAGAATTATGTATCTATTCACAAGAGGAGGTTACTTATTACTTACTACAAGTATATACTCATATTGGGAAAAGTCAATAAACCAAAATACCCAGATACGCAGGAGCACCATAATCGGCCAAACTGAAACATATTATCACTGTGATTAGAATGTGAACTCTGATAACATGGTTTAGCATTTTTTTAATGATTTTTGAAGTGTGTGAAAACTGAACCTGCCACTATTGATGCTACGAAAGGGCAGCACACTCAGTTTAGAAAAGCTTGATGTGCAATATTTGTAATGAAAACGAAGAGTTTAAGGAAGGCTATACATGATATATGAACATACTTTTAGTCTTTATTTCCTTGAATACAAAACAAATAATTTTGTTCTAATGCTTGTCTGAAGCTGACAGTTCTTATTTGTTGGACCTACAGGCTACAGTCCTTTGCTCTTACTAGTAAAATACAATAATACTGTTTTCTTGAAGCCGCAAAATAGCAAAACATTAAATCTGAAATTCCAAACTCAAACTAAAATGTATGGCGGTTGCTGAAAAAGGTAGCATGGTTCAAGAAGACGTTGAGTTGTATGCAAGCTACGAAGTGGAATGGGGATGCTACTACCACATGAAACCCAACTAAGTACAAGGCTACATTAACAATCAAAAAAAAAATAGGTCACCCTTGTATAGCCTGATCCAAACTGACAAGACCAAAAGGACAAGGAGGTATGAGTTTTCGAGATCTTAGGTTATTTAATCAGGATTCTGCGTGGCGATTATTGACAAATCCAGATTCACTTTGCGCAAAATTGATGAAGGCCAAATATTATTCTCATGGACATATTCTTGACACGGCCTTTTCGTAGTCAACGTTGGTGACTTGGAAAGGTATTATGCATGTTATTAAACTTTTAAAAGCGGTGGGGGGGGGGTTTATGTGGAGCGGTTTTAATGGATCTAGTATAAATATTTGGAGAGATAACTGGCTACCAAGGATTTCTGGCCTAAAAATTCTGCTAAAAAGAACAAAACCAAAATTAAAAGGGTGTCTGAGTTATTCATAAGCGGGTTGGGGAGATTGGATGTGAATTTAATCAATCACTTGTTCTACCCCCACGATACCGAAGAGATTGTTAAGGTGCATATTCAATCCTCGAGGGAGGGCGGTCTTATTTCCTGGCACTATGTGTGGGAGCTTCTATGCATTGGGCCTGTCCTATGAGAAGGATGGTTTATTTTCCCAAAAAAGGCGTATAATCTGGCACTAATGTTCAAGGACTACAAAGAGGATTGTGGGCAATCAAGTGGAGGTGTTAATGGATATACACTAGTAGAAAAAGGGCATATTGTCCCGGTTCATAAGGGCCTTTAGTCCCGGTTCTGGAACCGGGACTAAAGGGTCGTTACTAAAGCCTCCCCCTTTAGTCCCGGTTCTTACACGAACCGGGACTAAAGGTCGTCCACGTGGCCGCTGCCTGGAGGTCCACCTTTTGTCCCGGTTGGTAACACCAACCGATACTAAAGAAATTTTTTTGATTTTTTTGATTTTTTTTTTTGAATTTCAAATTTCTGAATTATTTTAACCTCTAATCTCTAATCACCCCTCATCACTGCTCAATTTAACCTGTAATCTCTAATCACCCCTCATCATTCCAAATCATCTAACTTCCCGGACGGTCACTCATCCTCTCACTACTCCAGCCTAAGCATGATTAACTTTCGGGTTCTATTCTCCATCGTTTCCAAGTCTGCACTTGTTGTTTTCCTGACAATAGTAAGATGTCAATTCTATTAACCCTCAGGAATTTAGCTTGAACATGAAGTCATACATTTCACTGTTTGAGTTTGAAAACTATTGTTCTAAAAAACAATAATTATTTAGTAACACTAATATTTCTTGAATAAGTAGTTTGACCATTGTTTGACCATAGTTTGACCAGATTTGACCAAAATTCAAAAAAAACTGAAATAATTATTTAGTAACACTAATATTCTTGAATAATTATTTAGTAACACTAATACTTCTTGAATAAGTAGTTTGGCCATAGTTTGACCAGATTTAACAAAAATTCAAAAAAAAACTGAAAGTTGAGCATAACTTTTTTTCCTTTTAGAATTTGAAGATTCTAAAAATTTGCAAACAGGCCATAGGCAGTCAAAATTGGATGTGGATTTTTGTGCTGATTTTTTTGATATATTATACTTTTTTCTGACATCGTATGCAAAAGTTATAGTTGTTTTACATTTTCCCTATACTTTTTGCAAAACATGTCCAAATTTAAGTTTTTAAATTTTCCTAACTAGTAGATGTAGTAATATAACTACATCTCGAAGAATTTTATTTTTTGAATTTTTATATTTTTCA
>NC_041385.1:674361623-674377640 GCF_002162155.2 Triticum dicoccoides | reverse complement strand
AAATGGGACCATTAGTACCGGTTCGTGGCACGAACCGATACTAAAGGTCTCAACCCCATTAGTACGGGTTCGTGCCACGAACAGGTACTAATGGGCATCGCACCCTTTAGTACCGGTTTGGGGCACCAACCGGGACTAAATGTCGCATTTGAACCGGGAGTAATGCCTGTACGGTGCCCTCGCCGCTCAAACCGAGACTAATGCTGACATTAGTCCCGGTTCGTAATGCAACCGGGATTAATGCTCTTTTCTGGCCGAACGAAAGCCCTGTTTTCTACTAGTGATAGGAGGTTTTCGAATATCATATGGAAGACCAATGTCCCTTAGAAGATTAGAATTTTTCCTGGTGTGTGGCATCTAATAACCTGGCGTTCAAGGTCAAAAGAGTTATGCACCATCAGGCTACTTCAGGCGTGTTCTGTTTTGTGGGATGGAAGATGAAAATATGTTTCATGCTCTCGTGACTTGCCCAAAAGCGAGAGCCCTGCGTATGAGTCAAGGGAAATGCGGAAAATTCTGAGCAAAGAGTTTTTCAATATCTCAAGGCCTGATTGGATGCTTATCTTGTTGGATCAATTAACCCCTATAGTACAAGAGCAAATTTTATGTATGTTCCGGAGAGCTTGGCACTTAAGAAATGATCTGATTTATGTAAGGGGAAGAATTTTGTTTCAAACTTGGCCAACTTTGTGGATATCTATTTGTCGTCATTCTCATCTTGGCATACCATTGTTAAGATGATCCCTGGTGTCAAAGGTAATGGAGTTGCGGATGGGTTAAAGCATGTTACTATTCCTCTCAATATATGTGAGGTGTGATAGACTCCGCCTTTGGGTTATATTAAGATCCACGCTGTAACTGGACTATTATAGACATAGACCGTACGTCAAATGTGGTCAGCAACATCATTTTTTGTTTACATGTCCCAGAACTTAGTTGTTTTTCCTACCTAAAATGGGTTCACACCGGGTGTGTGAATTTGTAGTAGCTCCAACCAATGGGTTTCTTTCCTTGGCCTTAAGCCACTGTGATTTGATAAGGAATATCACAAATTTTGTTGGGTTTACTTGAACCCAATTGCAATGAGCTAGCTCCGCCCTTAGAGAGTTAGAGGTGTATCTTAGCAAGCATGCAAGTGTTCCTTAAAATAACTATGTTTGTGAGTTGATCCAGATTCACAAATGTGTCTGGAATATGCATGGTCTGAAAGATAGACCCATTGAAGAATTGATACAGACAAATAATCATGCTTTATGAGAGCACACAAGAAGTTCCTTTTGAAGATCTACACGTGAAGGTTACACTGATGCATCATTCAGGACTAGCAGTAATAAAAGATGCACTTGTTCAAGCTTCTCCTAGCACTCCTCCCTATCCAACCACATTTCTTCCACGTGAGTGTAGTAGCTGGAGTTGTTCTCGCTCGAGTGAGAGTGTGACTTCTTGACCATCTATTTCCATGGTTGACAACGACCCGTAGCAACGCATGGCCACATTTACTAGTAAACTAGATCATGATAGGCGGGCGTTGCCGCGCCCGTTCATTTTTCTGATAGAATGACTGGGAATTCGATACATATATGATGGAATGAAACACACACAACCAGCTCCCATAAAATTTAAGGACAAACTCTGAACTGCAAATAATCAAATAACATAGAAGACATAACATCTAAGTCATTCAGCAGCCAAGTTGAGCTACCTTCTATTAACTAAAATGAAACAAGTTTAATAATTCTAACAAAGGAATGTGAAACCTCTTTTACAAGGAAGGATTCCCATAGGGCGGAGGAGACATGCAACAATGGGTTTCTGTCTCATCAGCACATATTGAATAGTACACCTATATACTGATCATTTTTTGTGAGAATACATGTAATCCACTTCATCAAATAGAAGACATTTAAAAAGCTGCCCAACAATAGCGCGAGAATACTAATAATTAATCTCCCAACCAGCTCCAGCTGGTCATGATGCATGCCTGTTTTTGTCGCTATGATGTTAAGATCGGCAAGAACAAAGAAAACTGAGAATATCTGGGTGCCTGCCATTCTTAGCAACAAGAGTATATATCTATCCCTAATAATAAAGCACGGATTGAATCTGTCGGGTTTACACAAAGGTCCCGATGATTTTTAGGAATTAAACCCGTAGTCCATACACAAAAGAAAAAATGGTTCGCTGGAAAACAAAAAAAACAAAACACCCGTACGCAGAGGCCTCCCGTACGCATCTGCTTCCTCGATCCCTCACCCGTGCCCAAGCCACGCCATCCTCGCGCCGTCGCCGCCGCCGCCACACCTCCGCCATCTCGCCGCCGCGGCCGCACCCCTCCATAATTGCGAGGAGAGGCGTGGAGGAGAGGCTAAACCGGCGACGGCCTTGCAAGGGCCTGCGGTGGCGCGGTCGTCAAGGACCTGCCGAATCTCGCCAGATCCGATGGGAAGTGGCGCTCAGGCGGTGGATCTGCAAGGAAGGCGGCCGGAGCTCGGAGCACGACGGTTGGCGGGCGCGGCATGGCATCGGGTAACTCTACCTCCTCTGCTGCCGAGCGCGTGAACCGCCTTTGTCTCCTCCACCCCGCCGGCAAACCCAGCCACCGAAGCTTCCCCTCACGCACCTTGTCCCTGCTCGTCCTCCTCTTGGTTGGACCGGTCGCTGCTCGTGCGCTCGTTCTCCTCGCGTGGATGGAGCAGAAGGGGGCCGGGGCGACGCGAGCGAAGCAGAGCAGCGCGGCAGGAGTCAGCGAGCATGCATGGGGGCACGAAGCAGAGGCAAAGGCGGCGGCTGGCGACGGACTTGGCGCGATGGCAGTGATCCGACCGGGCGAGAACGAGGCAGGGGCGATGTGGTGGAGGCCCAGCGGCGCGGCTTCCTGCGGGTGCCATGGCGTTGGGTGGGCTCCTGTGCACATCCGAGAGAGAGGTGAGAGCAGAGAAATCACTACCGTTCCAAGGTCTCTGGTCTGGGAGCTTGTGAAGAAGAGCAAGTGCTTCTTGATCAAGCAATTTGGCAACAACAACGCCAAGGTCCAGTTTCACAAGGACCCAACAACCTCTACAATGTCCACTACTACAAGTTCTCAGGTCCATAGCTCTTCACACTTGCACTGTTCTTGGCGGGCTCAAAGTTGTTTATTAGTTCCTCTACAAGGCGCTAACTTGCTGTGGTCTGATGTGGTTTTTTAGGCTTAGCAAACAGCAAGACCGTGGCGGTCCAGCCATCAGCGGGAGAGGAGAAGGCTGTTGTCCTGTCCACAAGCAAGACCAAGAAGAAGGACACCCATGCCAAGCTGTTGCACAAGACTCTAATGCGCAAGCAGTTCTGCAAGATGGCCAAGTATGTCCAGAACCAGGTACTAACACAACCAAAATTCTTACTTGAAAAGTTAGAATGCACATGTTATGCTTGTTTCTATGCTGCAACTCATTTGTATTTGCACCTGCTCTTATATACATTTAACTGTTTTCTGGATTGTACTATTAACATTGAAGAAGTTTTTCTGTCATTGGGAAATCTGTTTTGGTCTTTGTTTTTAATTGGTAACGAAAGGTATTGCTGTGATGAGCCGTGGCAATAAGGATACCAACGGATCAATTGGTTATTCAATGAAATGCTTTTTACGCTTGGCATTGAGCTCAGCCGATTAAGAAAATTGTTTTTGTTGTATATATTAGATTATTGTGTACACAATTTTCACGTTAGTGAGCACATATTAGATTACTTTCACCCGTTGCAACGCAAGAACATGGAGTTATTCTCATGTTAAAGTTTCCAGCGATGAGAATGGGCTTAGCCAACATCGCTCAGCTGCTGAAATTGCAAATTTGGTGTAGTTATTCATGGTAGAAATTCCAAATTAAGTGGTATATTTTGCCAGATTGAGAAACTGCATACACGCCTTTGTCAATGCGCAATCGAACAGCCGTCAGGTCCTGATGAGAGGACTACTGAAGTAGGGGAAACACACTTAAGTTTGTTATCCACAGTTTCTTTAGAAGCTGAACATCAGTGGCATCACAAGTGGGCTTCCTCATTTATCCAAGAGATCTATCAAGTTGCAAAGATAACAACAGTGAACATGAAATATCTGAAAGCAAATGACCCGAGTATCCTCTACTACTTTGGTTTAGGTGCTATTTATCTTGCTCTGTGTTGAAATATTTTTATCTTCCGTAGATGCAAAGCATCCAGGATGTGATAAATCATACACTGGAGAATGGCAACGAGACCTTCGGTCACTGGATAATGGCATTTATATGTGGTTCCAGTCTTTTCACGGTGCAGGTGAACAGGAGAATTCTATCAAAGATAAGTGCCCTTTCAAGATTGACATTGTTCTTTCTTCAGTGTAGATGCATGATATTACATGATTAAACATGCCAATTTTTTAAATTGATTTAGTTGTCTATATTATGCTCTATGTGCTATTACCAACAAAAAAGTACACCATAATATAAGATGTTATTACATGGACGGAGGGAGATTTTTAGCCTGCAAAGCAACAAATCTATTCCCAGTGTGGCGATAATGTGTTTGCACCAGTTAAGGAAGAATTTGTTTTTCACACTGTAAGAAATACGTCTTGTTTCTTCCCCATCATTTAAGTGTGTGCCGTTCTTCTTTGTTCATGTTGCTAATAGGATATATTTCATTATGATGATGTTCCATACTGCTCCTATGGAGTCGCTCTTTGGACTGTTGGACGCGTATATCCAATGAAACTACTTTTCCGGTAGTTGGCTGGAGCTATCACTATGACTGAAAATTTCTTTTCAGTCAAGAAACCAACGATAGGTCAACACTTATCAGCAGTTTGCAATCTTTATTAGACTATGCCTAAGCCAACGGTTAGACAATGTTGTTTTAGTTAGGCAATGTAGAAAACATGGACATGATTTATGTAGATTGGGCAGTCCCTTCAAACTGCATTTTTCAATCTTGAGTGGACGATTATATGTTTTCTTATAGAAAATTGACTATATGTTTGATGAATTGACTGATTATTTTTGCCCTATCAGACTAAACTAGGTCTTAATTTGAAGGTACAATTTAGGTTGCTGGTGCTGGTTTGTTTATTGTACTAATTATGCTCTTTAGACAGAGACATGTTGTCTTCATCATTCCTCAGTCATTATGAGCTGGGCATAGATCGGTGACCCGGTTAATCCTGATTTATTGCAACATATGTTTTCTCCTCACAGGTCTAAACAATGCAACCTCTTTTTAGGTTGTGGAAATATGATTCGGATGGAGGTTGATGGACTAGAGCAATTAAAGGGATGTGATATTTTCTTCTCCCGTTGCAACGCACGGGCATATGTCCTAGTAGTTCCCAAACCATATAGTTGAAGTTGGAACTGTTTCACGTAAATTAAATAACCTCCAACCAATTCGAGCTGGTCATGATGCAAGGTATCACCAGTTATCTGTGAAGATGTAAAAAGCTAATAACTGACCCAACATAAGTTTTGTGTTCCGAAGCTTGTTAAAATCAACAAACTAAAAGCACACAAAATACATTTTTGAAATGGAATATTATGCCTGATCCATGAATAGGTTAAATAACTTCTCAATTAGGCTCAGGTGACCAGACAGTATGCTTTAGTACGTGCACCTGCATTAGTCAAACCAACACACGAATTTAGATTCACAAGACCAATTTGCTCAACAAACAAAACAATGTCTAAATACTCTTAACTTGGTAGCCATGAATAAACACGTGAAAATAGGCCAGACCGATGAAGGGATGGCCCACAGAAAGAAAACACAAATCTCAAAATTTCTGCCGACTCAATTTATAAAATAACTGATGCAGCTAGCAGACATACCTTTCAACGCCCCTATCATAGCCTCTATAAGCTGGAATTATAGGCGTGCTGGTTAATTTCATATGTTGCACACTGTTATTCCTAGCTGTTATATTTCCTCAATGCTGCAACAACACCACACCATGCAAATATGATTTCATTATTCCTTGCAGGAAGAGACAATATTTGACTGTTCAGACATCACATAAAATAAACATATGTAAAGGTAAAAGACTGCATATGTACTGTAATTGTGCCGCTTGAACTATATTGAATCAATCATCGCTTCAGGTCATCAAGCTCAGAGAAACGCCTCTGCACCATAACACATAAGTAACTAATAAAATGTCTGGCTTGATCAGAGGAAGGATGGCCTAAATAGCTCACAAAATAAATGATAGAGCTTGACGGAAAAAATATTTCATTTAATTTGAAAAGAAGTCAAAATCTAGAAGCAGCTTCGGTCATAGTAATAGTTTAAGCTGTATATTTAATCATCCATTCATCCATAATGTCAGAATGGATGGAATGGGGAATTCAGTTATGAACACAATATATATATATATATATATATATACATACATACATGAGAAAAAACATAGAACCCGTAATAACTTAGTGAGGAGCCAATCATAAACCAGTGAATTAGTATGAAGATATTGAATTTGCAACAATTTAGAAGGAGGTGCACCAGCCAAGGAAAAACATCCTAAAAGCGAAAGCTGACCTTAGATTGGAGATACACTTTGCATAGCAAAGGAAAATAGATCTACTGATCTCCACTCCCGTATTCTTTTTTTCTTATAAACGTGTCCATTGACACATTTTTCTTTTAATGCATGAAATAAGTAGAGTGATATATAAGATATATCGAAGATCAAAACGCTGGAGAGAGAGAAAGGAAAACAAATACTTCGATGCATCCCCAGTATACTTTTCAATCAAAACAAGCAACTCTTACATAAAAAATGATTCTGTTGACCAATTGCAACTGTGTAGTGAGTTGGTAATAAATTGAGTACAGAAACATTCATACTTTTTGCTATAGATGTATCAGAAATATATGTCCCCACAAACGTCCTGAAATCTGATTGACATTGACCAAATCG
The DNA here is from genome assembly GCF_002162155.2 of Triticum dicoccoides. Classification (NCBI taxonomy): domain Eukaryota; kingdom Viridiplantae; phylum Streptophyta; class Magnoliopsida; order Poales; family Poaceae; genus Triticum; species Triticum dicoccoides. Next base: position 674,370,721 of record NC_041385.1, on the reverse strand, counting down.
AAAAGATACATCAGAAAGCCATGTCTGGTTGTGAGCCGCGAGGATTGCAGGGTTAGAATATCTGAATATTTAGGAGGGAAGATAAGTACCTGAAGATAATGGTGAACACTGACATCATATTTTTCACAGCATATCGGCAATTCATCGAACAATTCAAGTGCAAAGGTTAAAGAGTCATCTCAACAGAAAGAAATTGGAGGAATATAGGGTACTTGTAGAGTGCCTCGGCAGGTTAGCATGGTCCATACCGTAAATCGCAGCGACTGTACATGTATAGGAGGGGTCGGGTGTATACATCCACCTGCTGCTATTGTAGACACGGTGACCCGCCGTGACTCCATCAGCTAGTGATCGATGTTGCCTGCATTTCGATCACGCCCATAGATCATATGACGCGCGATCGTATCTTGCTGATCGGGTGCTCGATCGAGATAGGACCCAGCAACGGCGTGGCTGAGAAGTTCAAATATGGCGTAGAAAGAAGCTGGACCAGGCCTGCGGCGGCGACTCGCCCACCATCGCCTTCTTCTTCTTGCAGTATGCCGAATCCTCGCGCATGTCTGATGTGTACCTGCCGCCGGGGGTGTCTTCGTGGCCCGGGCAATACAGGGATGCCGTGGCTATGTGTACCTGCCGCCTGGGGTGTCTTCGTTGCTCGGGCGATAGAGGGATCTCGTGGCATCAACAGTGGCGGCGGCAACGGCCACGCTGAATTATTCATCCTTTTCATAAACGCCTCGACTTATCACGCATATATATATATATAGAGAGAGAGAAGTACAAATGGTTTTTAAGCCAGTCAACAGAGAACTGATGTTGAAAATTTGTGTTCATCGAAAACAAGGAACGGAATCCCGAGCCGTTCCAACGATCAAGTAAGGAATCGCACTTGCAGAACCCATGGGACTAACCAACCAACCAATCCCCATGGGAACAATAGAAAAACGAAGGAACGCACAGGAGGAGGCAACCCCAGCGAAGGGTGTTAGATCAGAGCAGAGTAGAAAGAGAAAGAGGCACACCTGCTCGGGAGTGTGTCCACCCTGCCTTTGGACGGCAGTTGTCTGGGACGCCGGATCTAGTGGTGCCGCCTTCTGGCAAATCATGCGTCACGGTGAACGCCGTTGCTCAGTGTTGTGGTCAGCGGCACCAATGGCGGGAGGGCCATAGTCTTGGCATGAGAGGTTGGCATGAGAGGAGGTCCTTGTGTCGTCGGTGCCCAGCGTCGTCGCCACGGGAGTCGTGCATCATCCCATCGTCCGCCGCCACGCTAGGGTTGCGACCTTGCGAATAGACCAAGGGTTGCGTGGAGAGTCCAGCTCCTTTGAAAGCACGTACATAGACAGCTCAGGCCCATTAGGCCCCCAATTTAACAGTGGACGCCCAAAATTGTCGCCAGAGCAGCGGCCCGTCACGGTAGCTCTCGTTCGTAGCGAGCGAACCGAGCGTACGTTATGTTCACTCTTAATCGGACGACTAAAAGCGCTTAAAAGTGGTGATCGGACGGCTACAAATGCTAATAATGTATATCTAAATAATAAAAGCAGTTCATTCATCCAACATCCAGATCGTGGTTCATCATACAATCAATTCCTTGCTTATTTGCCATCACATCAAGGCACAAATTAACACGAACCAGTAGTCGTCACTGGACGATGGTTCCGTCCGCCTTGCGCACCTCGACGCTGAGCACCGGGTCGTCGCCGCCGGCATCATGCACCAGCTGGAAGAAGCAGATGTCGCCGACGCGGAGGCCGTTGTCGACGCGGAACCGGTTCCACCCGTATCTCAGCGCCGTGCGGGTCCTCGCGTTACCCTTGCGCCGGTTGCTGTGCTTGAGGCAGACGGTCCACTGCTGCCCGCGCATCCGCAGCACCACCCTGCCCTTCTCCGTGAACCCGTGCGACTGGCTGAACTCCACAGGCACGTTCTGCTTAAACGACACGGCAAACAGTTGTTAGAAACCAAAGATGCGAGGAGGGGCGCACGTTTACTGCCACAGCTCACCAGGTACTGCTTCTTCTTGGTGCCCAGGTGGCACTGCCCCAGCGTCACGGTGAACCGACTCGGCACGGCGCCGCCTCCGCCGCCATGGACGTCGCCGTCGCTGCTGCTTCCACTCCCTGGCAACGCCGGTGGCGGAGACTCCTCCTCTTCTGTTTAACTCACCTGCGCACTGTCAGCTTCAGGATATAATATATACTGCAAGGGAGGATGCAAGGGAACGTACCAGCGCTGTCATTTTCCTCCTCGCGCTGGCAGCAGTGTCTCCCGCACTCGGAGTCCTCGAACACCGTGACGATGAGCAGGGCGGCGCCGTCGTAGCAGAAGACGAGGAGCTGCCCCAGCTGTATGCCGTTGGCGCGGACGAACTCCTTCCAGCCCCTGCCGAGGTGCATGTCGCCGCACTCGTTGGCGACGACCTCCACGTCCCACGCGCGCGCCCCTCCGCCCTCGACCCGCAGCTTCACGTCCCGGAGCGCTCGGCCGTTGAGCTCCCTCACGAACTTGTCAGGCAGCACCTGCAGTTCAGACGGGCGGCAAGAAACAGTAAGCAGAGAGACGGGAGAGAGACGAGCTCGTGCTTAATGAACTAGCTAGGAGAGCACAGTCATGCATGTGCAAGTAATCACCAGCTTCTCCCAGGACGTTCCGGCAGCCATGAGCTTGTAGAACTGGAAACCAGCCAGGTCAGGGCTGTCCCGCAGCTGCTGCGCCATCTCCGCCGTCTCTGTGTCCCTGCTTGGAAAATTATGCTGAAATCTGAGATGGGCTCTAGGCCCATATTGCAATTTCTGAAAAATCTCTAAGGGCCCATGTGGGTTATATGGCACTAGGTGTGGTGGGAAGTTTAGTCCCACCCCGGAAGTGGAAGGAGAGTTGGAGTGGTTTATAAGGGTTTCTCTTCTACATGCTATTGGAGCTTGAGAAGAGAAGAGGCCCTCGCGCACTCCTCCTCCGCCGCCCGCCTAGCGTCGCGGCGCGGCGCGGGTTGCGGCTTATTTTTGCCAGTCACTAACGGAGAGTTTTCTGACAGCTGGGCCACGATCTGAGACGTCGGATCGTGGGCTGTCACGGACTCGGACGTGGGTCGAGCCCACGTCTCTCCACGCGGCTGCGCCTATAAGTATGCGGTGTCTCCTAACCCTAGCCGCCACGAACAGATCACATCTGCTCACGCGCACGCCCACCGTCGTTCCTTTGCTGCTGCTGCCGCCGGTGACTCCATCCCGTCCGCCACGTACACGGTCGACGGGAGAGCAGGTCTCCGAAACCACGCCCTTCTGGTTCCTGTACGGGGTGAGGGGCGAATAGGTTTTTGGGCAGCGATTACGCGACTGCTCGCTTCCGATCGTCTACTTCCTCTACGTCCGCGTCGCCTTCGTCATCACCATGTCCACCGACGCCGACCGTGCCGCCGCCGAGAAAGCTGAAGCCGACAAGAAGGTCGCCGAGGACGCCGCTGCTGCCACCAAAGCCGCGGCCTCTGCGTGGCCTACTGGAGGGTATAACTCGTCTATCCCGCTCCTGATTATTTTCATATTAGCAGTACTAGCAGTATGTGTAGATTTGTCTACTGTTTGCTTAGTACGTGCATGTTTAGATCAGAGTCAGTACGTCATCAACTTAGTCAATGCCATGCTAGTGATTTACTCATGGATTAATTTAATCGAGAAATTGCCTATTTACTCAACAATCCAAAAACCTATTATGTGTAGGAATTTCTCGGCAAGTGGCTTATGGAATATTATGAGGAGACTCCTGAACCTGCCATCCTTATGGAATATTATGAACAAACACATGATGAAAATCCCGAGGAGGATGACGAGGAAACCCTTGGTAGGGGCAAGAGACAAAGGACTGCAAAGACCTTTGGTGATGATTTCTTCGTGTACCTCGTGGATGATACTCCCACTTCTATTTCAGAAGCGTATGCCTCTCCAGAAGCTGACTACTGGAAGGATGCGGTCCGTAGCGAGATGGATTCCATCATGGCTAACGGGACATGGGAGATCACTGACCGTCCCTATGGTTGCAAACCACTGGGATGTAAGTGGGTGTTCAAAAAGAAGCTTAGGCCCGATGGTACGATTGAAAAGTACAAGGCTAGGCTTGTGGCCAAGGGCTATGACCAGCAAGAAGAGGAAGATTTCTTTGATACTTATTCACCTGTGGCTAGACTGACCACCATTCGAGTATTACTCTCGCCGGCGGCCTCACATGGTCTTCTCGTCCATCAGATGGATGTTAAGACGGCTTTTCTAAATGGAGAGCTAAAGGAGGAAATCTACATGCAACAGCCTGATGGCTTTGTGATAGATGGTCAGGAAAGAAAGGTGTGTAGGTTGATAAAATCTTTATATGGCCTGAAACAAGCACCTAAGCAATGGCATGATAAGTTTAATACAACCCTGACATCTGTTGGTTTCGTTGTTAATGAGGCTGACAAATGTGTATACTATCGCCATGGTGGGGGCGAAGGAGTTATACTGTGCTTGTATGTTGATGACATACTGATATTCGGAACAAACCTCAAAGTCATTGAGGAGGTCAAATCGTTTCTATCTCAGAACTTTGAGATGAAAGACCTTGGTGTGGCTGATGTTATCTTGAACATCAAGCTACTGAGAGATAATGAGGGTGGGATCACACTTCTGCAATCCCATTACGTTGAGAAGGTGTTGATTCATTTTGGATATTCGGACTGCACACCATCTCAAACACCATATGATCCTAGCGTATTGATTCGAAAGTCCAAAGGCATGGCTAAAGATCAATTGAGATACTCTCAAATCATTGGTTCACTGATGTACCTAGCGAGCGCAACGAGGCCTGACATCGCGTTTGCTGTGAGCAAACTGAGCCGGTTTGTTTCCAAACCGGGTGATGTACATTGGCATGCTGTTGAGAGAGTTATGCGCTATCTGAAAGGTACTATGAACTATGGACTTCACTATACCGGATACCCGTCGGTACTTGAAGGGTATAGTGATGCGAATTGGATCTCTGATGCTGATGAGATGAAGGCCACAACTGGGTATATGTTTACTCTTGGAGGTGGCGCTGTTTCCTGGAAGTCTTGCAAGCAAACGATCTTAACGAGATCGACAATGGAAGCAGAATTAACGACATTAGACACATCTGGTGTTGAAGCGAGATGGCTTCGAGATCTTTTGATGGACTTGCCATTGGTTGATAAACCGGTTCCGGCTATCCTTATGAACTGTGACAATCAGACTGTCATCACCAAGGTGAAGAGTTCAAAGGACAACATGAAGTCCACCAAACACATAAGAATGAGATTAAAAGCTGTCAGAAAATTAAGAAACTCCGGAGTGATAGCGTTGGACTATGTCCATACGGCTAAGAATCTGGCAGATCCCTTTACAAAAGGGCTATCACGTGTTGTGATAGATAATGCATCGAGGGAGATGGGTATGAGACCCACATGAGTTGCCATGGTGGTAACCCAACCTATATGATCGGAGATCCCGTGAACTAGGACCTGGGAAAACAAGCCAATGGTGAACTGAGGAGAGTAACTATACTAACCCACTCCGAGATGCAATACTCTCGATACTGTATGGTAGGATGACTACGGTCTCAATGTGTTCCAAAGCTTATAAAAGCAAGATGCTATCCTACAGAGCGATCTTTGGAGGAACACACCTATATGAGCCCGACTGCTGGTCACAGTCTATGAGATTGGGGTGATCTCTAGTAAGCTCATGAATAGGCCAGGAGTGTGACTTATATGCTCCACCCGAGGGGTCAGCCTTCGGCAGCCTAGTACTAGTAAGACATGTAGTGAAACTTCTTTACACCAAACTGACAATTCAAGGCATAGTCCATTGTTCAGTTGTGAAGGAGTGTAGCCACTTGTTCTAGGTGAAGTTCAACCTTAACAGGTCTTTACTGAAACACTGGTATATCGAAACAGCAATTGGAACAGAGGACACAATGGGCCCTCGAGATCTGGTGGGGGATTGCTGAAATCTGAGATGGGCTCTAGGCCCATATTGCAATTTCTGAAAAATCTCTAAGGGCCCATGTGGGTTATATGGCACTAGGTGTGGTGGGAAGTTTAGTCCCACCCCGGAAGTGGAAGGAGAGTTGGAGTGGTTTATAAGGGTTTCTCTTCTACATGCTATTGGAGCTTGAGAAGAGAAGAGGCCCTCGCGCACTCCTCCTCCGCCGCCCGCCTCGCCACGCCACGCCTCATTACGACGCGCCGCGGGTTGCGGGATTGAGCCGAGCCGAGCTCACACCTACGCGCTTATTTTTGCCAGTCACTAACGGAGAGTTTTCTGACAGCTGGGCCACGATCTGAGACGTCGGATCGTGGGCTGTCACGGACTCGGACGTGGGTCGAGCCCACGTCTCTCCACGCGGCTGCGCCTATAAGTATGCGGTGTCTCCTAACCCTAGCCGCCACGAACAGATCACATCTGCTCACGCGCACGCCCACCGTCGTTCCTTTGCTGCTGCTGCCGCCGGTGACTCCATCCCGTCCGCCACGTACACGGTCGACGGGAGAGCAGGTCTCCGAAACCACGCCCTTCTGGTTCCTGTACGGGGTGAGGGGCGAATAGGTTTTTGGGCAGCGATTACGCGACTGCTCGCTTCCGATCGTCTACTTCCTCTACGTCCGCGTCGCCTTAGTCATCACCATGTCCACCGACGCCGACCGTGCCGCCGCCGAGAAAGCTGAAGCCGACAAGAAGGTCGCCGAGGACGCCGCTGCTGCCACCAAAGCCGCGGCCTCTGCGTGGCCTACTGGAGGGTATAACTCGTTTATCCCGCTCCTGATTATTTTCATACTAGCAGTACTAGCAGTATGTGTAGATTTGTCTACTGTTTGCTTAGTACGTGCATGTTTAGATCAGAGTGAGTACGTCATCAACTTAGTCAATGCCATGCTAGTGATTTACTCATGGATTAATTTAATCGAGAAATTGCCTATTTACTCAACAATCCAAAAACCTATTATGTGTAGGAATTTCTCGGCAAGTGGCTTTGCCGCTGCACTGAAACCGGATAAGTTTACCGGTACATACTTCAAGTGTTGGCAGACTAAGACCACGTTATGGCTCACGGCTATGAACGTGTTCTGGGTCACCGGTGTCTCCATGGGAACGATTGCTCCTGAACAGGAGAAGGCGTTCAAGGAGGCTACCGTTGTGTTTCTCGGAGCAGTTCTTAGCGTGATCGGAGATAAACTGGTCGACGCATATTTACATGTGCATGTCGCCAAGGACTTGTGGGAGGCGCTCGAATCTAAATTCGGGGCCACCGATGCAGGGAGCGAGATGTATATTATAGAGCAGTTCCACGATTACAAGATGGTTGAAAACCGTCCTGTATTGGAGCAGGCTCATGAGATAATATGCATTGTTAAGGAACTTGAGCTTCTCAAGTGCGAGTTACCGGGCAAGTTTGTCGCGGGCTGCATAATCGCTAAGCTCCCTAATTCCTGGAGGAACTTTGCCACCACTCTGAAACATCAGAGGCGTGAATTCTCTGTGGAGGATGTCATTGGCCATCTGAGTGTTGAGCAGAATTCGAGGGCAAAAGACTCGCACGGAAAAGGGGCCGAAGGGACTTCTGTTGCCAACATGGTGAACCAGAAGAACTTCAACTCCCACAAGCCCAAGGGAAAGAACGGTGTCCAACACAATACCGGCTTTAAGAAGAAGGGTAAGAAGACCTTCAAGAAGAACAAGAAGGACGAGGGCTGCTTTACTTGTGGTTCGGTTGAACATTGGGCCAACAAGTGCCCAAACAAGTACAAGAAGTCAGGACAGGACTCCAAGTCTGTCAACATGATTGTGGGCAACAATGAGAATGGTGCATCTGGGTACGGTAATTTATTTACTGTTTTTTCAGTGTTTCAACCCAACGATTGGTGGGTGGACACAGGTGCAGGTGTTCATGTGTGTGCTGACATTTCATTGTTCACTTCTTACCAGGTCACAGGTCACGGGTCCGTATTGATGGGGAATGGCGCGAGTGCTTCTGTTCATGGTGTTGGCACGGTCGATCTGAAGTTTACTTCGGGAAGGATCGTGCAGCTGAAGAACGTGCAGCATGTCCCCGCCATCAAGAAGAACCTCGTTAGTGGCTCCCTTCTATGTAGAGAAGGGTTTAAGTTGGTTTTCGAGTCTAATAAATTAGTTGTTACAAAATATGGACTCTTTGTTGGAAAAGGTTATGAGAGCGGAGGGATGTTCCGCCTTTCCCTCACAGATTTTTGTAATAAAGTCGTGAACCATATTCATTCGAATGTTAATGAATCTGAAGTTTGGCATTCACGTCTTTGTCACATTAGTTTTGTTGTTATGACGCGGCTAGCCAAGTTGGATTTAATCCCGAGTTTCACTTTAGCCAAAGGTTCTAAGTGCCTTTCATGTGTGCAAGCTAAGCAACCTCGCAAGCCTCATAAGGCCGCGGAGGAGAGACACCTGGCACCATTAGAACTCATACATTCTGATCTTTGTGAGATGAATGGTGTGTTGACTAAAGGTGGAAAGAGATACTTCATGACATTGATAGATGATTCCACTAGATATTGCTATGTGTATCTGTTAAATAATAAAGATGAGGCTCTACACTACTTTAAAATCTATAAGGCAGAAGTTGAAAATCAACTTGAAAAGAAAATTAAACGAGTCCGGTCAGATCGTGGTGGAGAGTACTTCTCGAGTGAGTTTGATTCCTTCTGTGCGGAACACGGCATTATTCATGAGAGGACGCCTCCCTATTCACCCCAGTCAAACGGGGTTGCCGAGCGGAAAAACCGTACTCTAACTGATTTGGTTAACGCCATGTTAGATACATCGGGTTTATCCAAGGCATGGTGGGGGGAGGCTATATTGACGGCATGTCATGTCCTGAATAAAGTTCCGACAAAGGATAGTGAGATCACTCCCTATGAGAAATGGGCAAAGAGAAGGACGACACTCTCGTACTTGCGCACTTGGGGCTGTTTGGCGAAAGTCAACGTGCCGATCCCCAAAAAGCGTAAGCTTGGACATAAGACCGTGGACTGCATTAATTTGGGCTACGCTAAGAACAGCGTTGGCTATAGATTTCTAGTA
>NC_041385.1:674296090-674305601 GCF_002162155.2 Triticum dicoccoides | reverse complement strand
AACAGGTCTTTACTGAAACACTGGTATATCGAAACAGCAATTGGAACAGAGGACACAATGGGCCCTCGAGATCTGGTGGGGGATTGCTGAAATCTGAGATGGGCTCTAGGCCCATATTGCAATTTCTGAAAAATCTCTAAGGGCCCATGTGGGTTATATGGCACTAGGTGTGGTGGGAAGTTTAGTCCCACCCCGGAAGTGGAAGGAGAGTTGGAGTGGTTTATAAGGGTTTCTCTTCTACATGCTATTGGAGCTTGAGAAGAGAAGAGGCCCTCGCGCACTCCTCCTCCGCCGCCCGCCTCGCCACGCCACGCCTCGTCACGACGCGCCGCGGGTTGCGGGATTGAGCCGAGCCGAGCTCACACCTACGCGCTTATTTTTGCCAGTCACTAACGGAGAGTTTTCTGACAGCTGGGCCACGATCTGAGACGTCGGATCGTGGGCTGTCACGGACTCAGACGTGGGTCGAGCCCACGTCTCTCCACGCGGCTGCGCCTATAAGTATGCGGTGTCTCCTAACCCTAGCCGCCACGAACAGATCACATCTGCTCACGCGCACGCCCACCGTCGTTCCTTTGCTGCTGCTGCCGCCGGTGACTCCATCCCGTCCGCCACGTACACGGTCGACGGGAGAGCAGGTCTCCGAAACCACGCCCTTCTGGTTCCTGTACGGGGTGAGGGGCGAATAGGTTTTTGGGCAGCGATTACGCGACTGCTCGCTTCCGATCGTCTACTTCCTCTACGTCCGCGTCGCCTTCGTCATCACCATGTCCACCGACGCCGACCGTGCCGCCGTCGAGAAAGCTGAAGCCGACAAGAAGGTCGCCGAGGACGCCGCTGCTGCCACCAAAGCCGCGGCCTCTGCGTGGCCTACTGGAGGGTATAACTCGTCTATCCCGCTCCTGATTATTTTCATATTAGCAGTACTAGCAGTATGTGTAGATTTGTCTACTGTTTGCTTAGTACGTGCATGTTTAGATCAGAGTCAGTACGTCATCAACTTAGTCAATGCCATGCTAGTGATTTACTCATGGATTAATTTAATCGAGAAATTGCCTATTTACTCAACAATCCAAAAACCTATTATGTGTAGGAATTTCTCGGCAAGTGGCTTTGCCGCTGCACTGAAACCGGATAAGTTTACCGGTACATACTTCAAGCGTTGGCAGACTAAGACCACGTTATGGCTCACGGCTATGAACGTGTTCTGGGTCACCGGTGTCTCCACGGGAACGATTGCTCCTGAACAGGAGAAGGCGTTCAAGGAGGCTACCGTTGTGTTTCTCGGAGCAGTTCTTAGCGTGATCGGAGATAAACTGGTCGACGCATATTTACATGTGCATGTCGCGAAGGACTTGTGGGAGGCGCTCGAATCTAAATTCGGGGCCGCCGATGCAGGGAGCGAGATGTATATTATAGAGCAGTTCCACGATTACAAGATGGTTGAAAACCGTCCTGTATTGGAGCAGGCTCATGAGATAATATGCATTGTTAAGGAACTTGAGCTTCTCAAGTGCGAGTTACCGGGCAAGTTTGTCGCGGGCTGCATAATCGCTAAGCTCCCTAATTCCTGGAGGAACTTTGCCACCACTCTGAAACATCAGAGGCGTGAATTCTCTGTGGAGGATGTCATTGGCCATCTGAGTGTTGAGCAGAATTCGAGGGCAAAAGACTCGCACGGAAAAGGGGCCGAAGGGACTTCTGTTGCCAACATGGTGAACCAGAAGAACTTCAACTCCCACAAGCCCAAGGGAAAGAACGGTGTCCAACACAATACCGACTTTAAGAAGAAGGGTAGGAAGACCTTCAAGAAGAACAAGAAGGACGAGGGCTGCTTTACTTGTGTGTGCTGACATTTCATTGTTCACTTCTTACCAGGTCACATGTCACGGGTCCGTATTGATGGGGAATGGCGCGAGTGCTTCTGTTCATGGTGTTGGCACGGTCGATCTGAAGTTTACTTCGGGAAGGATCGTGCAGCTGAAGAACGTGCAGCATGTCCCCGCCATCAAGAAGAACCTCGTTAGTGGCTCCCTTCTATGTAGAGAAGGGTTTAAGTTGGTTTTCGAGTCTAATAAATTAGTTGTTACAAAATATGGACTCTTTGTTGGAAAAGGTTATGAGAGCGGAGGGATGTTCCGCCTTTCCCTCGCAGATTTTTGTAATAAAGTCGTGAACCATATTCATTCGAATGTTAATGAATCTGATGTTTGGCATTCACGTCTTTGTCACATTAGTTTTGGTGTTATGACGCGGCTAGCCAAGTTGGATTTAATCCCGAGTTTCACTTTAGCCAAAGGTTCTAAGTGCCTTTCATGTGTGCAAGCTAAGCAACCTCGCAAGCCTCATAAGGCCGCGGAGGAGAGACACCTGGCACCATTAGAACTCATACATTCTGATCTTTGCGAGATGAATGGTGTGTTGACTAAAGGTGGAAAGAGATACTTCATGACATTGATAGATGATTCCACTAGATATTGCTATGTGTATCTGTTAAATACTAAAGATGAGGCTCTACACTACTTTAAAATCTATAAGGCAGAAGTTGAAAATCAACTTGAAAAGAAAATTAAACGAGTCCGGTCAGATCGTGGTGGAGAGTACTTCTCGAGTGAGTTTGATTCCTTCTGTGCGGAACACGGCATTATTCATGAGAGGACGCCTCCCTATTCACCCCAGTCAAATGGGGTTGCCGAGCGGAAAAACCGTACTCTAACTGATTTGGTTAACGCCATGTTAGATACATCGGGTTTATCCAAGGCATGGTGGGGGGAGGCTATATTGACGGCATGTCATGTCCTGAATAAAGTTCCGACAAAGGATAGTGAGATCACTCCCTATGAGAAATGGGCAAAGAGAAGGACGACACTCTCGTACTTGCGCACTTGGGGCTGTTTGGCGAAAGTCAACGTGCCGATCCCCAAAAAGCGTAAGCTTGGACATAAGACCGTGGACTGCATTAATTTGGGCTACGCTAAGAACAGCGTTGGCTATAGATTTCTAGTAGTGAAATCTGAGGTACCTGACCAGAAGATCGGTACAATTATGGAGTCTAAGGATGCTACATTCTTTGAGGATATTTTTCCTATGAGAGATATGCAAAGCACTTCTAGACAGGAATCTGAGGAGACTCCTGAACCTGCCATCCTTATGGAATATTATGAACAAACACATGATGAAAATCCCGAGGAGGATGACGAGGAAACCCTTGGTAGGGGCAAGAGACAAAGGACTACAAAGACCTTTGGTGATGATTTCTTCGTGTACCTCGTGGATGATACTCCCACTTCTATTTCAGAAGCGTATGCCTCTCCAGAAGCTGACTACTGGAAGGATGCGGTCCGTAGCGAGATGGATTCCATCATGGCTAACGGGACATGGGAGATCACTGACCGTCCCTATGGTTGCAAACCACTGGGATGTAAGTGGGTGTTCAAAAAGAAGCTTAGGCCCGATGGTACGATTGAAAAGTACAAGGCTAGGCTTGTGGCCAAGGGCTATGACCAGCAAGAAGAGGAAGATTTCTTTGATACTTATTCACCTGTGGCTAGACTGACCACCATTCGAGTATTACTCTCGCTGGCGGCCTCACATGGTCTTCTCGTCCATCAGATGGATGTTAAGACGGCTTTTCTAAATGGAGAGCTAAAGGAGGAAATCTACATGCAACAGCCTGATGGCTTTGTGATAGATGGTCAGGAAAGAAAGGTGTGTAGGTTGATAAAATCTTTATATCGCCTGAAACAAGCACCTAAGCAATGGCATGATAAGTTTAATACAACCCTGACATCTGTTGGTTTCGTTGTTAATGAGGCTGACAAATGTGTATACTATCGCCATGGTGGGGGCGAAGGAGTTATACTGTGCTTGTATGTTGATGACATACTGATATTCGGAACAAACCTCAAAGTCATTGAGGAGGTCAAATCGTTTCTATCTCAGAACTTTGAGATGAAAGACCTTGGTGTGGCTGATGTTATCTTGAACATCAAGCTACTGAGAGATAATGAGGGTGGGATCACACTTCTGCAATCCCATTACGTTGAGAAGGTGTTGAGTCGTTTTGGATATTCGGACTGCACACCATCTCAAACACCATATGATCCTAGCGTATTGATTCGAAAGTCCAAAGGCATGGCTAAAGATCAATTGAGATACTCTCAAATCATTGGTTCACTGATGTACCTAGCGAGTGCAACGAGGCCTGACATCGCGTTTGCTGTGAGCAAACTAAGCCGGTTTGTTTCCAAACCGGGTGATGTACATTGGCATGCTGTTGAGAGAGTTATGCGCTATCTGAAAGGTACTATGAACTATGGACTTCACTATACCGGATACCCGTCGGTACTTGAAGGGTATAGTGATGCGAATTGGATCTCTGATGCTGATGAGATGAAGGCCACAACTGGGTATATGTTTACTCTTGGAGGTGGCGCTGTTTCCTGGAAGTCTTGCAAGCAAACGATCTTAACGAGATCGACAATGGAAGCAGAATTAACGGCATTAGACACATCTGGTGTTGAAGCGAGATGGCTTCCAGATCTTTTGATGGACTTGCCATTGGTTGATAAACCGGTTCCGGTTATCCTTATGAACTGTGACAATCAGACTGTCATCACCAAGGTGAAGAGTTCAAAGGACAACATGAATTCCACCAAACACATAAGAATGAGATTAAAAGCTGTCAGAAAATTAAGAAACTCCGGAGTGATAGCGTTGGACTATGTCCATACGGCTAAGAATCTGGCAGATCCCTTTACAAAAGGGCTATCACGTGTTGTGATAGATAATGCATCGAGGGAGATGGGTATGAGACCCACATGAGTTGCCATGGTGGTAACCCAACCTATATGATCGGAGATCCCGTGAACTAGGACCTGGGAAAACAAGCCAGTGGTGAACTGAGGAGAGTAACTATACTAACCCACTCCGTTGGAGATGCAATACTCTCGATACTGTATGGTAGGATGACTACGGTCTCAATGTGTTCCAAAGCTTATAAAAGCAAGATGCTATCCTACAGAGCGATCTTTGGAGGAACACACCTATATGAGCCCGACTGCTGGTCACAGTCTATGAGATTGGGGTGATCTCTAGTAAGCTCATGAATAGGCCAGGAGTGTGACTTATATGCTCCACCTGAGGGGTCAGCCTTCGGCAGCCTAGTACTAGTAAGACATGTAGTGAAACTTCTTTACGCCAAACTGACAATTCAAGGCATAGTCCATTGTTCAGTTGTGAAGGAGTGTAGCCACTTGTTCTAGGTGAAGTTCAACCTTAACAGGTCTTTACTGAAACACTGGTATATCGAAACAGCAATTGGAACAGAGGACACAATGGGCCCTCGAGATCTGGTGGGGGATTGCTGAAATCTGAGATGGGCTCTAGGCCCATATTGCAATTTCTGAAAAATCTCTAAGGGCCCATGTGGGTTATATGGCACTAGGTGTGGTGGGAAGTTTAGTCCCACCTCGGAAGTGGAAGGAGAGTTAGAGTGGTTTATAAGGGTTTCTCTTCTACATGCTATTGGAGCTTGAGAAGAGAAGAGGCCCTCGCGCACTCCTCCTCCGCCGCCCGCCTCGCCACGCCACGCCTCGTCACGACGCGCCGCGCCGCGCCGCGGGTTGCGGGATTGAGCCGAGCCGAGCTCACACCTACGTGCTTATTTTTGCCAGTCACTAACGGAGAGTTTTCTGACAGCTGGGCCACGATCTGAGACGTCGGATCGTGGGCTGTCACGGACTCGGACGTGGGTCGAGCCCACGTCTCTCCACGCGGCTGCGCCTATAAGTATGCGGTGTCTCCTAACCCTAGCCGCCACGAACAGATCACATCTGCTCACGCGCACGCCCACCGTCGTTCCTTTGCTGCTGCTGCCGCCGGTGACTCCATCCCGTCCGCCACGTACACGGTCGACGGGAGAGCAGGTCTCCGAAACCACGCCCTTCTGGTTCCTGTACGGGGTGAGGGGCGAATAGGTTTTTGGGCAGCGATTACGCGACTGCTCGCTTCCGATCGTCTACTTCCTCTACGTCCGCGTCGCCTTCGTCATCACCATGTCCACCGACGCCGACCGTGCCGCCGCCGAGGTCGCCGATAACTCGTCTATCCCGCTCCTGATTATTTTCATATTAGCAGTACTAGCAGTATGTGTAGATTTGTCTACTGTTTGCTTAGTACGTGCATGTTTAGATCAGAGTCAGTACGTCATCAACTTAGTCAATACCATGCTAGTGATTTACTCATGGATTAATTTAATCGAGAAATTGCCTATTTACTCAACAAATTACACCGATGAACAACCAAGAAGATGGTCGAAACGTCAAAGTAAGCAGACCGAACTGGTGGTGCTCCCTTCCGGTCGCCGCACCGCCTACCTGTGAGAGCGCAGAATCACCATGGAGCGCGGACGAGGCCACCGGCTGGTCTCAGTCTCACTCTCACTGATGGGAGGAGGAGGAGGAGGAGGAGGATGCGAATCTTGTGATGGAGTGGGATGGGATCGGAGGAGAGGAGGAGGCGAGGAATCTCTTGTAAATAAAACGCTGGGATCGATGTAACTGCGCAGCACCAACACATACACAGCCATCACGTACGTCTCGTTTGCCACTTCTTAGCAAGAAGCGGCGCACAGGACACACACAAGATGGGCTTCGCTTTACTGGCAGCGAACACCAAAAGGGCGTCGAGCTGCGCGGCGTGTGTGCTGTAGCCTTTGGAGCTCACATGGCTCTATGCATGCTCCGCTGCGTCGTTGTGTGCGGGCCAAGCGCTTGGTGGTTTCTCATCTTTCAATGCGTGCGCGCCTTGACGCCTACAGGCTACAGCTACTCTTCCCCGCGCATTTTCATGTGTATCAGGATATTTTCTGGCTTCATCATTTTCTGTACGTACTACGTACGCAGAGCCGAATTAACCAGAATAACTGAAGAAGAATCGTGTTAAAATGCCGGTAAATGACCAACCCCTCACTGCCCTGGGGGGATATGGGGTACATTACAAACCTTTGAGGTGTACAGCTAGTTCAGCACCCAAATCATCTTGAATATATATTCTCCAAGAAAAATCAACTATACTCACACAGCATGTACATATATACCATGCATGTACAAGGTTTTAGAACAAAATTCAACACACAACTCAAGAAACAAAAGGATAAGTTTCGAATAGAACAAAATGATACTACTATTCACTCCAGGTTCAGGTTTGAACTTTGTACAACTCGGGGCGAGTTATGGATAGAATTCAAAATTTATTGTTTAGCAGTTCCTTGAGTTGGTTAATGAAAAGAGGGAACAAAACCACAAGAATAGGTGAATAGTTTTTTTTACTTAATGTGATTTTTGGTCCAAATATTAAACTGAGAAGTATGCATAGAACATGAAAGTGTGTCTTGGTATGAATTAATGAAAGAAAATATGTAATGAAACATCAAGGAAATTATGTGATGGATATAATCGCACAATCTAGAGTAATATAACCAATCAATTAGTAAAAATATCGTGGTTTAAATATAATGGGAAGACAAGATCCTGACAATGTTTACCAAATAGGCATTCCTTTCAGGAGAACATCATCAAGATAGCAAAGTAAGTCTATTGTGCACCAAATCTTCCAATTTAGGAGAACATCATGATGATAGTTAACTAAATCAAGTCACACCGAAATCACTCATCTAATAGACGTGCATTCCTTTCGCAAAAATAAAATAAAATAATAGACATGCATTCCTTTCTAAATAAAGTGAAAAATGCGGGGTATGTCAAGATCATATTACCACTCAAAGAAAATACTACATAAAACTGGATGAGGTGTAGATGGGCAAATGACATGTCTTAAAACTTGGAAACCAGCATCAGATCGTCTAGGCAAATGTCATGTTTTATAAGAATCATGCAGGAGATAGATCTCACAGAATAGTGAGCTAATTTTTAATTACAAACAAACATGGTAAATCTTAATTGGGATCCTGCAAAACAAACACGAGCATATCTACAAATAGATTGGATCAATAGTCATTAGAGACCACTATGTGAGAAGACAGGATTTTACAAACATGGCAACTCACCGAAAAAATGTATAAAGCAGAGAAGAATTCATTGGCAATGCATCTATAGAGCAGATGCCAAGCGGTAAAACAAAATCATTGTCACTTTCATGGTAATAATTTTCCCTTGCAAATAAAAATGTTACAGAGGGCCCAACTCAACAACAAGAATTATGTATCTATTCACAAGAGGAGGTTATTTATTACTTACTACAAGTATATACTCCTATTGGCAAGAGAAAGGCGTTTTGGAGGCCGAGCTCCATGGAGGCCTTTATTTTTAAAAAATTCAAATTCAAACTTTTATGGTTCAAAAAATTCTGAAAAAAATATGCGTGTATGTAAGGATGTAACTCACATGTGTGTAAAAATTCATGATGAAATACCTTGAGTTGCGACCTGTACAAAAAAGACAAATCCATGGCCTGGGAGGATGAATAGTATCATGTGTTAAACAGCCCCATATTTGTCTTTTTTGCACAACCCTCATTTCAATGTATTTTGAACTGAAAATTTACACACATGTGTATTATGCCTTCATGTATATCTGTGATTTTTTTCAGAATTTTTTGAAATGTAAAAATACGAATTTCAATGAAATTTCAAATCTGAATCTGGAGGCCTCACTGGAGCCCGAGCTCCAAAAGGGATTTCCGTATTGGCAAAAGTTAATAAACCAAAATACCCAGATACACAGGAGCACCGTAATCGGCCAAACTGAAACATATTATCACTGTGATTAGAATGTGAACTCTGATAACATGGTTTAGCATTTTTTTAATGATTTTCAAGTGTGTGAAAACTGAACCTGCCACTATTGATGCTACGAAAGGGCAGCACACTCAGTTTAGAAAAGCTTGATGTGCAATAGTTGTAATGAAATCGAAGAGTTTAAGGAAGGCTATACATGATATATGAACATACTTTTAGTCTTTATTTCCTTGAATACAAAACAAATAATTTTGTTCTAATGCTTGTCTGAAGCTGACAGTTCTTACTAGTTGGACCTACAGGCTACAATCCTTTGCTCTTACTAGTAAAATACAATAATACTGTTTTCTTGAAGCCGCAAAATAGCAAAACATTAAATCTGAAATTCCAAACTCAAACTAAAATGTATGGCGGTTGCTGAAAAAGGTAGCATGGTTCAAGAAGACGTTGAGTTGTATGCAAGCTACGAAGTGGAATGGGGATGCTACTACCACATGAAATCCAACTAAGTACAAGGCTACATTGACAATCAAAAAAAAATTAGGTCACCCTTGTATAGCCTAATCCAAATTGACAAGATGAAAAGGACAAGGAGGTATGAGTTTTTGAGATCTTAGGTTATTTAATCAGGATTCAGCATGGCGATTATTGACAAATCCGAATTCACTTTGCGCAAAATTGATGAAGGCAAAATATTATTCTCATGGACATCTTCTTGACACGGCCTTTTCGTAGTCAACGTTGGTGACTTGG
>NC_041385.1:674243177-674295619 GCF_002162155.2 Triticum dicoccoides | reverse complement strand
CTGGCACCATGTGTGGGAGCTTCTATGCATTGGGTCTGTCCTATGAGAAGAATGGTTTATTTTCCTAAAAAAGGCGTATAATTTGGCACTGAAGTTCAAGGACTACAAAGAGGATTGTGGGCAATCAAGTGGAGGTGTTAATGGGTATAGGAGGTTTTTGAATATCATATGGAAGACCAATGTGTAACGCCCCGGATTCGATGCGCCAGGTGTCCGCCAGTTCTTCACCGTCGTTGCCATGTCATTTGCTTGCGTGTTGCATTTATCATGTCATCATGTGCATTTCATTTTGCATACATGTTCGTCTCATTCATCCGAGCATTTTTTCGTTGTCCGTTTTGCAATCCGACACTCCCAGGTCCTCCGGCGTTCCCCCTTTTGTCTCTTGTTGTGAGCGGGTGTTAAACATTCTCGGAATGGCCTGAGGTTTGCCAAGCGGCCTTGGTATAGCACCGGTAGACTGCCTGTCAAGTTTCGTGCCATTTGGAGGTCGTTGGTACTCCAACGGTTAACCGGGTAATCGTAAAAGCCCCTTCTCTTTGCAGCCCAACACCCCTTCAAAGTGGCCCAAAACCCATCCTAAACCCCTCCATGCTCTCCGCCGTTCGATCACGATCGCGTGGCCGAAAACCGCTCCTTATTTGGACTCTCCTAGCTCCCTCTACCTATAAATATGTGCCTCCCTCCGAATTTCTCGCGCAGATCAAACCCTAGTCCTCTTCCGCCTTGCGCCGCCGGACACGTCCGTCCGCGCCGGACACGTCTGTCTGCGCCGGACATGTCCGCCGGCCACCTCGCTCCGCCCAATCAGGACGCGCCACGTCGCTCGCGCCGCCACCCCAGCCTCTCTCCGGCCGCCACCTCACCCTCTCTCTCCTCCCTCCACCGCGCGGCCCGCGGGACCCAGATCGGGCCCGTGCGAGCCCGTCCGCATCGCCGCCCGGCCCGCGCGCGCCTGCGCCCCGCCGTCCTCGCCGAGCGCGCCCGAGCGCCTCGCGCTCTGCCGGCGCAGCCCCTCGCCTCCGCGCCGCCGCCGGCGAGCTCTGCCCCGCCGCCTGCTCGCCGTAGCCGCCCTCCGGCGTCGCCTCCGCCTCCTCCTGTCGCCGCGACGGCAACCGCGTATACCGCTGCCCGCGAAGGACTCCGCCGCCGCCAGTCGTTGAAGCTTTCGCCGCCGCCCAGAGTCCACATCACCGCGCCGCCTCCCCGGCCTCCCTGCCGCCGTGCCTCGCCATGGCCTCGCCTCCCGTTGTAAGGGAATATTTATCTCTCAGGTGTTTTGGTGATTGATGACAATGCATTTGCGGACTAATCGTGTGCCTTGAGTTTCTCAGATACTTCATCTCTAGGCATGAGATGATTCGGTGCCCCCCGGAGACTATTGAAGTCGGCGTTGTTCTACGTTTCGCTTTGGTGGATTTGAGTCGTAGGAGAGCCGTACTATTAAGAGGGGGTCCGCGTCGGAAAGGTTTGGATGGAATTAACACGTACACTTGTTCCTCCTTTCCCTACATTTTGGAGCTTCCCCTTGTTATCTTGGTTGTGCGGAAATCT
This sequence comes from Triticum dicoccoides, assembly GCF_002162155.2. Taxonomy (NCBI): domain Eukaryota; kingdom Viridiplantae; phylum Streptophyta; class Magnoliopsida; order Poales; family Poaceae; genus Triticum; species Triticum dicoccoides. Next base: position 674,294,065 of record NC_041385.1, on the reverse strand, counting down.
GACGACTACTGCTGTGCTTGCGGTAGTACCGCAAGTACACGCGGTAGTACCGCTGTGTGTCACGGTAGTACCGCTCATCTTGAGCGGTAGTACCGCGGCTCCCTGGCCTTGTGCCGCTCCGGTGCAGTAGTAGGGGCGGATGTAATTTTTTACATCCGCGCCCTCCACAGTAGTACCGCTCGTCCAGCGCGGTAGTACCGCGGAGGCCCACGGTAGTACCGCTCCCTAGGAGTCGTAGTACCGTGGCCCTCCTACCTAGTACCGCAGTGTCGCGGTAGTAGGCGCGGATGTAATTTTTTACATCCGCGCCCGCACGGTAGTACCGCGCCTCGCGGGCGGTAGTATCGCGTCGGATTTTTGTACCTCCTCCGGTTCAGCGGAAGTAGGCACGGATGTAATTTATTTCATCCGCGTCCTTCCCAAGCCGTGACTTTCCTGCCTTGCGGTAGTACCGCAGGTGGGTGCGGTAGTACCGCGCAAGCGGGAGTACTGCCCCGTTATCAGGCTAGTTCCGCCCTGTGTTGCTGTCGCAGTAGTACTGTGGTTAGCCACGGTAGTACCGCACAGCCTCGCGATAGTACCACGCCCCTGGAGCGGTAGTGCCGTGTGTCGCGGGCTGAACATGTGGATAACGGTTGGATTTTGTCCACAACTATATAAGGGGTGTCTTCTACGTCTAGTTGACTACCTCTTCCATCTCTAAGCTCCATTGTTGCTCCAAGATCCATTTTCACTCGATCTCTCTCCCTAGCCAATCAGACTTGTTGATTTGCTCGGGATTGGGTGACAAGTGCCCGATCTACACTTCCACCACAGGATATTTGATTCCCCCCACTTATCCCTTGCGGATCTTGTTACTCTTGGGTGTTGAGCACCCTAGACAGTTGAGGTCACCTCGAAGACATACTCCATTGTGGTGATGCTTTGCCGGATTATTGGGAGCCTCCAAGTGTTGTGGAGATAGCCCCAATCTTGTTTGTAAAGGTCCGGTTGCCGCCTTCAAGGGCTCCAATAGTGGAATCACGGCATCTCGCATTGTGTGAGGGCGTGAGGAGATTACGGTGGCCCTAGTGGCTTCTTGGGGAGCATTGTGCCTCCACACCGCTCTAACGGAGACGTACTTCCCCTTAAAAGGAAGGAACTTCGGTAACACATCCTCGTCTCCACCGGCTCCACTCTTGGTTATCTTATCCCTTTACTTTTGCAAGCTTACTTGTGCTATATCCATTGCTTGCTTGTGTGCTCATTGTCTTTGCATCATATAGGTTGTCCACGTAGTTGCACATCTAGACAACCTATTTCATTGCAAGGTTTAAATTGTTAAAGAAAAGTCTAAAAATTGTTAATTGCCTATTCACCCCCCCTCTAGTCAACCATATCGATCCTTTCAATTGGTATCAGAGCATCATCTCTTTATTAAGGACTTTGCCGTCCGAAGAGTATGGTTGACGTCAACGACGGTGCGGAGGAACACTCCGGTGTGAATCCCATCTCGTCTTCGGCCGAAGGGGGAACCTCGGTCTCACGTGAGGAATTCAATGTGGCTTTAGACACATTGAAAACCTCCATGACGGCCGAGGTTAAAAGCATGTTTACTGAATTCCTAGAGGGACTCAAACTATCTACCTCGCCGATGAAAGTGGGTGATCCCACTAACAAGGTGACGGATGCTAACCCCGACAAGGGGGAAGCTAATAGTGAAAAGAGTCCGTCTACTAGTGGTAGAAATGGCACCGACATCTATGCCCATGTGGAACCCCCGGTGTATAGAGGACCGATCCCCTCTACGCATTTGAATCATGCCGGTCCTCCTCCTAAATATGTGAAAAATGAAGATTATGATTCTTGGGTTTATCGCTTCAAGCGTCATTTAAAACATGTGAATACTAACCTTTGGAGAATTATTAAAGAAGGTTTCTATCCTCATGATCCAAGCAACTTCACCCCTCGAGAAGAAGTGGACAATCAATTCAATGAGAGTGCTCTCTTCATCATCCAAGATGCTATCCTTCCCGAAGATCTCCCTCATCTTCGACCTCATGTCATGGCTAAAGAAGCATGGAAGTGTGTCGGGCGTATGTATCGAGGAAGTGCTAGCATTCAATGCTCCAACTATGAAGTGGTGCAAGATGAAGCCGATGAGTTTGCAATGAAAGAGGATGAAGAACCTCGTGAGCTCTTTCGAAGAGTGACCAAACTTGCGGTCGCACTCCGAGATCATGGGAGCAAGGACACGGATGACAACTGGATCAAGCGCAAGTTCCTCAAGGCCATGATGCCCTACAACAAGGCCATGTCCTCCGTCATCCGCCAAAGACCGGACTTCCACTCCATGACCTCTGGTGAAGTGTTGGATGAGTTTGTTGCAATGAACATCTTGGATAAGACCGCCGACAATGCGGTGCTCCGTTCCCAAAGGGCAAAGAAGCCCAATCTTGCCTTGAAGGCCAAGGTTAGTGTGGAAGAAGAAGAAGAGGAGGAAGATGAGGAGAGCAACCCCGAGGACACGAAGTATGATTATCTTGAGCACATGGCTCTTGCCTCAAGACAGTTTTGGAGTAAGAAGACTACAAGACCCAACTTCAACAAGAACAACTCAAGTGGCCTCAAAGGGAAGCAACGAGTCAGAACTTGTTTCAACTGTGGCAATGTCAGCCATTTCGTTGTGGATTGTCCATACGAGAAGCGGGAAGACAATGGTGGCAAGTTCATTCGAAAAGACAAAGCCAAGTCCTTCCCCAACAAGAACAACTTCACCAAGAAGACTCCTTCTCACGGGTTGGTGGTTCAAGAAGAATACCGTGAGGATGATGATGATGATGAAGATGGTGAAACAATGGCCATGGCATCCGTTGCCATTGTCTCAACTCCTCGGGTGTCTCTCTTCGATGCACCTAACGAGAACATCACCGCCAAGTGCCTCATGGCTAAGGCCACCAACAAGGTGTTTGCTTCCGGTGGGGGATCATGGTTGCTCGATAGTGGAGCAATAAATCATCTGACCAGGAGCAAGGACTTGGTGGTGGACGTGCACAATATCCCATCTATGCCCACCAATGTCGAATGGGGTGATGCCTCACATTCTAAGGTATTGGGTCTTGGCAAGGTTGTCATTTCTCATGATCTAACGATCGAGAAAGTCATGCTTGTTGAGTCCCTTGCGTTCAATTTACTTTCCGTTCGTCAACTTGCACTCATGGGTTTTGCCACCTTCTTTGATATTGATACCGTGGCCCTCTTGTGGAGCAAGACTCTTAAAGTAGCCTTTGTTGGGCATGTCGAGAACGGCCTCTATGTGGTTAACTTTTCGGAGCAACCCACTAAGACCGCGACATGCCTAATGGCTAAAGTTGATGTGGGATGGCTTTGGCATCGCCGTTTAGCCCACGTCAATATGAGATCTTTGCAAAGTCTTCTCAAGGGGGACCATGTTCATGGACTAACGAATGTTAGTTTTGCCAAAGATCGTGTTTGCAGTGCTTGTATCGAAGGAAAGCTTCATGAGACGGCTCACCCTCCCACGACTATCATCTACTCGAAGAGACCCTTGGAGCTCCTTCACATGGACCTCTTTGGGCCCCCATCCTTTGATAGTCTTGGGGGTAGAAAGTATTGCTTGGTGATAGTGGATGATTATTCAAGATACACTTGGGTATACTTCTTCAAGAGGAAGAGTGAGACCCAACAAACCGTCATCGACTTTGCAAATGAAGCTCAACGTCAACACGATGCAAAGATCTTGACAATAAGAAGTGACAACGGCACCGAGTTCAAGAACTACACCTTGGATGAGTTTCTTAGTGATGAAGGGATCAAGCATCAATATTCTGCAACATATACCCCTCAACAAAATGGTGTTGCGGAGAGAAAGAACCGGACGTTGATGGATGCGGCAAGGACCATGATGGCGGAGTTTAAGTCTCCATACAACTTCTGGGCCGAAGCCATCAACACAGCTTGTCATGCATCCAATCGGCTCTATCTCCGCAAAGGCTTGAACAAGACTCCGTATGAGATACTCACCGGGAACAAGCCCAATCTCAAGTACTTCCGGGTGTTCGGGTGTAAGTGTTTCATTCTCAAGAAAGGTGCTCGTTTGTCTAAATTCGAAGCTAGAGCTCATGAGGGCATATTTGTTGGTTATGCTACAAACTCTCATGCTTACCGTGTTCCCAACAAGTCAAACGGACTCATTGAGGAGACGTGTAACATAGAGTTTGATGAAAATAATGGCTCCCAAGTGGAGCAAAGCGGTACTTGTGATGTAGGTGATGAAATTCCTCCCCAAGCCATAAGAATAATGGGTATTGGTCATATCCTACCCATTGAGGAACCCCTTGTGGCCGAAGGAGAAGGACAATGCTCCACTCAAGTGGAGCCATCACCTCCCCAGGACCCACACGCTTCCGAAGAACAAAGTGAAGGCCCTCACTTTCATGAACAAGACCAAGGGCAAGATCAACCTCAAGATGGAGGTGAACCTCCAAATGATGCCCAAGGTCAAGTTCTCCCCCTCGAGCAAGTTCAAGATCATGAGCAAACTCAAGATGGCGCTCAAGATGATCAAGTTAACCTTCCTCCTTCCACACCCGAGGAAGAATTAGAGCGTCGTGCCGTGAAGATTGCTTCCAAACTCACCACCCAAGGCCATCTCATGGAAAACGTGGTTGGAAGTCTAAGAAAGGGGGTAAGCACTCGTAGACAATTAACTAACTATTGTGAACATCATGCGTTTGTCTCTTGTGTTGAACCCCAAAAGGTCCATGAGGCGCTCGAAGACTCGGATTGGCTCAATGCCATGCATGAAGAACTAAACAACTTCGAGTACAACAAGGTGTGGAGATTGGTGCCAAGACCTTCGGGGAACCACAACGTCATTGGAACAAAGTGGATCTTCAAGAACAAGCAAGATGCTCATGGGAACATCATTCGCAACAAGGCAAGATTGGTAGCACAAGGCTACTCCCAAGTCGAGGGCATCGACTAGGTGAAACCTTTGCTCCCGTTGCTCGTCTTGAATCCATTCGTTTGTTGATTGCTTATGCTTCCCATCACAACTTTAAGTTGCAACAGATGGATGTGAAAAGTGCTTTTCTTAATGGTCCCATTAATGAGTTGGTTTATGTCAAGCAACCCCCCCGGGTTCGAGGACCCCTACTTCCCAGATCACGTGTATCAACTCGATAAGGCACTCTATGGCCTTAAACAAGCCCCACGTGCGTGGTATGACCACCTTACCGAGTTGCTACAAGATCGTGGATTTGAAGTAGGACATATCGATCCCACTCTTTTTACTAAGAAGGTCAAAGGGGAGTTGTTTGTATGCCAACTATATGTTGATGATATTATCTTTGGTTCTCCTAACAAAGCTTTCAATGAGGAATTTGCCGCTCTCATGACCTCCAAGTTCAAGATGTCTTTGATGGGAGAGTTGAAGTTCTTCCTTGGTTTTGACATCAAACAACGAAGAGAAGGAACCTTCATCAACCAAGACAAATACACTCAAGACATGCTTAAAAGATTCAAGCTAAGTGATGTCAAGCCTGCTTCTACACCAAGGCCTACCAAGTGCCAACTTGACATCGATCCCAATGGTAAAGCGGTGGATCAAAAGGTATATCGCTCCATGATTGGCTCCTTGCTTTACCTTTGTGCATATAGACCGGATATCATGTTGAGTGTGGGGATGTGTGCACGGTTTCAAGCCACACCAAAGGAAAGTCACTATGTGGCGGTCAAGAGAATCTTTTGATATTTGGCTCATACCCCAAACTTTGGCTTATGGTACCCAAGAGGAGCAAATTTCTAGGAAGTCCACTTCCGGAGGGTGCCAATTTCTTGGTTGCTCTTTGGTAAGTTGGTCTTCCAAGAAGCAAAGTTGTGTGTCCCTCTCGTCCACCGAAGCGGAGTATGTGGCGGCCGGTAGTTGTTGTGCTCAACTCCTATGGATGAGGCAAACTTTAAAGGAGTACAGTGTCATTTGTGACAAAGTGCCTCTTTGGTGTGCCATCAAGATTTCTCTCAACCCGGTACAACACTTCAAGACGAAGCACATTGAGATTCGGTATCACTTCATCCGGGATCACATTAGGCGAGGGGAGATCGAGCTCAAGTATGTCAACACTCATGATAACCTTGTAGATATTTTCACGAAGCCCTTGGATGAAGCAAGATTTCGCGAGTTAAGGCATGAGCTAAATATCATTTATTTGAGCAATGTGACTTGAACCCGTACACCCCCCACCACACTCAACGTGTTGTCTAGTTTAGGTGTAGGCATGGACATAGGGGGAGTGTTGTTCTCTCAATGAACTCTCCCTCCCCCCATTATGCATAAATTGATTACCTCTTTCACATTAGCCATTTTTAATGGTACTTGTGCTTCAAAGACGAGTTTTGGTCATGGGCCCAAGGATAATTCTTCGCGGTGCCATACCATCCAACTCAAACATAGGTGGCTTTGGCCACCGCCCTCTCTCCTCGAGAGGCTTTGTCGCTTGGTGGTTTCTTGTTGTCTTTTGCCTCTGGTGTGTGCGTGTTCTTGTGGTTTCTTGTGTGTGAAAAGTCTCCGTGCAAAGGTTTTTTCTTCTCTTGTTGAAACTTGCGGTGACTTGAGCTCATGGTACTACCGCGGCCAGCTACGGTACTACCGCAGCCAGCCACGGTACTACCGCTTGCGGGAGCACGGTACTACCGTCACCACGCGGCAGTAATTTTTTACTGCCGCCTGGTTGAGCGGTACTACCACCTCGGCGCGGTACTTCCGCCCGAGCGGTACTACCGCGATGATACGCGGTACTGCCGCGCCGGTTCGAGCGCGTGGGGATAAGGACGGGCAGGGGGAGTTTTAACTCCCCATACCCATTCGCTGTCCTCTCTCTCCACGTCGCCTCCTTCTCTCCCTCGCTCAAGAATGGAGCCGGCGTTCGTCGCCGGATCTCCTCCACTGGCTGCCCTCCCGTGATTCCGACCAGTGGGATCGTTCCCCACCACGTGCTCTTGCTATGGACCAAGGTTTTTCCCCAACTCCCTCTCCGTGTTGATTGTGTTTAGTGTTTCTAGGTTTTGGGGGAGGCTTGTGTGTTCTTGAGATTCTTAGGCTTAATCTCTGCAAGAGTAGGATGAAGGAGCGTGGTATTTCATAGGATTTATACTTGTATTGTTGTCTTGCTCTAGATCGGATCACGGTAGCACCACCATTGTTTCACGGTTCTTTTCAGATTCAAACCGCCGGTTGGATCTGACGCGACGCGGTACTACCGCCCGTCTGGCGCGGTACTACCGCCCTTCTGGAGCAGTACTACCGCGCTCTGTGCGGTACTAAAAGTTTACTTCCGCTCCAACCACGGTACTACCGTGACCTCACATGGTACTAACGTGTTTGGAGCAGTACTAATCTTTTAGTACCGCATGCAATGGCAGTTCTACCGTGGCTCACATCTATCGCATGCCAACTTTCTCGTATGCCTTCTATGTGTTTCTTGTGCTTTTTCGTGGCCTTTGCATTGATCCTTTCGCGTCTTTGGTGTTTTGCGTGTGTGTCTTAGGTGGTGGCTCTCGCCGGCCCAACCCCAGTCTGACACTGGCTCCAAACGTTTGCGCAACCCAGGTGAAGTACCAGAGGGCTAGTCTGCCTCCAAGCGCAATGTCAAGCACTCAGCTAGCAAGCACAAGGAGCCCGCTAAGGGCATGGATGAGATTGGCCAAGCTGATTATGTCCGTCTCAGGAAGCTTCACCCTTATGTGCACCCGTGTGCCACTTTCAGAGGCTGTGAGCTGTTCTGGAACAAGCAACAGACCAACATCTATCTGGATGTCATCAAGAACAAGCAGAATACCTATGTGGAGGTGAAGTGGATTGATATGCATCACATGAGGAAGGACAAGTTTCATGACTACTTTGGAGAGGCTCTGGACTTGGTGGAGCAGTTTGGCATTGAGCATGTGATTACCTTCCGCCTCGACTATGACCCTGAGCTTATCTGTCAGTTCTTTGCCTCAGTCTACTTTCACTCTGATGAGGAATGGAGGATGACCTGGATGACCAACGGCCGTAAGCTGTCTGCTACCTGGAAGGAGTTCATGGATCTCCTCCAGGTTCCTGATGATGGACTCGACTCTCCAGTGGGTGTTCGCCCCCATGCCAATGATGATTCTGCCAGCAAGGACAGACTTGCCCCTTTCATGGTTGAGAAGGCACTCGCCAATGGCAAGACAACTTTGGTGCTCAACCCTTTCCTGAATATCATGTATCGCATCTTCCGCAACTCCTTGTTCCCTCGCATTGGTGACAAAGACAAGGTTCATGCCTATATGGTGGACATGATGCTCATCTACGAGGAGGCTCGTTCATCTCAGTCTCAGCCACTTGATGTCTCACACATCATGTGGTGTGAGCTCCGGTTTGCAGTGTTCAACCGCAAGGTGCCTATCTATGGGCCCTATCTGTTTCTGCTGATTTCGAAGACTTGGGAGAAGATGTTTCCTGATGAGGAGTTTCTTGCTCCTGACTGGGTTTGCCATGAGCCCATATGCCTGCGTATCAAACCCAACTGGGCCAACACCACCACTCGCGCCGAGGCAACTGCTGCTAGGACTGCTGTTGATGAGGAGGATGCTGGCGCCGAGGATGTTGCTGAGGGCCATGCTGCTAGACCTTCCCAGAGTGCCTCTATGCCATCTTGGTCCAAGAAGCTGAAGGACAAGATGAAGACTCTTTTCTGCATGCAAGCCAAGGGGCAGTACAGGACTCACGTGGCGTCCAAGGAGAGTCGTCGCCGTGACAACAAGATCTTGCAGCTCTATGGTGAGGCAGTGTCTGCCGGGTCTGAGGAGCACATCACTCCAGAAGCCGAGTGGATGGAGAAGCAGGGCTACAGGTGGACTGAGTCGGAGGAGGATGTCGAGGAGACCATCCCTGCTGCCGAGGAGACCGACGGAGAGGGTTGGGACGAGTTCTCTGCTTGAGCCACCTCTTGTGTGTAGGTGTCCTCTCTGCCTTTTTGGCGTCTCGATGCCAAAGGGGGAGAGAGTGTAGGGATTTGCGAGTGTGTCGTGTGTTTGCTGCTTTCTCGTTTGAACTATTTGCTGCTTTCTCGTTTGAACCTCGGTAGCTTTACTTCATATGGTGTAAGACATATGCACTCTATCTATCCTAGCGAGCTTGTGCTATATTGTATTATCTTTATGCTATGCTATGCTTATTATCATGCCTTGGTCTCTAAAATATAGGGGGAGTGTTGATCCTAGTATGTATGCTATGCAGTTCAAAGCATTCATCTAAAGTGCACACATCTAGGGGGAGCCCGTCTATATTTTAGAGCGGTGGGGTTTGCCCCTGCTCTAAATTATCTTATCTATATGCAAATCCCGTGTTGTCATCAATCCACCAAAAAGGGGGAGATTGTAAGGGCATATTTATCCCTCAGGTGTTTTGGTGATTGATGACAATGCATTTGCGGACTAATCGTGTGCCTTGAGTTTCTCAGATACTTCATCTCTAGGCATGAGACGATTCGGTGCCCCTTGGAGACTATTGAAGTCGGCGTTGTTCTACGTTTCTCTTTGGTGGATTTGAGTCGTAGGAGAGCCGTACTATTAAGAGGGGGTCCGCGTCGGAAAGGTTTGGGTGGAATCAACACGTACACTTGTTCTCCTTTCCCTACATTTTGGAGCTTCCCCTTGTTATCTTGGTTGTGCGGAAATCTGATGACTACTGTTGTGCTTGTGGTAGTACCGCAAGTACACGCGGTAGTACCGCTGTGTGTCACGGTAGTACCACTCATCTTGAGCGGTAGTACCGCGGCTCCCTGGCCTTGTGCCGCTCTGGTGCGGTAGTAGGGGCGGATGTAATTTTTTACATCCGCGCCCTCCACGGTAGTACCGCTCGTCCAGCGCGGTAGTACCGCGGAGGCCCACGGTAGTACCGCTCCCTAGGAGTCATAGTATCGTGGCCCTCCTACCTAGTACCGCAGTGTCGCGGTAGTAGGCGCGGATGTAATTTTTTACATCCGCGCCCGCACGGTTGTACCGCGCCTCGCGGGCGGTAGTACCGTGTCGGATTTTTGTACCTCCTCCGGTTTAGCGGAAGTAGGCACGGATGTAATTTATTTCATCCGCATCCTTCCCAGGCCGTGAGTTTCCTGCCTTGTGGTAGTACCGCAGGTGGGTGCGGTAGTACCGCGCAAGCGGTAGTACTGCCCCCTTATCAGGCTAGTTCCGGCCTGTGTTGCTATCGCGGTAATACTGTGGTTAGCCACAGTAGTACCGCACAGCCTCGCTGTAGTACCGCGCCCCTGGAGCGGTAGTACCGTGTGTCACGGGCTGAACATGTGGATAACGGTTGGATTTTGTCCACGACTATATAAGGGGTGTCTTCTACCTCTAGTTGACTACCTCTTCCATCTCTAAGCTCCATTGTTGCTCCAAGCTCCATTTTCACTCGATCTCTCTTCCTAGCCAATCAAACTTGTTGATTTGCTCGGGATTGGGTGACAAGTGCCCGATCTACACTTCCACCACAGGATATTTGATTCCCCCACTTATCCCTTGCGGATCTTGTTACTCTTGGGTGTTGAGCACCCTAGACGGTTGAGGTCACCTCGAAGCCATACTCCATTGTGGTGAAGCTTCGCGGGATTATTGGGAGCCTCCAAGTGTTGTGGAGATAGCCCCAATCTTGTTTGTAAAGGTCCGATTGCCGCCTTCAAGGGCTCCAATAGTGGAATCACGGCATCTCGCATTGTGTGAGGGCGTGAGGAGATTACGGTGGCCCTAGTGGCTTCTTGGGGAGCATTGTGCCTCCACACCGCTCTAACGGAGACATACTTCCCCTTAAAAGGAAGGAACTTCGGTAACACATCCTTGTCTCCACCGGCTCCACTCTTGGTTATCTTATCCCTTTACTTTTGCAAGCTTACTTGTGCTATATCCATTGCTTGCTTGTGTGCTCATTGTCTTTGCATCATATAGGTTGTCCACGTAGTTGCACATCTAGACAACCTATTTCATTGCAAGGTTTAAATTGTTAAAGAAAAGTCTAAAAATTGTTAGTTGCCTATTCACCCCCCCTCTAGTCAACCATATCGATCCTTTCACCCGTGCCGCCCCATCTCCCTCCTCAACTCCGGCCGTCTCCGGCGTCAACTCCGGCCGGATCCGGCGAGATCCGGCCCGGAACCTGCAAGGTGGATGAGATCCACCAGGATCTGAGCCAAACACGCCGTCCCGCCCCGAATCCCTCCATCCCGGGTCGAGCCCGTCCCGCGTTGACTTTTCGCGGAGGTGAAATTCGTCCAAGTCCCTGAGTTTTTCAACATTTTGTGCACCTGTTTATCGCATCATAACTTGCTGCATACTGCTCCGTTTCGTGCGTGTGATATATAAAAATGTTCGTCGTGAGATGCTCTACATTTGGTTCCATTGCATCATGTTCATTTGTGTCCATATTGATGCCTGAATCATCGTTGCAAGAGTGCTATATGATGTTGTCTGCTGTCTTTTAACAGAACATGTTCATTTGTCATTTTTGCCATGTTTGATGTGTGCATCCTATGAGGTTGATGTCTACATGTGTTTTGTGCTAAATCATGCCATCTTTACAGGGGTGTATGCCATTTATTTTTGTGATCAATGTGGTGACTAGAAAAAGCATGCAAACTAGGCTTCGTGATGTTGCTGATTTCAGTCCTTGTTCTGCTATTATTTTTATGCCATGTAAACTTGATGCTACAGAGAGATCCAAGCATATTTTGAGATACTTCATTAAGGATGTTTTTAACATATGTTTATTCTCTATCCATTCATTCCCCTTTTTGCAATTATGGAGTAGTCTAGCATGTCATTTTCTTGCTCTACTTTTTCTATAAAATGTTTCCTGGCAGATTGTTTACATGTTATTCAATTTTGCCAAGGTTGTTATAGTTGATCCTTGCATGCTATGAACTTGTTATTGCCTTGGTTAGTTTCATAAACATGTCTTCTTGCTGATGCTATGCTTATCTTTTCATGCAATGACTTGTGGTGAGTGAATCGAGCTCGTGAAGTAGTGTACTTGCTATTACTGTTTTGCTAGGCTGAATCTGTTATTTTGTGATGCTATGTAAACCTGCTGCTACAAGTCATTCTATGCATAATCTGGAGATGTTCACTAAGGATGTTTTGTTATACATGTCATGCTATGTCCATCCATACCCCTGGTTGCATTTATAGCTTGCTGTAACTTGTTGTAATCTTGCTCCAAACTTGCTAAATATTGTTGCTGTCAGCCTGTTAACATTAAGTTCAATGTTGCCATGATTGTTGCTAGTGATCCATGCCCCCTATGAACTTTCTAGTGCCATGCTTAGCTTCATAAACATGTTTTCTTACTATTGGTTGCCTTGTCATGCCATGAAGTGCTCTGTAGTGAGTGGTAAAAGCTCACCAACATGCCTACTTATTGTTGGTTCTGCCATGTATGAATCTGTCATATCACTTGCTATGTTTACATGAGTGCCATCATATTTTTCTGTGCCCTTTTGGCTCATGGTCAGTAAGGGAATTTTGTTCTATGCAATTAGTAGGTTCATGCAATACCTTTGTTTGCCATGATAAGTTCCTGTAACATGTTGTTTGATAGCTCTAAACATTGCAACCTGATGTTATTTCTGCAAAGTCTGAGACTGTTATTATTTGCAATCTTGCCATGTGTGTTTGAGCATGTTCTAGTGACTGGAGATAGATCAGTGTTCATGTTTTGTTATGCTTTACCTGTACATCATGTCCATGCCTTTTGATTTCTTGTTGAGGTCCTGTAGCATGTTGTTTTGGTACTTGCAATATGCCTAGTTGCTGTTTTGGACAGATTGTTGTCATATCTTGTATAGAGTGTATGTGTTGAACCGTTGCTCCGTTTTGAGCGTGCTCTATATGAAACTTGCTTAGAATTGCATGTAGTTTCATATTATCATGTTGCATCCTTGTTTTGAGGTGTTTGATTGATGTTTGTATGCATTTTGCATCAATGCCATGCTTGACTTGTTTTGCTCATATCTTCTAGGCCGTAGCTCCGAATTAAATGAATTTTATATGTAACTTGACTAGAATCTTGTGTAGATCATCATGGTGCATTTTAACTTGCTGTTTAACAACTTGAACTTAAGGTTTGTTCAGATCTGTACCAATTTCGAAATTTTCTTATGAGGACTTACCGGAATTGTTATATGTTGTTTCTGGCCTCATTTAAACTTGCCTTGATGTGTTGTTCTTGTTTGCATCATCTCTTGCCATGAGTAGCTTCATGTAGTATTGTCATGCTTCATGCTTGTTGTGCATCATGTCTTGTCTATGTGTGGTGTGTTTACCATGTTGTGTGCTTCTTCTCGATAGTTCCCGTTTTCGTTGCGATCGTGAGGATTCGTTCGTCTACGCTTGGTTCATCTTTGTGGCTTCATCTTCTTCATGGACTCGTTCTTCTTCCTAGCAGGATTTCAGGCAAGATGACCGCTACACTGGATCTCACTACTATCATTGCTATGCTAGTTGCTTCATTCTATCGCTATGCTGCGTTACCTATCTTTTGCTCATCAAGCCTCCCAAATTGCCATGAACCTCTAACCTTTGACACCCTTCCTAGCAAACCATTGCTTGGCTATGTTACCGCTTTGCTCAGCCCCTCTTATAACGTTGTTAGTTGGAGGTGAAGTTGAAGATTGCCCCATGATGGACAAGATTATGTTGGGATATAACAATATCTCTTATTTTATTAATGCATCTATATATTTGGTAAAGGGTGGAAGACTCGGCCTTATGCCTGGTGTTTTGTTCCACTCTTGCCGCCCTAGTTTCCGTCATACCGGTGTTATGTTCCCGGATTTAGTTTTCCTTACGCGGTTGGGTGATTTATGGGACCCCCTTGACAGTTCGCTTTGAATAAAACTCCTCCAGCAAGGCCCAACATTGGTTTTACCATTTGCCTCACCACCACCTACATTTCCCTTGGGAGTAATTAACCCAAGGGTCATCTTTATTATAGCCCCCCCGGGCCAATGCTTGTCTAAGTGTTGGTCCGAACCGAGTAGACTGCGGGGCCCCCTTGGGGAAACTCGAGGTCTAGTTTTACTCGTAGGATGTCTCATCCGGTGTTGCCCTGAGAACGAGATATGTGCAGCTCCTATCGGGATTGTCGGTGCATCGGGCGGCTTTGCTGGTCTTGTTTTACCATTGTCGAAATGTCTTGTAAACCGGGATTCCGAGTCTGATCGGGTCTTCCTGGGAGAAGGTATATCCTTCGTTGATCGCGAGAGCTTATCATGGGCTAAGTTGGGACACCCCTGTAGGGTATAATCTTTCGAAAGCCGTGCCCGCTGTTATGCGGCAGATGGGAATTTGTTAATGTCTGGTTGTAGATAACTTGACACCAGATCCAAATTAAAACACATCAACCGCGTCTGTAGCCGTGATGGTCTCTTTTCGGCGGAGTCCGGGAAGTGAACACGGTTTTGGGTTATGTTTGACGTAAGTAGGAGTTCAGGATCACTTCTTGATCATTGCTAGCTTCACAACCGTTTCTTTTGCTCTCTTCTCGCTCTTATTTGCGTATGTTAGCCACCATATCATGCTTAGTCGCTGCTGCAACCTCACCACTTTACTCCTTCCTTTCCCATTAAGCTTTGCTAGTCTTGATACCCATGGTAATGGGATTGCTGAGTCCCCATGGCTCACAAATTACTACAACAACAGTTGCAGGTACAGGTTATGCGATGATCATGACGCGAGCGTGATGTTTGCTTGTTTTGGAGTTCTTCTGCTTCTTCTTCGATCAGGGGATAGGTTCCAGGTCGGCAGCCTGGGCTAGCAGGGTGGCTGTCGTTTGAGTTTCTGTTCGTGTTTCATCTGTAGTCGGATGGTGCTCTTATGTATGATGATGTTTTATTTGTGTGGCATTGTATGCCTTATGTATATATCCCCATCTATTATGAAATGTTGATGTAATGATATCCACCTTGCAGAAGCGTTTCAATATGTGGTTCTATCCTTAGTGGGACCTTCGAGTCTCTTTAGGATAGTATCGCATATTGGGCGTGACAAGTTGGTATCAGAACCTCAACCAACCCTATGAGCCCCCTTGATTGATCATGTAGTTTGGCCGTTGTTGAGTCTAGAAGAAAACTGTTTTCTGAGTCTAGTTATATCGGAGAGTAGGAATTCTTTTTACTCCTCATCCCTGTAACGCCCCGGATTCAATGCGCTAGGTGTCTGCCAGTTATTCGCCGTCGTTGCCATGTCATTTGCTTGCGTGTTGCATTTTGCCTTGTCATCATCTTCACTTCATCTGCATTTCATCTGCATGTTTTTCAAAACTTGCATCCGTTCGGGTTCTCCCGGTTCTCTCCGTTGTCCGTTCGGAGTCCAGACACACTCGCACGCGCCCGCGGCACCTCCGAAATATATTTTATTAGTGGCATAAAAATGTTCTCAGAATGGGTTGCAACTTGTCCTGCGGTCTTATTATAGTGTAGACAGACCGCCTGCCAAGTTTCGTCGCATTCGGAGTCCATTTGATAGCTCAACCGTTAAATATAGTGGTATCGTTGCCGGTACCTTCGTCGGATGTTTCGATCTTCGAAACTGCCACCGGGCCTCTCTCTCTTCTCTCCACTCAACCCTGGCCTTTCTAGCACAGCCCACCTAGGCCCACTCTACCTCTCCTCGCGTCCGGAACCGCCCGATCGCGATCGGAGGGTCCGAAAACCCGCCTAGACCAAACCCTAGCAAAAACTGCTATATAAACCCCCCTCCCCTTGCCATTTTTGGCCTCCACCTATCTCCTCCCTCAATTTCCGCGCAGCCAGTCACCTCCCACCTCGAATCTGGTGCCACCGCCCCTGCCCGCCACTTGGCGCCGCCGCCACCGCGCCCGGGACAACCAGCGCGCGCCACCTCACCCCATAGCGTCACCCCGACCAATCCCGCAGCGCCACCTCGCTCCCCGGCGCCTCAGCGAGCCGCGGCCCGCTCGAGCCCGCACGAGCCCATCGGCGCCCGACCGCGTCGCCTCCTGCTCCCTCGCCCCGATCTGGTTCAGAGGAGCTGAGCTCCTCTGCCCAGCGCCGCTCGACCCCGCCGCCTCGTCGGAGGAACGCCGCCGCCGTCGGACTCCAGCAGCAGGCAGGCCTCGCCTCCCTTCTCCTCCGTCCCCTCCTTCCCTTTGCTTTTTCTTTCTCTCCCTCTCATCTCCCTGCTTCCTCTCTCTCGCAGGGACTAGCAGGAGCGCCATGGCCGCTACTTCAAGCCTTGCCGCCGTCGTTTCGTGCCGGGAACGGATGGATCCATGCTCCCCGCGCCCGGATCTGCCCTGCCGTGTCATTCCGGCGCCCCGCCGCATCTCAGCCGCCCTCGTCCTCTGCTTCCCTGCTCGAGATCGTGCCGCCGCCGTGCCTGCTACCTCCTGCGCGAGGGAAATGAGCGCTCGACCGCGTGCGTTGACCGCGCACGCGTGGATCGGGAGGCCTTCGATCGTCTCCAACGCCTGGGCCAGCGCCTCCCCAAGGCCCAGTGCCCCTTCCCGGCCTACCTCTCCACCGCCTGGGCCATGGCCCATGGTGAGCAGCGCCCAGCCCTCTCCTGTGCTTGTTGGGCTAGTCAGTTTCAGCCCGCCTATGTTTTTTTCGTGCCCTGTGAATTTGTCTAATTATCCAGAGTTTGCATGTTTTACAGAAAACCCCTTGCACTTCATGCATTTAATTACTCACAAACCGTGCATCGGATTAAAATGATTCAAACATGTAAAATGCTTAGAATTTTGTGTAGATTAATAATATGCCATTTTCATCCATGGTTAAAATGTTTAAATTGCTGTTTGCATTAATTTGCTTAAATGCCATGTTAAAATGATTTATTTCATAACTAAACAACCGTAGCTCGGTTTTAAATAAACTTTATATGTAAATGGGGTGGGAAAATGCCTAGTTTAACATGGTCCACTTTATTTTCCTGTTTAACAACCTTAAAATATTGTCGGTGTACTAGAGTAGGGGTACCCTAGTATCCCGAACTTGTGCACGGGCAGTTGCAGCACCCCACGCCAAGGCTTGCCGGGCGACCGCCAGGGTCCTCCATGGCTCCTTTGGAGCCATTCAAGAACAAAGTATTCACGCCAAGGAGACAAGGCCTCGGCAAGAGGAGCTTGCCGGGAAGGCCAAGTATTCAAGCAAAGGATACAAGGCCCCGGCAAGAGGAGCTTGCCGGGAAGGCCAACCAAGGCATCTCAAAGAACTTGCCGCGATGCGCCACACATCCCGGCAAGGCCCGGTGAGCGACAAGCTTCCGGACGCGACAAGACAACGACCGCGGCAAGGCGCTTGCCGCAGCAAACCTACCACCCTGTACCCGCGCTCCAGCACATCCACCAACGTGTCGTCCTGGGGCCTTTCCAAGCGCGCGTGGCAGGAGGCTGTGCAGCCAGCGGTGCGCGGTGGCAAGCGGCGCTGACAAGATTGCCATCGTGGCGAGCGGTGGCGCCCTGACGGTCCTTTTTTGCACTGTTTGGGCGACATAGACGGGCATTTAATGCCTTTGTCCCCTGCCGTTGGGGTTAGGTAGGATACACTGTACAGGTAGCTGTACCAACCACCATCCCTTTTCCATTTTTACCCTTGTCTACGTTGCCACCTGTCGGTGACCCCTTTAGCATATAAAAGGAGGCCCATGCGCAACGTAGAGGGGGGTTCGGAAGATTCGAAGCCAGAAAAACACTCATGCTCGGTCTCGTTAGCAGCTGGTGTGTACTGTAGCACTCAGCGCTCCCGAGCAAGAACACAATACACTCATACATGCAGCAGTAGGAGTATTATCTCTCCGGAGAGCTCCGAAGCTGGGTAAAACCGCTCGTGTGCTTCGCCTCGATCTGCTCTTCGTGCGATCTCCGCCTCCCGCCGAACCGAAAGGGGCCCGGCCCGCCGGTCCCCATAGGTGTCCGTGGATCAGCCCTCCCCGACATCTTTGGCGCGCCAGGTAGGGGGCGTCGAGGTCGTGTGAATCTGATCCGGTGTTCGCACGAGCTAGATCTTCATCTTCTTCATCGACATGCCACCGAAGAAGAAGGCTTCGGCGGCAGATGTTCCGTCCACGTCAATCCCACCACCACAGGAGCAAATGGGTGGTGGGGTAGACGCCGACGGAAGAACGGACATCGACGAGGGAGCTCACGGTGCTGCCAGGTCTAAGGACAAGGCTGCGCAGACCTCGGCGTCCGTACATGCACCGCGCCCATCTCAGGAAGCGCAGGACCAACCGCGTCATGGCATTCGCAGAGCCATACGTTCGTTGGGCCAAGATCGAGCTGGTGGATCCCGGGGTGCTCAAGACCAGCATGCACGCCAACATGCTGTCACGAGCGAGACACGGTCGTCTAGACGGGATACTGCTCCTTCTAACATAGTTAGAAGTCCGAGCATATCCCACTCCTCGCACCGTTCGCCACTGCCGCCCACCACTCCAGCAGAAGCTTTAGCGCGAGCTCAACTGCTTCTGGATTACCCTCCAACGGCAGACAAGATCGATGAATGGAGGGCCACCATTCAGAGTCTCATGGGCTTCGCCAACGGCGACACTCCACGGCAGCCGAGTACATCGCTGCCGCGGCAGGACTGCCAGGCACGAGCCGGTGGCAACGAAACCGGTGGGGGTGCGACCACCGTGCACTCTCCACCCCAAAGGCCAAGGTCGCCGACTTGCCAGATCCACCTCGACAGCGACTCCACCGCGTCGTCAGATCCACGAGCTCGTCGTGATCAGCGCCAAGTTCTTCACGAACGACAACAAGAAGACGCTCGAACTCGCATCGAGCGTCGAAGAGAAGCGCGGCGTCAATCGGACCAGCGCGCTGGGCCCTTTGTCGACATGCATGCGCCAGGGGAACCAGGCGACTTGCCGTACGTGGTAGGTTGCGCTGCGTTCACTCGTGAGTTGCGGCAGGTCCAGTGGCCCAGCACGAAGAATTTCAAGCCAGACGTACCAGAGAAGTACGATGACAAGTCGCATCCGTCGGAGTTCCTCAGCATCTACACCATTGCGGTGCAAGATGCTGGGGGACGGGACGACAAGATCCTGGCCAACTACTTCCCGCTGGTACTCAAGCCCAATGTCAGATCCTGGCTCATGCACTTGCCGAACAACTCCATATCCTCCTGGGCAGACCTATGCCATCAGTTTGCCGGCGCTTTTACGGGTGGCCACAAGCCTCCTGGCCAAGAAAGCGACCTTCATCTGCTCGCCTAGAAGGAAGGAGAATCCCTACGCAAGTACATTTAGAGATTCAGCCGCGTACATCACAACATTCTAGATGTCCACCCTGCCGCGGTAATCAGTGCGTTCCATCAGAACGTGCGAAACCGCAGGATGCGGGAGGAGATGGCGATGTGCAAGATCAAAGTCGTCAGTGAGCTATATGCCCTGGCTGACAAGTGTGCGCGTGCTGAGGAGGGGAGGAAACTCCCCGGAGAGAATACAGAAGCAGCAGGATCAGATAGTGAGGGGACCGCTCCGGCAAAGAAAAACCGGCGGCGGAACAACAAGAAGAAAAAAGGCAAAGATGTGTTAGTCGTTGAGCAGTCCGGCAACAAAGGTGGCGCCAAGAAAGCCAAAGCTGGTAGCTCCAGCGGCAACAACTACCAGGCTGTGGCGGTCGCCGACAAGCAGGACGACACCAACAAGCAGTACTGCAAGATCCACCGCACCAAGGGCCATGATCTCCAGAGCTGCAAGAAGGTCGAGCAGCTTGTTGAGCAGCAAAAGGCTCAATATGAGTGATGCGACAAGGAGAAGGCCCAGGAAGGTGCTGGAGGAGCCGGCAAGAAACGCCCAGGCCGAGGAGGACGCCGCGGCAAGGCCAAGCAGCGGCAAGGAGATAGACCTCCCCGCGGCCGCGACAAGGATGAAGATGACGACGACGATGAAGATATGGATGATGACGAGACCGATGAGCAGGAGTTCCAGAAAGCCACAGAGGTCCTGTGCGTTGACGGCGGTGCTTCTCTGCATACTTCGCACCGCCAGCTCAAGCAGTGGGTGCGGGAAGTCAATGCAGCAGAACCACCCATCGAGTCACGCAGGCCTTTGAAATGGTCCAGCACGCCTATCATCTTTGATATTGAGGACCACCCTGATCGCATAACTGCGGTCGGGTGCTTGCCGATGTTGGTTTCACTAACTATCCGCAACCTCAAGGTCACTAAGATACTAGTTGACGGCGGGGCCGGCTTGAACCTGATCTCCTCCGCGGTGCTCCAGAAACTCCAGATCCCTGATAGCGAGCTCGAAGAGACCGGCACATTCCAAGGAATCAATCCGGGAAGGAGCAAGCCGAAGGGAAAGATTACGTTGCCGGTAACATTTGGCAGCGAGTTGAACTTCAGGACTGAGAGGGTCACTTTTGACGTGGCTGACTTTCCATTGCCTTACAATGGGATACTCGGCCGTCCAACACTCGCCAAATTCATGACAGCCTCTCACTATGCATTAACATACTGAAGATGCCATGCCCGATAAATGTCATCTCTGTCCCTGGCGACAAGAAGGATGCTCTTATCTGCGCCGACAAGATCTACCGAGAAGCAGCAGCCGCAGCAGATCGCAACTCACTTGCTGTTGAAGCTCCCGGGGTGAAGAAGAAGACAAAGTCCGGCAAGAGTTCTGATGCCCACTCCGGCAAGCGCACCTCTTCGGAGTGCTGCGCTACCGTTGAGGACGCACCATCGAGCTCCACCGGCAAGTGTAAGAGGACAATGGCAGCTCCACCAGAGACCAAGAAGGTGTCCGCCAAGGAGGATGGCACCGGTGGTACTTTCACCATCAGTGCCACTCTCGACCCTAAATAGGAAAGCGCGCTCGTTGCTTTCCTGCGGGCGAACGTCGACGTGTTTGTGTGGCAACCGTCTGACATCCCCGGTGTTCCCAGGAAAGTAATCAAGCACCATCTTGCCGTCTGCCCTCATGCGCGGCCCGTCAAGCAGAAAGTTAGGAAGCAGGCAGTGGAGCGCCAAGAATTCATCGCAGAAGAAATCAAGAAATTGGAAGCAGCAGGCCTGGTCAGAGGAGTGCTGCATCCTATGTGGTTGGCCAACCCTGTAGTCATGCGTAAAGCGAACGGGAAATGAAGACTTTGTATCGACTTTACCGATGTCAATAAAGCTTGTCCCAAAGACCCATTTCCCTTGCCGCGCATCAACCAGATTGTTGACTCCATGGTCGGATGTGACTTGCTGTCATTTCTTGATGCATATTCAGGGTACCATCAGATCTTCATGGCAGAAGAGGATGAGGAGAAGACCGCATTCATCACCCCGTGTGGCACATACTGTTTCGTACGGATGCCTTTCAGTTTAAAGAATGTTGGTTCAACATTTGCAAGGGTAGTCCATCATGCTTTTGAGCCGCAAATGCACAGAAATGTGGAAGCCTACATGGATGACATAGTGGTCAAGAGCAAGGACAAGGCGACTCTTATTCAAGATTTAGACGAAACCTTTGCAAATCTGCGCAAGATCAACCTCAAGCTTAACCCCGAGAAGTGCGTGTTTGGAGTCCCCTCCGGCAAGCTTCTCGGGTTCTTCGTGTCTCAACGCGGAATTGAGGCCAATCCCGACAAGATCAAGGCCATTGAGCAGATTGAAGCACCAAAGCGCGTCAAGGATGTACGAAGACTTGCCGGTTGCATAGCTGCTCTCAGCAGGTTTATCTCTAGGTCTGCTGAGCATGCCCTGCCATTTTTCAAAATTTTGAAAAAGGCGGGTCCAATGAAGTGGACTCCGGAAGCGGAGGCTGCACTGCAGGACTTAAAGAGATACCTGTCCTCCACTCCAACACTTGTCGCACCTAAGCCACAAGAGAAGTTGCTGCTATATATAGCGGCAACCAATCAAGTGGTTAGTGCTGCGTTAGTAGCGGAGAGGGAGGCGGACGATGAGCCAACAACAACGGCAGATGCATCCAGCGACAAGCACGAGACTTCACCGGCAAGCTCTGGTCCCGACAAGGATAGATCTGCGCAGACGATAGAAAAGATACAGAAAAGAATGGTGCAGCGCCCGGTTTACTTTATCAGTTCCCTTCTGCAGGGGGCTAGGTCAAGGTACTCTGGTGTGCAGAAATTGCTTTTCGGCCTTCTCATGGCCTCGAGAAAGCTGCGCCATTACTTTCAAGCACATGAGATCACAGTCGTCACTCGTTTTCCGCTGAAAAGGATACTGCAGAATCCAGAAGCAACAGGCAGGATTGTCGAGTGGGCACTGGAACTGTCAAGCTTTGGTCTCAAGTTTGAGAGCACTTCAACTATCCAAAGCAGAGCGTTGGCAGAGTTCATAGCAGAGTGGACGCCAACGCAGGATGAAGAAATTCCAGAAACGAGCATCCCTGTCAAGGAAGCAAGCAAGGAGTGGCTGATGTACTTTGATGGTGCCTTTTCGCTGCAAGGCGCCGCGGGCGTGCTACTTGTCGCACCCACCGGAGAGCACCTCAAGTACGTAGTCCAGATGCACTTTCCCAAGGAGCAAGCAATGAACAATACCGCAGAGTATGAGGGTTTGCTTGCCGGTCTCAGGATCGCAGCAGACCTTGGGATCAAGAAGCTCATTGTCAGGGGTGACTCGCAGCTTGTCGTCCGCCAAGTGAACAAGAATTATCAGAGTCCGTTGATGGAAGCTTACGTTGATGAAGTGAGGAAGCTAGAAGAGCACTTTGACGGCCTACAGATGGAACATGTTCCAAGAGCTCAGAACGACATTGCCGATGGCCTGTCAAAGTGCGCCGCACTTAAGTTACCTGTGGAACCAGGGATCTTTGTGCTCAAGCTGACTAAACCGTCTGTAACGCCATCAACTGGACAGAGCAAGAAGAGGAAGTTGATTTCTGGTGACTATTTTCCGGCAGAGCTCCCCGAAGCCGCCGCCAAGAAGGTCCCCAAGATCAACACAATGGATGCTAAGGAGCAGTCTGCTCCGGCAAGCCTTAGGGTTTGTTCCGTTGAAGCAGACGCTCCCGACAAGTTTTGCTCCGGCAAGCTTGCCGGGGAACGTCAAGCTCCGGCTGAGCCGCAGATTCTCGCCGTAGAAGCGGATGTTCCTGCAGCAGCAGATGTGCCTTTAGTCCTTGTTGTCGAGCCGCAAGCTCCAGCATGGGCACAGCAGATTGTCTGTTTCCTTCAGACAGGAGAACTTCCCGAAGAGCAAGAAGAAGTGGAAAGAGTAGCCCGGCAGTCAAGTATGTACCAGTTTGTTGACAACACACTGTACAGAAGAAGACTCAACGGCGTGAAATTGAAGTGTATTCACCGGGAAGACGGACAAAAGCTTTTGGCAGAGATACATGGAGGCATATGTGGTCACCACATTGGCGCAAGAGCACTTGCCGGCAAAGCGTTCCGGCAAGGTTTCTTTTGGCCGACAGCCCTCCAGGATGCAACTGCACAAGTAACCAAGTGTGAAGCGTGCCAGTTCCATTCCAAGCAGATACACCAGCCAGCTCAAGCTCTCCAGACGATCCCTTTATCCTGGCCATTTTCGGTCTGGGGGCTCGACATCCTCGGCCCCTTTCCCCGAGCTGTCGGGGGCTTTGAGTACTTGTACATTGCAATCGACAAGTTCACAAAGTGGCGGGAAGTGGAAGCAGTGAGGAAGGTGACAGCACAGTCAGCAGTCAAGTTCTTTAGGTCGATTGTTTGCCGCTTCGGGATCCCTAACAGGATCATCACCGACAACGGCACACAATTTATGATCCGCACCTTCATGCAATACGTCCAAGATCTTGGCGCCAAGGTCTGCTTCGCTTCTGTTGCTCATCGGAGAAGCAATGGTCAAGCGGAGAGGGCAAATGCTGAAGTGCTGCGCGGGCTCAAGACCAGGACTTTCGACAGGCTGCGTAAGTGCGGAAAGAACTGGATTGAGGAGCTGCCGATGGTTCTTTGGTCAGTCAGGACGACGCCAAATCGAGCCACTGGCCAGACACCTTTCGCTCTAGTCTATGGAGCAGAGGCAGTTCTCCCCACGGAACTCGTATATGGGTCACCTCGAGTGCTCGCTTATGATGAGCTTGAGCAAGAGCAGTTGCGACAAGATGACGCACTGCTCCTTGAGGAGGACCGTCTTCAGGCTGCTGTACGAGCTGCTCGATACCAGCAAGCTTTGCGCCGCTACCATAGCCGCAAAGTTAATGCCAGAAGTCTCGAGGAAGGCGACCTTGTTCTTCGGCGCATTCAGTCCGCCAAGAATTCCAACAAGTTGACACCGAAGTGGGAAGGACCTTACCGGGTGAAACAAGTCACTAGGCCTGGCGCTGTCCGCCTTGAGACCGAAGATGGCAATCTGGTGAGCAACTCCTAGAACATTGAGCATCTTCGTAAGTTTTACCCGTAAGGCGTGGTTGCCGGAACCTGTTCCGGCAACCATCTTTTGTACAAGTCTTGCCGATGTTGCATGTAATCCTTTGTACAAAGCCGGGCGCAGATCCCATGCATAAGTAAAGCTCATGTGCTCCGCACATCTTGTCAATTTCATGCTTACTACTTTTCTTTGCATGCGTTATCTGACACTTTGTGCAGCACCTACCCCCGGTAAGCAATAACGAGCCGTAAGGCTCCATATCTTTATTTTCTCTTCTTTCTCTTTCTCAAAGGAAGGTTCCCTCGCACACAAGTTTGCCGGGGGGGAGGAGAAGATAATGGTGTGGACCAGGCATCGTTCAAGGAAACTTAGCCTTACCGGGAAGCAAACGACAGAAAAGCTAAGTTGCCAAAGTTTGAGCAATCAGTTTTAATTTTTAAGTTATCTTCCTCGAATGACCGTGCTTTGTATGGAAAACCTGTACGCGGAGGAACCAACTCGTAGCTAGTTGCGCCCTTATTTTGTTTCGAGTCCGCTCAACAACTTAAGTGAGCTGCGGTTAGTTGCGACAAGGTTTCTTGTCGGTAACGGCACCGCCAGCAGGCTGCTGACGTTCTGCACTTAGCGCTCGCGGCTAAGGTGCCTGCGCCGACAAGTTCCCTAAAAGCGTAGGGCAAAAACATACAAAGGACGGGATCAAGTTAAGGAAATAACATAGCAATTGTCACCCAAAATAGAGTCATAATACAAGATAGCTTGTCACGGCTCTAATGGATTGTTCTCATAACATGACCAGCAGCGACAAGGGAAAGAGAAAACGAGCGGCCTAATCTACGCGATCGCCCTCAACCCTCTTGATCCCGCTCACCTTGTCCACAATGGGTGCGACAAGGGCCTTGAGCGCTTCCAGATCGGCGTCCGGCGGCAAGGACCTGAGGACGTTGGTGAGGTTGAGGCCTAGGGTGCGGAAGGCCACCTTCACCAGCACCTTCTGAAGAGCCCCCGCGCAGATCTTGCGCGACTCGTCGGCCAGCTGCTTTGCGATCTTCTCCCAGAGTCGCTGGAGGGCCGTCGCCACGCCTTTGAAGAACAAGCTGAGCTTGGCGCTGGGTTGGAGGTGCTCATCGGAGGAGTACCCGAGATCTTCCATCCCCAGCTGCGGCAGCTCACTGTCGATGGCTGCGGCGGCATCCACGAGAACCTCCGTCCAGTGCTCCACATTCTCCCTGAAAGAGTTATGGGCGGCGGTAGCATTCGCCAGCAGCGCCTCGTCGGCCTTGACCTTCTCCGACAAGGCCACCTCCCGCTCCCTGGCGCCGTCCAGCGTCTGAGTCAAAGTGGCCAGCTTCAACTCAAGATCCGCATTGGAGTCCTTGGCGGTGCTGAGCTCTTTGCTCCTCTCAGCGAGACGGCCTTGCAGCTCGCCATGAGCGGCGGCGTCCTTCTCGCGCTCACGCTTGAGCGCGGCAAGCTCCTCGCCGCTCGCCTTAAGATCGGCCTCCAGCTGCGCCATCTTCGTCTCCAGCTCTTTCTTGGCGGCCTCGGCAGCTGCGGCAGCATACTTCGCTTCCTTGAGAGCCCCGCCAAATGTTTGCTCGCGCGCGGCAAGCTCCTCCTCGTGGCTGTCAAGGTTGACCTTGCGCTGCGCCAATTCGCCTTCTTGCGCAGATAGTTCTCGGCAGCAAGCCGTTGCTGCTCTTCAACCTCAACCTTCTCGAGGAGGAAGGCTTTCCGCTCCTCAGCGACTTGCTCCCGCTCCTCTGCCAGAGCCCGGAGAGCTTCCTGCCTGAAACTCCGAAGCTCCTCCACGCGCTTCTCGATGTCCACTCCCGCCTTCGCGACAAGTGCTTCTCGGGACACCAGCTTGGCTTGACGGGCGCGGTAGAGTGACAACAACTTCCGCAGCAGCCGCTCCTCCTTAGGCTCGTCGCTGCTGCTGCTTTGCGCGTCGACCAGCGTCAGCCCAGCGGAGGCAAGCACCTCTCCGTCCAGCATCTCCCCTTCCACCGACGCCCTAGAGCTTGACGCCCAGGGGAGCTTGATGAAGATGCCGTCGCCAGCCTTCAGGTAGGCGCCGGGCTGGGGCTCTTCGGAGCCTGGCGCCGCAACAGCGGCGGAGGGATCGGCGGTCGGCCTAGCGCCTGGCGCTCCTGCGGCCTCGGGGCCGTCAGTGCGATCGCCGGATCCCTCGCCAGCTTCTGCGGCGGCAGCCTTGGCGGCCTCTTCGCCGGCGGGCTCATCAGCGCTGGCTTCTCCTTCGGTGGCGACGGCGTCGTCGGCATTGCTGCGTGCGTTCTCCTTGCCGGCGACCTTGGTTTCCATCGGCTCCGTGGCAGATGGGTCTGATAACGGAAAAAGGAGAAGAATCAAGCAAATGTCCAAAAAGAAAGTCAGAAGAAGAAGAACCCAAGGAAAGTTTTCACGCAAGGGGATTACCTGTACTGGGACCTGCAATCGTGGTCTCAACCACCAGAGGATCGCTGGTGCCGCCCCTTGCCGGAGAACTGTCCCTTGCCGGAGAATTCTCCCTTGCTGGAGAACGCTCCCTTGCCGGGGAATCCTCCCTTGGCGGTGTAGTTGAAGCAGAAGGCATTTCGGGAGCGGCTTCCGGGCACTCCTGGAGAAGCTGCTCTGCTCCTACACAAATCAACAGTCAAGTATCAGCAAATAAAAAGCACCCATGCGCGCCTAACAGCAGGAAGTAAACTATATACTTACGCTGGGGGCTGCGCTGGGGGCTGCTTGGAGGAAGGGTTGCCGGGTCCGGCAAGGTGGTCTCGGACATGTCCCCTGCCGTCACAGTGGGATCGTCCTCGATGACAATCACGGGGGCCTTGGCTCTCTTCGCCGCTCTCTGGGCCAGTGTCCTGAAAAGGAATGGGTTCAGAGTGAAGCAAGTCAAATACAAGACAAAGCAACAAAAATTGAAGAATTACAAGTACAGTAAAGAGTCTTACTCTTCTTCTTCCTCGTCGGAGCTGAGCGCGGAGAGATCGAAGTCTGGCTCGCCTCCGGTGCGACGAGGCGGAGGAGTAGTTTCCCTTGCCCGCTTGGCAGGAGCAGTGGCGGTGGACCGGGAAGACCCCGCTCCAGTTGCCGCAGCGGCGTGAGGCGCTCCCGTGGCAACACTGCTTGCCGCGGTGGAGCGCGTTGCACGACACGGCGGCTGTTGACTCGTCTGCCGCTCTGCTACGTCCCCGGCCCTGCGGAGACGCCTTCTCGGTGGAGCTGGGGGCTCCGCTTGCGACGAGCTGCCTGAAGGTTCGAGCCCGACAAGCTCTCCCTCGCCGGGCTCGCTCGACTCAGTTTCAGGCCCGACAAGCTCTTCCTCGCCGACAAGCTCCTCTCGCTCAGCAAGGCTTGCCGCCTCTGCTGCCTCTGCCTCCTCCACGGTGAGTCCAAACTCGCCCGCGGCAGCTGCTGCCGCCGCCTCTTCCAGCCTGGTGGCGATGCGCTGCATCTCCGCATCGGTGGTGTCGCGGGTGAGACTCTTTTGTTCATCGGAGCGGATCGCCACTTCTACCAGGCTGTCGAAGAACTCCCGCACGACATCGTCTGCAGGCTCTTGCCAAGTTGGAACGATTCCATGCAAATCGCACAACGGCATCATTGCACGGATGTGGTCGAGCGAAGAGTTGTTGCAAAGCGGAACCACCCCCCTCGGCAACATGAATGGATGTTGAGGATCGCGCTTGAACAGTTCTAGGAGCATCGCGTCTAGCTCCAGGACAGTGAAGTTGAAGTTGAGGCCTGGGCGCAGCCGCATCATATCCGCTGAGTTCTGGAACTCCCAGGAGGGTCTCCTCCTCTCCTGCAGGGGGGGATGCGGCGGTGAAGAAAATCTGCGCCGACAGCGCCTACGGTGAGCCCGGCATGCCTGAGGCGTAGGATCTGGGTGACGGCAATCCTCAGCCTATCGTCTTCCGGGGCCACATTGCTCCAATCATTGCCGCGCGCTATTGGGGTTTGGCTCTGGGCGGTAAAGGGCTGTGGGTTCTCCTCGACGATCCAGCACCATTCTGCCCTCCATTCCAACCACTTGCTGCGGAGTTCTCCCTCCAGATAGACCTCCTTCTTGCCGGTCCTCGAGATCCAGGCGATTCCGCCGGATAAGGGCTCTCCTCTCTCTACTCGGGGCATGAAGAAGTGGCAGAAAAGAGCTACGTTGGGATGGACTCCGACAAAGTTTTCACAGAGATGTGCGAAAACTGCCATGGTCAGAACAACATTGGGGGTGAAGTCAAGGAGGCGGAACCCGTAGGTGTTCATGATGTCGCAGAAAAATTCAGAGAAAGGCGGGCAGAGCCCGCAGTAGAAGAACAGCGCGAAGAAAGGGTATCCGTTTGGAGCCAGTTCCGAAGAGGCAGCTGGGAGTACCTTCATGCGCGGACGCGCTCGCGTCTCCGTCGACCAGAAGAGGTAGTAGTACTCCCTCAGCTCCTTCGCGCCAAGCTGAGGGGGGAAGATTGCCCGCTCCTTTTGCAGCGCCGCGAGCCGCTGCGCCTCGGCCGACTTCACGACCTTCCCCTTGTCGGCTTTCGGAGCCATGGCGGAGGTGGTGGGGGAGATCGACGGCGTTGGTGATGTTGGTGGCGATGGGGGGCGGAGTGCTGCTCTCTCTCAGCTTTGGGAAGAAGGGGGTTCCTGTCGGTGTACTAGAGTAGGGGTACCCTAGTATCCAGAACTTGTGCACGGGCAGTTGCAGCACCCCGCGGCAAGGCTTGCCGGGCGATCGCCAAGGTCCTCCATGGCTCCTTTGGAGCCATTCAAGAACAAAGTATTCACGCCAAGGAGACAAGGCCTCGGCAAGAGTAGCTTGCCGGGAAGGCCAAGTATTCAAGCAAAGGATACAAGGCCCCGGCAAGAGGAGCTTGCCGGGAAGGCCAACCAAGGCATCTCAAGGAACTTGCCGCGACGCGCCACGTGTCCCGGCAAGGCCCGGTGAGCGACAAGCTTCCGGACGCGACAAGACAACGACCGCGGCAAGGCGCTTGCCGCGGCAAAGCTACCACCCTGTACCCGCGCTCCAGCACATCCACCAATGTGTCATCCTGGGGCCTTTCCAGGCGCGCGTGGCAGGAGGCTGTGCAGCCAGCGGTGCACGGTGGCAAGCGGCGCTGACAAGATTGCCATCGTGGCGAGCGGTGGCGCCCCTGACGGTCCTTTTTTGCACTGTTTGGGCGACATAAACGGGCATTTAATGCCTTTGTCCCCTGCCGTCGGGGTTAGGTAGGATACACTGTACAGGTAGCTGTACCAACCACCATCCCTTTTCCATTTTTACCCTTGTCTATGTTGCCACCTGTCGGTGACCCCTTTAGCATATAAAAGGAGGCCCGTGCGCAATGTAGAGGGGGGTTCGGAAGATTCGAAGCCAGAAAAACACTCATGCTCGGTCTCGTTAGCAGCTGGTGTGTACTGTAGCACTCAGCGCTCCCGAGCAAGAACACAATACACTCATACATGCAGCAGTAGGAGTATTATCTCTCCGGAGAGCTCCGAAGCTGGGTAAAACCGCTCGTGTGCTTCGCCTCGATCTGCTCTTCGTGCGATCTCCGCCTCCCGCCGAACCGAAAGGGGCCCGGCCCGCCGGTCCCCATAGGTGTTCGTGGATCAGCCCTCCCCGACAAATATGGTTTAGGGCAGAACAGTACCAAATTTGAATATTGCTCATGAGGATTTTTCCGGAATTGTTATTTGTTACTTCCGGCCTCATTTAAACTTGCCTAAATAGTTAGTTTACTTTTGCTTCACCTCTTGCCATGTTTAACTACATTTAATATTGTTGGGTACATAACCGAGATCAAACTAAATAATTGTTGTGGTGTTTTGTCAATATGCAACTCATTGCATATTGAGCTCCACTTAACTTGTAGTATTGCTTGTTGCACTTTGCCATGCCATGCTCTTTAAACCGGACATGCATCATACTTGTTTGTGCATCATGCCATGTTTATGCTTGTGCATTTACCATGTTGTTTGTTTCTTTCCGGTGTTGCTTCTTAGTTCCGGTAATGTTGCGATTGTGAGGATTCGTTCGACTACTTCCGTTCGTCTTCTTCATGGACTCGTTCTTCTTCCTTGCGGGATTTCAGGCAAGATGACCGCTACCCTGGATCTCACTACTATCATTGCTATGCTAGTTGCTTCGTTCTATCGCTATGCTGCGCTACCTATCACCTGTTTATCAAGCCATCCAAAATTGCCATGAACCTCTAACCTTTGACAACCTTCCTAGCAAACCGTTGCATGGCTATGTTACCGCTTTGCTCAGCCCCTCTTATAGCGTTGTTAGTTGCAGGTGAAGTTGAAGATTTCTCCATGGTGGACAGGATTTTGGTTGGGATATCACAATATCTCTTATATTATTAATGCATCTATATACTTGGTAAAGGGTGGAAGGCTCGGCCTTATGCCTGGTATATACACGGTTTTGGGTTATGTTTAACGTAAGTAGGAGTTCAGGATCACTTCTTGATCATTGCTAGCTTCACAACCGTTTCTTTTGCTCTCTTCTCGCTCTTATTTGCGTATGTTAGCCACCATATCATGTTTAGTCGCTGCTGCAACCTCACCACTTTACTCCTTCCTTTCCCATTAAGCTTTGCTAGTCTTGATACCCATGGTAATGGGATTGCTGAGTCCCCATGGCTCACAAATTACTACAACAACAGTTGCAGGTATAGGTTATGCGATGATCATGACGCGAGCGTGATGTTTGCTTGTTTTGGAGTTCTTCTGCTTCTTCTTCGATAAGGGGATAGGTTCCAGGTCGGCAGCCTGGGCTAGCAGGGTGGATGTCGTTTGAGTTTCTGTTCGTGTTTCTTCTGTAGTCGGATGGTGCTCTTATGTATGATGATGTTGTATTTGTGTGGCATTGTATGCCTTATGTATATATCCCCATCTATTATGAAATGTTGATGTAATGATATCCACCTTGCAGAAGCGTTTCAATATGTGGTTCTATCCTTATTGGGACCTTCGAGTCTCTTTAGGATAGTATCGCATATTGGGCGTGACAAGTTGGTATTAGAGCCTCGACCAACCCTATGAGCCCCCTTGATTGATCGTGTAGTTTGGCCGTTGTTGAGTCTAGAAGAAAACTGTTTTCGGAGTCTAGTTATATCGGAGAGTAGGAATTCTTTTTACTCCTCATCCCTGTAACGCCCCGGATTCAATGCGCTAGGTGTCTGCCAGTTATTCGCCGCCGTTGCCATGTCATTTGCTTGCGTGTTGCATTTTGCCATGTCATCATCTGCACTTCATCTGCATTTCATCTGCATGTTTTTCAAAACTTGCATCCATTCGGGTTCTCCCGGTTCTCTCCGTTGTCCGTTCGGAGTCCAGACACACTCGCACGCGCCCGCGGCACCTCCGAAATATATTTTATTAGTGGCATAAAAATGTTCTCGAAATGGGTTGCAACTTGTCCTGCGGTCTTATTATTGTGTAGACAGACCGCCTGCCAAGTTTCGTCGCATTCGGAGTCCATTTGATAGCTCAACCGTTAAATATAGCGGTACCGTTGCCGGTACCTTCGTCGGATGTTTCGATCTTCGAAACTGCCACCGGGCCTCTCTCTCTCTTCTCTCCACTCAACCCTGGCCTTTCTAGCACAGCCCACCTAGGCCCACTCTACCTCTCCTCGCGTCCGGAACCGCCCGATCGTGATTGGAGGGTCCGAAAACCCGCCTAGACCAAACCCTAGCAAAAACTGCTATATAAACCCCCCTCCCCTTGCTATTTTTGGCCTCCACCTACCTCCTCCCTCAATTTCCACGCAGTCAGTCACCTCCCACCTCAGATCTGGCGCCGCCGCCCCTGCCCGCCACTTGGAGCCGCCGCCACCGTGCCCGGGACAACCAGCGCGCGCCACCTCACGCCCCGACGCCTTAGCGAGCCGCGGCCCGCCCGAGCCTGCGCGAGCCCATCGGCCCGACCACGTCGCCTCCTGCTCCCTCGCCCCGATCTGGTTCGAAGGAGCTGAGCTCCGCTGCCCAGCACCGCTCGACCCCGCCGCCTCGTCGGAGGAACGCCGCCGCCGTCGGACTCCAGCAGCAGGCCGGCCTCGCCTCCCTTCTCCTCCGTCCCCTCCTTCCCTTTGCTTTTTCTCTCTCTCCCTCTCATCTCCCTGCTTCCTCTCTCTCGCAGGGACTAGCAGGAGCGCCATGGCCGCTACTTCAAGCCTTGCCGCCGTTGTTTCGTGCCGAGAACGGATGGATCCATGCTCCCCGCGCCCGAATCTGCCCTGCCGTGTCATTCCGGCGCCCCGCCGCATCTCAGCCGCCCTCGTCCTCTGCTTCCCTGCTCGAGATCGTGCCGCCGCCGTGCCTGCTACCTCCTGCGCGAGGGAAACGAGCGCTCGACCGCTTGCGTTGATCGCGCATGCGTGGATCAGGAGTCCTTCGATCGTCTCCAGCGCCTGGGCCAGCGCCTCCCCAAGGCCCAGTGCCCCTTCCCGGCCTACCTCTCCACCGCCTGGGCCATGGCCCATGGTGAGCAGCGCCCAGCCCTCTCCTGTGCTTGTTGGGCTAGTCAGTTTCAGCCCGCCTATGTTTTTTTCGTGCCCTGTGAATTTGTCTAATTATCCAGAGTTTGCCTGTTTTATAGAAAAACCCTTGCACTTCATGCATTTAATTACTCACAAACCGTGCATCGGATTAAAATGATTCAAACATGTAAAATGCTTAGAATTTTGTGTAGATTAATAATATGCCGTTTTCATCCATGGTTAAAATGTTTAAATTGCTGTCTGCATTAATTTTCTTAAATGCCATGTTAAAATGATTTATTTCATAACTTAACAACCGTAGCTCGGTTTTAAATAAACTTTATATGTAAATGGGGTGGAAAAATGCCTAGTTTAACATGGTACACTTTATTTTCCTGTTTAACAACCTTAAAATATTCTCGGTGTACTAGAGTAGGGGTACCCTAGTATCCCGAACTTGTGCACGGGCAGTTGCAGCACCCCGCGGCAAGGCTTGCCGGGCGACCGCCAAGGTCCTCCGTGGCTCCTTTGGAGCCATTCAAGAACAAAGTATTCACGCCAAGGAGACAAGGCCTCGGCAAGAGGAGCTTGCCGGGAAGGCCAAGTATTCAAGTAAAGGATACAAGGCCCCGGCAAGAGGAGCTTGCCGGGAAGGCCAACCAAGGCATCTCAAGGAACTTGCCGCGACGCGCCACGCGTCTCGGCAAGGCCCGGTGAGCGACAAGCTTCCGGACGCGACAAGACAACGACCGCGGCAAGGCGCTTGCCGCTGAAAAGCTACCACCCTGTACCCGCGCTCCAGCACATCCACCAATGTGTCGTCCTGAGGCCTTTCTAGGCGCGCATGGCAGGAGGATGTGCAGCCAGTGGTGCGCGGTGGCAAGCGGCGCTGACAAGATTGCCATCGTGGCGAGCGGTGGCGCCCCTGACGATCCTTTTTTGCACTGTTTGGGCGACATAGACGGGCATTTAATGCCTTTGTCCCCTGCCGTCGGGGTTAGGTAGGATACACTGTACAGGTAGTTGTACCAACCACCATCCCTTTTCCATTTTTACCCTTGTCTACGTTGCCACCTGTCGGTGACCCCTTTAGCATATAAAAGGAGGCCCATGCGCAACGTAGAGGGGGGTTCGGAAGATTCGAAGCCATAAAAACACTCATGCTCTGTCTCATTAGCAGCTGGTGTGTACTGTAGCACTTAGCGCTCCCGAGCAAGAACACAATACACTCATACATGCAGCAGTAGGAGTATTTTCTCTCCGGAGAGCTCCGAAGCTGGGTAAAACCGCTCGTGTGCTTCGCCTCGATTTGCTCTTCGTGCGATCTCCGCCTCCCGCCGAACCGAAAGGGGCCCGGCCCGCCGGTCCCCATAGGTGTCCGTGGATCAGCCCTCCCCGACAAATATGGTTTAGGGCAGAACAGTACCAAATTTGAATATTGCTCATGAGGATTTTTTTGGAATTGTTATTTGTTACTTCCGGCCTCATTTAAACTTGCCTAAATAGTTAGTTTACTTTTGCTTCACCTCTTTCCATGTTTAACTACATTTAATATTGTTGGGTACATAACCGAGATCAAACTAAATAATTGTTGTGGTGTTTTGTCAATATGCAACTCGTTGCATATTGAGCTCCACTTAACTTGTAGTATTGCTTGTTGCACTTTGCCATGCCATGCTCTTTAAACCGGACATGCATCATACTTGTTTGTGCATCATGCCATGTTTATGCTTGTGCATTTACCATGTTGTTTGTTTCTTTCCGGTGTTGCTTCTTAGTTCCGGTAATGTTGCGATTGTGAGGATCCGTTCGACTACTTCCGTTCGTCTTCTTCATTTACTCGTTCTTCTTCCTTGCGGGATTTCAGGCAAGATGACCGCTACCCTGGATCTCACTACTAACATTGCTATGCTAGTTGCTTCGTTCTATCGCTATGCTGCGCTACCTATCACCTGTTTATCAAGCCATCCCAAATTGCCATGAACCTCTAACCTTTGACAACCTTCCTAGCAAACCGTTGCTTGGCTATGTTACCGCTTTGCTCAGCCCCTCTTATGGCGTTGTTAGTTGCAGGTGAAGTTGAAGATTTCTCCATGGTGGACAGGATTTTGGTTGGGATATCACAATATCTCTTATATTATTAATGCATCTATATACTTGGTAAAGGGTGGAAGGCTCGGCCTTATGCCTGGTGTTTTGTTCCACTCTTGCCTCCCTAGTTTCCATCATACCTGTGTTATGTTCCCGGATTTTGCGTTCCTTACGCGGTCGGGTGATTTATGGGACCCCCTTGACAGTTCGCTTTGAATAAATCTCCTCCAGCAAGGCCCAACATTGGTTTTACCATTTGCCTCACCACCGCCTACTTTTCCCTTGGGAGTCGCTCTCTCGAGGGTCATCTTTATTATAGCCCCCCCGGGCCAGTGCTTGTCTAAGTGTTGGTCCGAACTAGAGTCCTTTGCAGCGCCCCCTCAGGGAAACTTGAGGTCTGGTTTTAGTTGTACGGATTGCTCATCCGGTGTTGCCCTGAGAACGAGATATGTGCAGCTCCTATCTTGTTTTACCATTGTCGAAATGTCCAGTAAACTGGGATTCCGAGTCTGATCGGGTCTTCCTGGGAGAAGGTATATCCTTCGTTGATCGCGAGAGCTTATCATGGGCTAAGTTGGGACACCCCTGCAGGGTATAATCTTTCGAAAGCCATGCCTGCGGTTATAGGCAGATGGGAATTTGTTAATGTCCGGTTGTAGATAACTTGACACCAGATCCGAATTAAAACACATCAATCGTGTGTGTAGCCGTGATTGTCTCTTTTCGGCGGAGTCCGGGAAGTGAACACGGTTTCGGGGTTATGTTTGACGTAAGTAGGAGTTCAGGATCACTTCTTGATCATTGCTTCACGACCATTCCGCTTGCTCTCTTCTCGCTCTTATTTGCGTATGTTAGCCACCATATATGCTTAGTCGCTGCTGCAGCCTCACCACTTTACCCCTCCCTTTCCCTTTAAGCTTTGCTAGTCTTGATACCCATGGTAATGGGATTGCTGAGTCCTCGTGGCTCACAGATTACTACAACAATAGTTGCAGGTACAGGTTGTGCGATGATCATGACGCGAGAGCTGTCACATCCCTGGTCCTGTTATGCACTAGGCTAGACCTTCGTGTGAGCATCATGTTTTATTTCAAATGAAATTTGAATTGAGGAGTTTTCAAAAGCCTCAGAAGACCTCTAAAAATAACCAACATTTAAATCTCATCAGATGAGTCCAAAGAAATTCTCCTGTTACTCTGTGAAAATATTGGTAAGAGGTAAAATTCAAACCAATATTTTTGGAATCACAGAATTATTTATTTTGGGCCTTTGACTTAAACCAATGACATATTTGAGTTGAATTTATTTCTATTATATAAGAAATAAAGTTCAAATATTTTTGTAAGTTGCCTGTGACCTTGGACTAGTTCCTGAGCTCACATACAATTTACAGAAAGTTTTAAAAAAATGATTTGATATTTTAAATCAAATCAAAAACAATTGCAGAAAATAGGAAACAGAAACAAATAAAAGAAAGAGAGACACTCACCTGGCAACTTACTGTGCGGCCCAGCACTGTAGCCTGTGCTGGCCCAGCCCACCTCCACCTCCCCTGTCGTCTTCCTCCCCAGGCCAGTAGGCAGAGCGTGTGCTCGCCACGCGTGCCCACGTGCCCGAGCCACCTCCTGCCTGGCTGCCTGCGTCCCCAACGCCCTGGACGCCTCCATGCGTTGCCACGCATCACCCCGGACCCTCTCGCCCACATCCTCGTCCTCATCCCCTCCTCTCTCTCGCTCTGCACCTCGTGCCCGAGCGCCACCATCGCCACCGACACCGTTTGCCGCGGCCACCGGCCACCCCTCGCCCTGCCGCTGAGCTCAGGAGCTCCGCCTTGACCCCCTCTTCCTCCCCACCGATCCACGCCCCTCCGGAAGCCCTGCAGCCTCGTCCTGAAGCTCATCTTCAACCTTCAGCCGCCGTCAACCTCATCGTCGATTCGCCGCCGTTCGTGCTTCCCCGAGCCCGCTGAGCTTCTCCCCCGACCCCTTGTGAGCTCCTTCACCTTCCCCTATGCTCGCCCCCCTCCGTTTCTCTCCGCTAGCCCGATTCCGCCGGAGCCGAGAGCTCATCGCCGCCGGCCAGGATGCCGCCGTTGTTTTAGCCACCACAACTCGCGCCTGAGCGCGTCAACGCGTTCAGTTCCTTCCCAGGATCACGCCGCTCCCACTAGCTCCTCCTCCCGAGCACCCTAACGTCGAGCTCAAACTAACCCGAACTCCGGCCGCTGCCGAGGTCGACGCCGGTGACGACTCCGGCCATAGTAGGCCCAGCCGCTGCCACTACTCGACGCGGACGAGCGCCCGCGTCACGTAGACGCCCTCCGCCGGCCATTTCGTCACCGGAGGAGGAAACCCGCAGCCCTCCGCCGTCTCTGGCTCCGCCGGCAACGAGCCGCGGGTCAACTCCGGCGAGTTGACCCGGGTTTGACCATGGTTTGACCTTCCCCGTGTGTCACTGACGTGTGGGCCACCCCCTGACATTTTAGTTAGTATTAGTTTAACACTAATTAACCTAGGTTAGTTAGCTGATTAGTCGCTGACTAGTGGGCCCCGGCCCCACAAACAGTTTAGTTAGAATTAACTTAAGGCTAATTAACTTGGTTAATTAGTTGTGCCACTGACCAGTGGACCCCGCTGGTCAGGTTTGACCCGGACCAGCCCCTGTTGACCTGCTAACATCATGCCAACGTCATGCCGACGCAGTAAAACCCTTTTCTGGATTTAAATAAATCTAAACGATTTATTTATTTCAGAAAATAGCTAAAACTTCTAAAATTCATAGAAATTCAACCGTAACTCCAAATCAAACAAATTATATATGAAAAATGATCAGAAAAATCCAATCTATCCATCTGTACCATTGTCATGCATGTTAGAACAACTTAAAGCTACTGTATACAACAATTTGAATTAATGGCATTTGAAATGTCATATATGGAGTTTGAATTTGAATCTTGGATTCAAACCAACTCCATTTAATCTGCTGCTAGTTGCATTAGCCCAAAACACATTCTTATTGCCATGTCATAGCATGCATCATATTATGCATTGCATTGATTGTGTTTCTTCTTTGTGTGCTGGTGCTTGTCCCCTCTTAGTAGACGTGTACCGACGATGTGATCGATGACACCGATGAAGAACTATACTATCTTCAGAAGTGCCAGGCAAGCAAAACCCCCTTGTTCATT
Source organism: Triticum dicoccoides (assembly GCF_002162155.2). Taxonomy (NCBI): domain Eukaryota; kingdom Viridiplantae; phylum Streptophyta; class Magnoliopsida; order Poales; family Poaceae; genus Triticum; species Triticum dicoccoides. The sequence goes on along the minus strand of NC_041385.1, from coordinate 674,255,940 downwards.
CCGATACAATCCTACTCTCTCGCCCTGCTCTCTTTTACTGCATTAGGACAACAACGAGTCATTTGTTACTTGCTGCGGTAGCTGAACCCCTTTATCCTCTGCATGACCTGTCATTACCACAGTAAATAGATGAAACCCACTAGTATGAGTAGGAGTTGTTTGAGCCCTGTTGTGCCTACTCATTCATGTTTGTTTGTTATGCCTGCTACTGCTTAGAGTTGAGTCAGGTCTGATTCATCGGGGATGAATCAGAGGTGTGTGAACATGTCCTACTGTGTGTGAGCTAAGTGTGTGAACACGATTTGGTAAAGGTAGCAGTGAGAGGCCATGTAGGAGTACATGGTGGGTTGTCTCATTGCAGCCGTCCTCAGGAACTGAGTTCTGTGTTTGTGATCCATGATTCAGCTACTACCATGCATTGGGCCCTGAAAGATGACCCCACCCAACTTCTTATTCACCCTTGTCCTCTGTCCAGGAGTCGCAACTACTTTCTGGTGTTTGTAGGATATGTGTTGGAGGCCGTGGGCAGCGCTGACCCGAGGGGTGGGCTGTGATGCGGTAGATACACCATGGCACGGTGTACCGAGCGCCCGTTTGGTGTCTCGGGAACCCTGCACACATCGTTTGGTGCTGTGAGCGAAACTCCGGCCGGATCTCCTCGCGGATGGAACCCGAATAGGCGATAAACCTGGACTAGAGACTTGAGTGTTTAGGTAGGTCGCAGTCTACACCCACGTCGGCTTCCGCTTGAAGTCTGCCGAGCACATGTCGTGTGCAGACGCTAAGTGGTGGAAACATGCATGAAGAAGTACACCCCTACAGGGTTAACATCATCTATTCGAATAGCCGTGTCCGCGGAAAAGGACTTCTGGGTTGCTTATATCAGTTTATAGACAAGTGAAAGTGGCTACCCTAAAATACGCAAGATAAGCGTGAGTGCTATGGATGGCGTTCTCGTAGGGAGACGGGAGCGGATCCATAGTGGTGTATTGGTTGATGAATATGTGGACTCGTGTGCGCCACCTCAAAAGAGTTACTTGCAGTAGTAGTTAAGGATAGCCACCGAGTCAAAGCTGGCTTGCTGCAGTTAAACCCCACCATCCCCTTTGTTGATAATGATGCATATGTAGTTAGATCTGATGTAAGTCTTGCTGGGTACATTTGTACTCACGTTTGCCTATTTTATGTTTTTGCAGAGAGACTTCGGTCTCACTAGTAGTTTCGCGTGGACTTCGACGTTTAGCTTGTTACCTCAGCTACGATCTTGTGCCCTCGGCAGGATCTGGTAGATAGTCAGGCTTCTCAGCCTTTTTCATTTGTAGATGTCTGTACTCAGACATGTTAAGCTTCCGCTTGTGCTTTGACTTGTATGCTCTGAATGTTGGGTCATGAGACCCCTGTTTGTAATATCTCGCTCCTCGGAGCCTAATGAATACATACTTGGGTCGTAGAGTCATGTTGTGATGCCATGTTGTATTTGCACATATCGAGCATATTGTGTGTATGTTATTGAAATGCTTGGTATGTGTGGGATCTGACTATCTAGTTGTTTATCCTTAGTAGCCTCTCTTACCGGGAAATGTCTCCTAGTGTTTCCATGGTAGCTTGCTGCTGCTTCGGAACACTTGAGCTGGCCGGCATGTGTCCTTCTTCGTTCCTGTGTCTGTCCCCTCGGGGAAATGTCACGCGATGAATACCGGAGTCCTGTTAGCCCGCTACAGCCCGGTTCACCGGAGCCCTGCTAGCCCAGTGCTACAGCCTGGATTCACTCGCTGATGACTGACACGTTCGATGTTGGGTCATGGATGCCTGTCCCTGTAAGTTTGTGCCACTTTGGGTTTACGACTAGCCATGTCAGCCCGGGCTCCTTATCATATGGATGCTAGCGACACTATCATATACGTGTGCCAAAAGGCGCAAACGGTCCCGGGCAAAGGTAAGGCGACACCCGTGGGAATACCGTGCGTGAGGCCGCAAAGTGATATGAGGTGTTACATGCTAGATCGATGTGGCATTGAGTCGGGGTCCTGACAAGAGCGATGCTTGCTTGCGTTGAGTTCTTCTTCTGCTTCTTCTTCTATCAGGGGATAGGTTCCAGGTCGGCAGCCTGGGCTAGCAGGGTGGATGTCGTTTGAGTTTCTGTTTGTGTTTCATCTGTAGCCGGATGATGCTCTGATGTATTGTGATGTTGTATTCGTGTGGCATTGTATGCCTAATGTATGTATCCCCATCTATTATGTAATGTTGATGTAATGATATCCACCTTGCAAAAGCGTTTCAATATGCGGGTCTATCCTTGGTGGGACCTTCGAGTTCCTTTTGGATAGGGTCGCATATTGGGCGTGACAAGTTGGTATCAGAGCCTCGACCGACCATAGGAGCCCCCTTGATTGTTTGCCGTTGTTGAGTCTAGAAAAAAACTATTTTGAGTCTTAGGATTATATATATCGGAGAGTAGGATTCTTTTTACTCCTCAGCCCCTTCGTCGCTCTGGTGAGGTCTCCTGACGTAGATGTTTTGTCTTTCCTCTCCTCAAATTTCACTAAAAAAAATTTAGGATCACGCGGGTATCTTGGAATCGTTCCGATGGTTTTGTGACGAGAACATTGTTCTTGGTGCCTCCTGTCTATTATGTGGCATTGACCCGGGGAGTTGAGCTCCGAGGTGTTGTCGTCACAATTTTATCGTTGCAGTTCTGGAATACCTGAGTTTTGCCGACATCGAAAATCTCTTTTATGCAGTTGTTGGTGAGATAACCTCGATGTCACCCAGTACTGGGGAGTTCGGGAGTATTGCCATAACTCGTATAACGGATGCTTTTCGAAGGTTGAGGTACACGATTTCCGGAGTTTTCTTGGTTATGTGTTGACGGATGGATACAGCTGGATGTAGGGATTGTTAGTTTGGGTGAGATATTATGCTTCCCCTGTATCCCCAACACCAGATTGCATAACCAGAAAGTTTCGGGAGTTTTATAGGTGGGAATTCAAGTAGCTCCTAGAATATCTTTCCGACAAATGCATGATATGGGATTGGGTAAATCTCTATCATATGTATTTGTTCCGGCTTATTCTGCAAGCCAAATCCTTTGTTTTGTTTTATTTGTGGTATTCGAGTTGCTTCGATGTCAAGTGTTGATTCCATACCTATCAAGCGGTGTTCTCATACTTCTATGGGAGTGCTAATCCTTCTTGATCATTGAGGTTGTCATGTCAATTCTTTTCCAACCGGTGTGCTTCTCTTCAAGTGGATCCGATCATTTCAACATTTGTGAGATCAATTCTAAGTTTTCTCAATGGTATCCATTCCATCTGCCCCAAGTTGCCTTTGTTTTCCCGCCCTCCCACCCTTTTCTTGAAGGACTCATTTTTTTAATCAAGTATCCATTTATTCATGTGAAGTCACTTCACTCTTTTCAATCAATGTTCTGATCCGGTGATTTGCCATGAAGATGCTCAACAGTTTCAAGTTCATCATCTTCATTCTCGTATTCTTTTCCGGTGGATTTAATTCAAGCTTTCGGTGTTGATCATATCCCTTTCCTTGTTTCAAATGTTTTTCCATGTCGGTGCACCTCTTAATTGTTCACCTCTCTCTATTCTTATCCGGAGTGCTCAAGATATCTCAGAAGATTTGTGTTTCCATTCTTAATCCGTTCAAGCTATTTGGAGATTGTTATCTCATTCAAGCTATTTAATTCAACCGGTGCAATCTCTCTTTAAAAATCATTTCCAACGGTGTTTTCTTTTGGGTGGGCCCTAACCCACAGGTCTTTTCCCAGGATCTTACCTGACTCTTCTAATTTCCCCGGAGTTATTCTCAATTCTTTTCAAGTGTGACGTAAGAATGGATTTCATCAGTCAGATGCCATCTCCAAGATCGTTTTCAAACTCTTTTCATTGTTGGCTCAACCTCTTCGCTTTTCATTCTCCCGGAGTATCTCAGTAATTTCGGTGGTGTTTCTCGTCGTCTTTCTCAGCTTTGAAGACCGAAGAAGAGTTTTCCCTCTAAATCTTGTCCATCCTCTCAAAGATTCATGGTTCTAGCTTCATGCTATCCTCATAATTATTTTTGATTGTGACTATTCTTTTCTTACCATCCGAAGCATTTCATGAGTTGTTTCCATTTTTTTCCTCCGAAGGCCATCATGTCATAATTATTCATTCTCAGCTTCCAGCAATCATTCTCCAAATCTTACCGGTGCATCGTTCAAATATTCTCTAATCAGTTCATGATCTCTTCGTTCTCATGTATCTAAATCCCCTCAAGTATATTCATTCATTTTCCAATTCTTCCCGGTGAATTGTGCCTTTGCTACTTTCATTTTCAATCCTTACGGTGGTTCGTTCCAGATTTCTCTTCCTTCGTTATCGTATCAATTCATTTGTTCTTTCGTTGTTTCAATCCTACCGGTGGCTCGTTGAAGACCTTCCCAAGTTTGCGCCATATCTCTCTTAATCCTTTCTACGGGAATAAGTAGTATGCCAAATCCAATGTTTGTCATCAATTTAAATTGGTGAAGGATAGGCATAACGTAATTCTTAATTGTTTCATCCAATGATCTAGTTTCTTCTTTCCAGAGTTGTTCATCATGTCACATTTCTCGGTTCGAGATGTTTCATTTTTCTTTTCCGGAGTTCCAAGTTTTCCGCATTATCGCCGCGAAGCTCCATCTAAATCATTGCAAGGCATCACCTTGTGTTTTCAACTTCTCTTCCTTTCTATCATCCTTTTATTACCAGAGTTCTTCATGGAGGCTCTACATGGTGGTTCATCAAGGATTCTCTTCATTCTTCAATTGTTCTTCAAGATTTCTCTCGAGGTGATGATCCGCCAAGCTATACTCAAAAATAAACATGGTGCTCAACACATGTTTTTTCTGAGGAGTTCAAGTGTTCTTCTTCTTGCATTCCGAAGTGCAATTCTTTCTACCTTATTATTTGAGGTGGTGTTATGTCATTCTTGATAATTTTGAGTTCGTGTTTCTTGATTCACATGTTCTCAAGAATGAGGTATTTTAAATCCATCAATCCGTCCATTACAGTTATCTTGTGTCATATTTCACCTAAAGCCTTCCATTGGGAATGTTGCTAATTGTGGTGCTTATCAATGATCCAAGTTATCTCTTTATCATCTTTGTGGAAGAAGTGTTCATCTCTTCGTCGATCTAAAGCAAGCAATTGTTTCCTTTAGTGGCCGGTTGTCACCTCATAGTCTTGAGATGTTTTCCATAAGCCCACTACAAGATTATTCTTTTCGTTGTTGGTTTTCCAACAACTCCGTTATAACCTTCTTGGAAGGGTGCTTTCCAAGCTCATTTGTGGCAGAAGTTGGCATTTTCTCCTTCATCTGTTATTCCAATGATCTATCTTCTATTCTTTCTTCTGGAGGCATGGTGATGTTGCTCTCTTTACTCATCATCTCGAATTGTGAGGATCGTGTTCTTTTCATGCGTATCCATTTAACCGGAGTGTCATGTCCTCTTTTCAAATTCTTTTCATCTTATCAAGTCTTGCATCTCTTTTCAACCGGAGTGCTGTCCGAATTTGATCGTCCTTGTTCCCTGTTTATCTCGTTTCGACCGGAGTGGTTCAAATTCCTTCTTGTCCATTGTACTCGTCATTCATAGCTTTGCAACCTCCAAGGTTAACATGGTGTTCCTTGTTTTCTATTTTCTACCGCAGTGCTCTCAATTGTATTCAATTCCGTTGTGTTCTTTCTTTCAACTTTTCAATCTCTCAAGGTTCTTTGGTTTCACTCTTTGGTCGAAGAAGCAACTTAGTTTTACCTCTTCTCTTCCTCTTCCGTTTCTCTCCGGTGCCATCCTAGATCTCGGGACAAGATCCTCTCGTAGTGGTGGAGTGTTGTAACGCCCCGGATTCGATCGCTAGGTGTATGCCAGTTATTCACCGTCGTTGCCATGTCATTTGCTTGCATGCTGCATTTTGCCATGTCATCATCTGCACTTCATCTGCATTTCATCTGCATGTTTTTCAAAACTTGCATCCGTTCGGGTTCTCCCGGTTCTCTCCGTTGTCCGTTTGGAGTCCAGACACACTCGCACGCGCCCGCGGCACCTCTGAAATATATTTTATTAGTGGCATAAAAATGTTCTCGGAATGGGTTGCAACTTGTCGCGCGGTCTTATTATAGTGTAGACAGACCGCCTGCCAAGTTTCGTCGCATTCAGAGTCCATTTGATAGCTCAACCGTTAAATATAGCGGTATCATTGCTGGTACCTTCGTCGGATGTTTCGATCTTCGAAACTGCCACCGGGCCTCTCTCTCTCGTCGCTCCACTCAACCCTGGCCTTTCTAGCACAACCCACCTAGGCCCACTCTACCTCACCTCACGTCTGGAACCGCCCGATCGTGATCGGAGGGCCTGAAAACCCCCCTAGACCAAACCCTAGCAAAAACTGCTATATAAACCCCCCTCCCCTTGCCATTTTTGGCCTCCACCTACCTCCTCCCTCAATTTCCGCGCAGCCAGTCACCTCCCACCTCGGATCTGGCGCCGCCGCCCCTGCCCGCCACTTGGCGCCGCCGCCACCGCGCCCGGGCCAACCAGCGCGCGCCACCTCACCCCGCAGCGTCACCCCGACCAATCCCGCAGCGCCACCTCGCGCCCCGGCGCCTCAGTGAGCCGCGGCCCGCCCGAGCACATCGGCGCCCGACCGCGTCGCCTCCTGGTCCCTCGACCTGATCTGGTTTGAAGGAGCTGAGCTCCTCTGCCCAGCGCCGCTCGACCCCGCCGCCTCGTCGGAGGAATGCCGCCGCCATCGGACTCCAGCAGCAGGCCGGCCTTGCCTCCCTTCTCCTCCGTCCCCTCCTTCCCTTTGCTTTTTCTCTCTCCCCCTCTCATCTCCCTGCTTCCTCCCTCTCGCAGGGACTAGCAGGAGCACCATGGCCGCTACTTCAAGCCTTGCCGCCGTCGTTTTGTGCCGGGAACGGATGGATCCATGCTCCCCGCGCCGGATCTGCCCTGCCGTGTCATTCCGGCGCCCCGCCGCATCTCAGCCGCCCTCGTCCTCTGCTTCCCTGCTCGAGATCGTGCCGCCGCCGTGCCTGCTACCTCCTGCGCGAGGGAAACAAGCGCTCGACCGCGTGCGTTGACCACGAACGCGTGGACCAGGAGGCCTTCGATCGTCTCCAGCGCCTGGGCCAGCGCCTCCCCAAGGCCCAGTGCCCCTTCCCGGCCTACCTCTCCACCGCCTGGGCCATGGCCCATGGTGAGCAGCGCCCAACCCTCTCTTGTGCTTGTTGGGCTAGTCAGTTTCAGCCCGCCTATGTTTTTGTCGTGCCCTGTGAATTTGTCTAATTATCCAGAGTTTGCCTGTTTTACAGAAAACCCCTTGCACTTCATGCATTTAATTACTCACAAACCGTGCATCGGATTAAAATGATTCAAACATGTAAAATGCTTAGAATTTTGTGTAGATTAATAATATGCCATTTCCATCCATGGTTAAAATGTTTAAATTGTTGTTTGCATTAATTTTCTTAAATGCCATGTTAAAATGATTTATTTCATAACTAAACAACCGTAGCTCGGTTTTAAATAAACTTTATATGTAAATGGGGTGGAAAAATGCCTAGTTTAACATGGTCCACTTTATTTTCCTGTTTAACAACCTTAAAATATGGTTTAGGGCAGAACAATACCAAATTTGAATATTGCTCATGAGGATTTTTCCGGAATTGTTATTTGTTACTTCCGGCCTCATTTAAACTTGCCTAAATAGTTAGTTTACTTTTGCTTCACCTCTTGCCATGTTTAACTACATTTAATATTGTTGGGTACATAACCGAGATAAAACTAAATAATTGTTGTGGTGTTTTGTCAATATGCAACTCGTTGCATATTGAGCTCCACTTAACTTGTAGTATTGCTTGTTGCACTTTGCCATGCCATGCTCTTTAAACCGAACATGCATCATACTTGTTTGTGCATCATGTCATGTTTATGCTTGTGCATTTACCATGTTGTTTGTTTCTTTCCGGTGTTGCTTCTTAGTTCCGGTAATGTTGCGATTGTGAGGATTCGTTCGACTACTTTCGTTCGTCTTCTTCATGGACTAGTTCTTCTTCCTTGCGGGATTTCAGGCAAGATGACCGCAACCCTGAATCTCACTACTATCATTGCTATGCTAGTTGTTTCATTCTATCGCTATGCTGCGCTACCTATCACCTGTTTATCAAGCCATCCCAAATTGCCATGAACTTCTAACCTTTGACAACCTTCCTAGCAAACCGTTGCTTGGCTATGTTACCGCTTTGCTCAGCCCCTCTTATAGCGTTGTTAGTTGCAGGTGAAGTTGAAGATTTCTCCATGGTGGACAGGATTTTGGTTGGGATGTCACAATATCTCTTATATTATTAATGCATCTATATACTTGGTAAAGGGTGGAAGGCTCGGCCTTATGCCTGGTGTTTTGTTCCACTCTTGCCGCCCTAGTTTCCGTCATACCGGTGTTATGTTCCCGGATTTTGCGTTCCTTACGCGGTCGGGTGATTTATGGGACCCCCTTGATAGTTCTCTTTGAATAAAACTCCTCTAGCAAGGCCCAACATTGGTTTTACCATTTGCCTCACCACCACCTACTTTTCCCTTGGGAGTCGCTGTCTCGAGGGTCATCTTTATTATAGCCCCCCCGGGCCAGTGCTTGTCTAAGTGTTGGTCCGAACTAGAGCCCTTTGCAGCGCCCCCTCAGGGAAACTTGAGGTCTGGTTTTAGTTGTACGGATTGCTCATCTGGTGTTTCCCTGAGAACGAGATATGTGCAGCTCCTATCGGGATTGTCGGTGCTTCGGGCGGCTTTGCTGGTCTTGTTTTACCATTGTCGAAATGTCTTGTAAACCGGGATTCCGAGTCTGATCGGGTCTTCCTGGGAGAAGGTATATCCTTCGTTGATCGCGAGAGCTTATCATGGGCTAAGTTGGGACACCCCTGCAGGGTATAATCTTTCGGAAGCCGTGCCTGCGGTTATAGGGAGATGGGAATTTGTTAATGTCCGGTTGTCAATAACTTGACACCAGATCCGAATTAAAACACATCAACCGTGTGTGTAGCCGTGATGGTCTCTTTTCGGCGGAGTCCGGGAAGTGAACACGGTTTCTGGGTTATGTTTGACGTAAGTAGGAGTTCAGGATCACTTCTTGATCATTGCTTCACGAACGTTCCGCTTGCTCTCTTCTCGCTCTTATTTGCGTATGTTAGCCACCATATATGCTTAGTCGCTGCTGCAGCCTCACCACTTTACCCCTTCCTTTCCCTTTAAGCTTTGCTAGTCTTCATACCCATGGTAATAGGATTGCTGAGTCCTCGTGGCTCATAGATTACTACAACAACAGTTGCAGGTATAGGTTGTGCGATGATCATGACGCGAGAGCGATGCTTGCTTGCGTTGAGTTCTTCTTCTGCTTCTTCTTCAATCAGGGGATAGGTTCCAGGTCGGCAGCCTGGGCTAGCAGGGTGGACGTCATTTGAGTTTCTGTTTGTGTTTCATCCGTAGCTGGATGATGCTTTGATGTATTGTGATGTTGTATTCGTGTGGCATTGTATGCCTAATGTATGTATCCCCATCTATTATGTAATGTTGATGTAATGATATCCACCTTGCAAAAGCGTTTCAATATGCGGGTCTATCCTTGGTGGGACCTTCGAGTTCCTTTTGGATAGGGTTGCATATTGGGCGTGACAATCCCCTTCGTCGCTCTGGTCAGGAATCTTGACGTAGGTGTTTTGTATTACTCCTCTTCCCCTTCAAAAAGTTTCTTTAGGATCACGCAGTTGGTTTTTCGGTCGTTGGTTCTTGGCTTTTTTCATCCGGTGCATTTCTCACCAAGTTGACTCGAGTCTCTTCATCGTTGCCAAGTTCAATCCTCAGTTGTTTTCTTTTCCCACCCGCCCACCCCTTTTCTTCTCGAAGTCGGAGTCTGTAATCGAGTATCCATCCTACTCGTGCGAAGTCTTTGCTTTCTTTCCTCAATGATTTCAACCGGTGTTTTCTCTTCAAGATATTAGTTGATTTCCCCTTCCAAGTTGCTTTTGTTTTCCCGCCCTCCCACCCTCTTCTTCCTGGAGCTTGAGTCTGTTTCGAGCATCAATTTCATTCGTGTGGAACCTCTTCAGTCTTTCGTAAATTAATTCAACCGGTGAATTCTCGTCTCGTTTGACATTCGTCATCTCTTTTTCTTCTCCGGTGGACTCAATTCAAGTTTTTCAGGTTGATCGTTTTCTTTTCCTTAGATCAAATGTTTCCCCTTGCTCGTTTGCCTCTCGCCATTCAATCATTCCGGAGTTCGGAAGACATCTCAGGAGATTCGTCTGTGTTCCAATTAATTCGTGGTTGTCGCCTCATTCAAATATTTCAATTGTTCCGGTGCTTCACCTATCTGTTCAACATCCCTTTCCAACGATGTTCTATTTTAGTGGGCCCATAACCCACATGTCTTTTCCCAGGATCTTACCTGACTCTTCTAATTCCCTCGGAGTTATTCTCAATTCTTTTTAAGTGTGATGTAAGAATGGATCCCATCAGTCACTTGCCTTCTCCAAGATCTCTTTCAAATCATTTCATCGTCGGCTCAACCTCTTTGCTTTTCATTCTACCGGAGTACCTCAGTAATTTTGGTGGTGTTTCTCGTCGTCTTTTGAAGACTGAAGAAGAGTTTTTCCTATAAATCTTGTCCGTTCTTCCGAAGATTCGCGGTTCTAGTTTCATGCTACCCTCTCGAATTATTCCACTTGTCAGACATTCTTTTCATCCATCCAGAGTATTTCATGAGTTGTTTTTTTCCCGTCTCGATCATCCGGTGGCCATCATTCCAGCTAACGTTCTATGTTTATCCCGGCGCTTCGTTCAAATGTTCTTTAATCATCTCGAGTTCTTCTCGTTCTCTTGTATCTAAATCCCCTCAAGCATATTTGCCTTCTAATTCTTCCCGGTGATTCAGTCTCTTTCATCAGTCATTTCCAAATTCTTACGGTGGTTCGTTCAAGATTCTTTTCCTTGTTTATCATATTAATCCATTCGTTCTTTTCAATCCTACCGGTGGTTCATGAAGACTTTCTCAAGTTTCGTGCTATGTCACTTCTCAATCCTTTTTCAACAAGAGTAAGTTGCATGCCAAATCCATTGCTTGTCATCAATTAAATTTGATGAAGGATAAGCATACAATAAATCTTATTCTTATTTCATCCAAGTGAGTAATCCCTTCCTTTGGAGTTTGTTCGTGAGGAATAAATTCTAGTTTCAAGTGTTTTTCATCTTTTCTTTTCCGGAGTTCAAATTTCCTCGGCCATCTTGTTGAAACCTCCATCTAAATCATCGCAAGGCTCATCTTATTCTTTCATCCTTCATTCTATCTCATCATCCTTTTTGTACCGGAGTTCTTCACGGTGGTTCTTCATGATTTAATTCATTCTTCTAGAGTTCATCAAGATTTTGTTGGAGGAGTTCAAGTATCTTTTCTTCTCGTGTCTCGAAGTGCAAATAATACTCCGTTTTCTTCTGAAGTGGAGTTTTGCATTTCTTCTTGCTTCTCAGCTATTCTATCATTTCCGTTTGTGGTCAGTGATCACCTCATAATTTTGAGATGTTATCTGTAAGTCCACAACAAGCTTATTCTTTCGTTGTTGATTTTCTGAACAACTCCGTTCAACCCTTCCTTCTAAGTTCTTTTCATTCAACTCTTTCAATTTTTCCAGAGGTTTTGTGTCATGTCTTCATCAAGTATCATTCTATCCTCTCAAGGTCGTGTTCTATTCCTTCCATCTTCAGCCGGAGTGTTGCCTAAATCCTTTCAGTCTTATTCGTTTCTTATCTCGTTCTAACCGGAGTGGTTTCATAGTTTATCTGATTCCGTGAGTTTCGATTCTCGTCATTCTCGTCGTTCCTCTCTTCTTCTCGAGTGCTCTCGATTCTTTGCTTCTTCTCTTGAGTTCTTGTTTCACCTCATCCCTTTTCCCTTCCGTCTCGGTCCTAAGATCCCGGGACGAGATCTCTTGTAAGTGGAGGAGTGTTGTAACGCCCCGGATTTGATGCGCCAGGTGTCCGCCAGTTATTCGCCGTCATTGCCATGTCATTTGCTTACGTGTTGCATTTTGTCATGTCATCATGTGCATTTCATTTTGCATACATGTTCGTCTCATGCATCCGAGCATTTTCCCCGTTGTTCGTTTTGCAATCCGGCACTCTCAGGTCCTCCGGCGTTCCCCCTTTTGTCTCTCGTTGTGAGAGGGTGTTAAACATTCTCGGAATGGCCCGAGGTTTGACAAGAGGCCTTGGTATAGCACCGGTAGACCGCCTGTCAAGTTTCGTACCATTTGGAGGTCGTTTGGTACTCCAACGGTTAACCGGGTAACCGTAAAAGCCCCCTTCTCTTTGCAGCCCAACACCCCTTCAAAGTGGCCCAAAACCCATCCTAAACCCCTCCATGCTCTCCGCTGTTCGATCACGATTGTGTGGCCGAAAACCGCTCCTCATTTGGACTCTCCTAGCTCCCTCTACCTATAAATATGTGCCTCCCTCCGAATTTCTCGCGCAGATCAAACCCTAGTCCTCTTCCTCCTTGCGCCGTCGGACACGTCCGTCCGCGCCGGACATGTCCACCGGCCACCTCGCTCCGCTCAATCAGGACGCGCCACGTCGCCCGCGCCGCCGCCCCAGCCTCTCTCCGGCCGCCACCTCACCCTCTCTCTCCTCCCTCCACCGCGCGGCCCGCGGGACCCGGATCAGGCCCGCGCGAGCCCGTCCGCG
>NC_041385.1:674231331-674242889 GCF_002162155.2 Triticum dicoccoides | reverse complement strand
GACGGCAACTGCGTCCGCCGCCGCCCACGAAGGACTCCGCCACCGCCCGTCGTTGAAGCTTCCGCCGCCACCCGGAGTCCACATCACCGCGCCGCCTCCCTGGCCTCCCTGCCGCCGTGCCTCCCCATGGCCTCGCCTCCCGTGCCGCCCCATCTCCCTCCTCAACTCCGGCCGTCTCCGGCGTCAACTTTGGCCGGATCCGGTGAGATCCGGCCCGGAACCTGCAAGGTGGATGAGATCCACCAGGATCTGAGCCAAACACGCCGTCCCGCCCCGGATCCCTCCGTCCCGGGTCGAGCCCGTCCCGCTTGACTTTTCGCGGAGGTGAAATTCGTCCAAGTCCCTAAGTTTTTCAACATTTTGTGCACCTGTTTATCGCATCATAACTTGCGACATACTGCTCCGTTTCATGCGTGCGATATATCAAAATGTTCGTCGTGAAATGCTCTACATTTCGTTCCATTGCATCATGTTCATTTGAGTCCATATTGATGCCTGAATCATCGTTGCAAGAGTGCTATATGATGTTGTTTGCTGTCTGTTAACAGAACATGTTCATTTGTCATTTTTGCCATGTTTGATGTGTGCATCCTATGAGGTTGATGTCTACATGTGTTTTGTGCTAAATCATGCCATCTTTACAGGGGTGTATGCCATTTATTTTTGTGATCAATGTGGTGACTAGAAAAAGCATGCAAACTAGGCTTCGTGATGTTGCTGATTTCAGTCCCTGTTCTGCTGTTATTTTTATGCCATGTAAACTTGATGCTACAGAGAGATCCAAGCATATTTTGAGATACTTCATTAAGGATGTTTTTAACATATGGTTATTCTCTATCCATTCATTCCCCTTTTTACAATTATGGAGTAGTCTAGCATGTCATTTTCTTGCTCTGCTTTTTCCATAAAATGTTTCCTGGCAGATTGTTTACATGTTATTCAATTTTGCCAAGGTTGTTATAGTTGATCCTTGCATGCTATGAACTTGTTATTGCCTTGGTTAGTTTCATAAACATGTCTTCTTGCTGATGCTATGCTTATCTTGTATTGCAATGACTTGTGGTGAGTGAATCGAGCTCGTGAAGTAGTGTACTTGCTGTTACTGTTTTGCTAGGCTGAATCTGTTATTTTGTGATGCTATGTAAACCTGCTGCTACAAGTCATTCTATGCATAATCTGGAGATGTTCACTAAGGATGTTTTGTTACACGTGTCATGCTATATCCATCCATGCCCCTGGTTGCATTTATAGCTTGTTGTAACTTGTTGTAATCTTGCTCCAAACTTGCTAAATATTGTTGTTGTTAGCCTGTTAACATTAAGTTCAATGTTACCATGATTGTTGCTAGTGATCCATGCCCCCTATGAACTTTATATTGCCATGCTTAGCTTCATAAACATGTTTTCTTACTGTTGATTTCCTTGTCATGCCATGAAGTGCTCTGTAGTGAGTGGTAAAAGCTCACCAACATGCCTACTTATTGTTGGTTCTGCCATGTATGAATCTGTCATATCACTTGCTATGTTTACATGAGTGCCATCATATTTTCTGTGCCCTTTTGGCTCATGGTCAGTAAGGGACTTTTGATCTATGCAATTAGTAGATTCATGCAATACCTTTGTTTGCCATGATAAGTTCTTGTAACATGTTGTTTGATAGCTCTAAACATTCTAACCTGATGTTATTTTTGCAAAGTCTGAAACTGTTATTATTTACAATCTTGCCATGTGTGTTTGAGCATGTTCTAGTGATTTCTGGAGATAGATCAGTGTTTATGTTTTGTTATGCTTTACCTGTACATCATGTCCATGCCTTTTGATTTCTTGTTGAGGTCATGTAGCATGTTGTTTTGGTGCTTGCAATATGCCTAGTTATTGTTTTGGACAGATTGTTGTCATATCTTGTATAGAGTGTATGTGTTGAACCGTTGCTCCGTTTTGAGTGTGCTCTATATGAAACTTGCTTAGAATTGCATGTAGTTTCATATTATCATGTTGCATCCTTGTTTTGAGGTGTTTGCTTGATGTTTGTATGCATTTTGCATCAATGCCATGCTTGACTTGTTTTGCTCATATCTTCTAGGCCGTAGCTCCGAATTAAATGAACTTTATATGTAACTTGACTAGAATCTCGTGTAGATCATCATGGTGCATTTTAACTTGATGTTTAACAACTTGAACTTAAGGTTTGTTCAGATATGGGCCAATTACGAAATTTTCTTATGAGGACTTACCGGAATAGTTATATGTTGTTTCCGGCCTCATTTAAACTTGCCTTGATGTGTTGCTCTTGTTTGCATCATCTCTTGCCATGAGTAGCTTCATGTAGTCTTGTCATGCTTCATGCTTGTTGTGCATCATGTCTTGTCTATGTGTGGTGTGTTTACCATGTTGTGTGCTTCTTCTCGATAGTTCCCGTTTTCGTTGCGATCGTGAGGATTCGTTCGTCTACACTTGGTTCATCTTCGTGGCTTCATCTTCTTCATGGACGCGTTCTTCTTCCTAGCGGGATTTCAGGCAAGATCCGCTACCCTGGATCTCACTACTATCATTTCTATGCTAGTTGCTTCGTTCTATCGCTATGCTGCATTACCTATCTTTTGCTCATCAAGCCTCCCAAATTGCCATGAACCTCTAACCTTTGACACCCTTCCTAGCAAACCATTTCTTGGCTATGTTACTGCTCTGCTTAGCCCCTCTTATAGCGTTGTTAGTTGCAGGTGAAGTTGAAGATTGCCCCATGATGGACAGGATTATGTTGGGATATCACAATAGCTCTTATTTTATTAATGCATCTATATATTTGGTAAAGGGTGGAAGACTCAGCCTTATGCCTGGTGTTTTGTTCCACTCTTGCCGCCCTAGTTTCCGTCATACCGGTGTTATGTTCCGGGACTTTGCGTTCCTTACGCGGTTGGGTGATTTATGGGACCCCCTCAACAGTTCGCTTTGAATAAAACTCCTCCAGCAAGGCCCAACATTGGTTTTACCATTTGCCTCACCACCACCTACATTTCTCTTGGGAGTAATTAACCCAAGGGTCATCTTTATTATAGCCCCCCCGGGCCAATGCTTGTCTAAGTGTTGGTCCGAACCGAGTAGACTGCGGGGCCCCCTCGGGGAAACTCGAGGTCTGGTTTTACTCGTAGGATGTCTGATCCGGTGTTGCCCTGAGAACGAGATATGTGCAGCTCCTATCGAGATTGTCGGCGCATCGGGCGGCTTTGCTGGTCTTGTTTTACCATTGTCAAAATGTCTTGTAAACCGGGATTCCGAGTCTGATCGGGTCTTCCTGGGAGAAGGTATATCCTTCGTTGATCGCGAGAGCTTATCATGGGCTAAGTTGGACACCCCTGCAGGGTATAATCTTTCGAAAGCCATGCCCGCAGTTATGCGGCAGATGGGAATTTGTTAATGTCTGGTTGTAGATAACTTGACACCAGATCCGAATTAAAACGCATCAACCGCGTGTGTAGCCGTGATGGTCTCTTTTCGGCGGAGTCCGGGAAGTGAACACGGTTTTGGGTTATGTTTGACGTAAGTAGGAGTTCAGGATCACTTCTTGATCATTGCTAGCTTCATGACCGTTCCTTTTGCTCTCTTCTCGCTCTTATTTGCGTATGTTAGCCACCATATCATGCTTAGTCGCTGCTGCAACCTCACCACTTTACTCCTTCCTTTCCCATTAAGCTTTGCTAGTCTTGATACCCATGGTAATGGGATTGCTGAGTCCTCGTGGCTCATAGATTACTACAACAACAGTTGCAGGTACAGGTTATGCGATGATCATGACGCGAGCGTGATGTTTGCTTGTTTTGGAGTTCTTCTTCTGCTTCTTCTTCGATCAGGGGATAGGTTCCAGGTCGGCAGCCTGGGCTAGCAGGGTGGATGTCGTTTGAGTTTCTGTTTGTGTTTCATCTGTAGTCGGATGGTGCTCTTATGTATGATGATGTTGTATTTGTGTGGCATTGTATGCCTTATGTATGTATCCCCATCTATTATGAAATGTTGATGTAATGATATCCACCTTGCAGAAGCGTTTCAATATGTGGTTCTATCCTTAGTGGGACCTTCGAGTCTCTTTAGGATAGTATCACATATTGGGCGTGACACAATGTCCCTTGGAAGATCAGAATTTTTCCTGGCGTGTGGCGTCTAATAACCTGGCGTTCAAGGTCAAAAGAGTTATGCACCATCAGCCTACTTCAGGTGTGTTCTGTTTTGTAGGATGGAAGATGAAAATATGTTTCATGCTCTCGTGACTTGCCCAAAAGCGAGAGCCCTGCGTATGAGTCAAGGGAAATGTGGAAAATTCTGAGCAACGAGTTTTTCAATATCTCAAGGCCTGATTGGATGCTTATCTTATTGGATCAATTAACCCCTATAGTACAAGAGCAAATCTTATGTATGTTCCGGAGAGCTTGGCACTTAAGAAATGATCTGATTTATGTAAGGGGAAGAATTTTGTTTCAAACTTGGCCAACTTTGTGGATAACTATTTGTCGTCATTCTCGTCTTGGCATACCATTGTTAAGATGGTCCCTAGTGTCAAAGGTAATGGAGTTGCGGATGAGTTAAAGCATGTTACTACTCCTCTCAATATATGTGAGGTGTGTTAGACTCCGCCTTTGGGTTATATTAAGATCCACGTGGACATCGGTTTTGTGGAGAGCATTTGCGCTACGAGTTTGGGGCTTGTTGCTAGAAACTTGCCGGGAGACATCGTTATCTCCTCTTGGGATTATATTGGTTCGTGCACAAGTGTTGATGAAGCGGAGCTTCGGGCGTGTCTTGCACGTCTTTATATCGGTATCACTCTTCAAACGCCTGTTACAACTGAAGTGAAGTCCAAATTGATACATGTCATTATCACTCCACTATAACCAAACTATTATAGGCACAAAGGTTGCAATTGTAAGAGAATGGGTAATTAATGAATACAACACTAATAAATTAAAGTACTCCCTAGTTAGCATCAACAAGTTAATGCATGCCATTATCACTCAGCTGTAACCGGACTATTATAGGCACATGGTATTGTACTAGTTTAATTTATCCAGCATTGTAAACTATCCATCACTTAATATGGAACGGGAGGGGTAAAAATTAAAATAAAGAATCTTACATGGCAATATTAGGGACCACGGACAAAGATGTATAAAACATTTAGGTTAAGTTAACCAACTTCTACTACAAATATCAAGAAAAACTGCTTGATTCATTTGGCCATCCGTAGAGCTCAGAAAAGAAATAGTAAATAAATGATTGCGACAAATTAAGTGAGAGCACTAACGTATACTACATCAACTAAATTGAGTTTAAATTCTAAAATTCAAACTATGCAGACACATTGGCATTATTTATAGGCCATCGCCTAGCGGATCAATCCACGACAATGCACTGTTGACGCAATTGAAAGACTCCACGCAACTGAGACTGCACACAACGCCATGCCACCACCTATGTTGGGTGTACATTCGAAAGGTCATGCGAGGCGGAGACACATGTGTGCCATCGGCGTAGATGCAGGGCATGAAGACCACCAAAGAAGAGCACAAACCCATAGTCGACCCCAAGCCGGTCGCGCCACCACCACCATCATCCACACTCCACCACCAACGTCACGAGCCGCCGGTTACAACCAATAGTCATGTTCTCCAAGACGATGCCTCCGGGGTAGTGACGTACATGATGTCATGGTTTGCCCGATCTAGTAAAACTAGATCTTGGACTTTCGCCCACATACACCAGGCTCGAAAGATTTGGGTGGACTGAACTCCTCAGCAATGGCCCAGGGAGGAGAACGACACCAAAGGTGTCGCCATCACCACCACAACCGAAGTGTCTGCAAGGATTTCACCCGGAGCTAGACACGAAAGCCTGGCCTCAAAATCCAAAGACCCGGGTCACCTCCGACCACCGCAGCAAGTCATATCCAGACACGGAGGGGAGAGGAGCACCTCCACGCCGAGCCAAACAGTCGTCACGCCACCACAGCGAGATCCGAGCACAACAAGGCTACCATGAGGAAGAAGCCGAGCCAGCTGGTTAATTTCCATATGGGGGTGGCTAGGTCTCAATCGACTGAGATTTAACCAAGTCTCAGTTTAGTGACATAACATACAAGAGAGAACAAGAAAAAACTGAAAATAAAATTTTGCACGGATCTTAACGTAAGATCTCACGGATATAATATCGACCGAGACTTAACGAAGTCGACTGTAACACGAATATGTCTATGCCCAACCGGTTAGGCGCACAACTCCAATCCCTGTCGTTGCTACTTCATGTGGATGTGCGCCCTTGCATGTGTATGGTACTTCTCTCTATCTCTCTTCCAGTGCACACTGACACATGCATGTCTTACATCAACACATGCATGCCTACTTTATCTTTCCTCCATCCTCTAACTCCATCACTTTTTACTTTCTTTTGAAAATTTAGATGGCTCATATCTTTGAAACCAAAATTGCGTTTTTGATTTTTTTTACATATTTGAACTCGTGACGCCAAGCCCTTTAGAACAAGACCAATCTTGGATACATTTGAAACACAATTTTGTTTCAAACAGTGAAGAACCACTGGTGGAAAAAGGGCCTTTGGTCGCGGTTCGCAACTGCCATTAGTCGCGGTTGCGCAACCGCGACCAAATAGGCGCGACTAAAGGCCCCCCCCCCTTTAGTCGCGGTTGCTTAAGAACCGCGACTAAAGGCCCGTCCACGTGGGCGCCAGGCGGTCGTCGGGGCGGAGGACCTTTAGTCGCGGTTCTTCTGGCCAACCGCGACTAAAGGCCGCCGCAGGTTTAGGGTTTTAGCCCCCCCTAAACCTGTTTTCTGTTTAATTTGTATTGTTTTATTTCTTTTGTGCTTTATTTTAATTTTGAAGGAGTTTCACATATTCTACGGTACTACATACATGCATATGAATGTACAATTTCAAACAAATTTGAAATTAGAACCAAAAAGAATTCAAGAGGAATATACAATATATATTCAATATCATCGGATGACCATATACAATTTCGAACAAGTTTCCATACATAATTTAATGCATATAAAGTTCTACGTCCTCGTAATGGTGTTCTCCTTTAGGATGGAGGACTTCCCTCCTGAACCATCCAGCTAGTTCCTCTTGAAGTGGTCGGAAGCGAGCTTCTGGACTAAGCATCATCCGGAGGTTATTCCTCTGAGCATTGGTATCACTTGGAACCCGCTCAGAGGTGTATCTCCGGATCATCTCACAGACATAGTATGCACATAGATTGGTCCCCGCTGGCTGAATATCCTCACCATTCTTAGCCTTTGACCTTTTGAATTCTAGCTCTTTTTTGAATTCACCGACCTTTGTATCTACGAACCGTCTCCAAACCCTACGAGGCAAAGAAAATTAAATGAACAAGAGAGTTATTAGTTACTTGATATTAGGAAATGAACGAAATAGGCCGATCGATATAGAGCACAAATGAATGAAAATAATTACTTCTGCAGCATTCTTCTCATGCCGCCCCAAAGCTTTGGATCCTTATTCAGAGAGTCGTGGACGAGACATTCTGAGGTGTCAACTTTAATTACTAGCAGAATCCAGTGGAACCTGCAGACACGATACATGCACAGTACGTCATGCATAACTCATCGATTAGCCGGCCACATACCATGCATGGAGTAAACAAAAGAGAATGTGCTCAAGACAGAAACACTCACCCAAAATGGTAAGGAAATAGAATATCACTTTTGAGTTCCTGCTTTGTAAGAAACTGCCACAGGTCTGCCTCCATGTCGGCGGGGTGATGCTCCAACACATATCCATTAACGATGTGTGGGTCAATGAACCCAACATCATGGATGTTCCTTACTCTGCATTCCTTAATCTTCATTCTGCATGTATAATAGCGGACACAACAATATAGTTAGGACATATATATAGTGCAGGCAATATGAACGAGATGGGGTAGAAATAAATCACTTACAGAACGTAGCAACTGATGATAGATTTGTCGAGCTCGCGCAGATTGAAAAGCTGGAACAATTCACTCAGATGAATTTGTACATAGTAATGTTTGAAGTGATGCTCATATCTAACTTCCGCATAAATATATTCTTTGGCGTTTTTATTTTTATGTAACCCTTGTACCATTTCAGCAGACCTTTCATTTGTGGAGGTAGATCCTCTTCCTGCGCAGGCTCGACGAGAGGCCCATTCTTCACATATGTAATTACTACCTCCTTCACTGGCGCCTCATCAAGGCCTAACAGTTCACGAAGAGTAATACCTAAGTTGGCCGCTTGTTCTCTGGCACTCGTTACAGTCAATCCATGTGCTGCCGTAGCTGCTATGATATCGGGGTCATCCGGACCGGCGGCTTTCACTATAAGCGGGGCAATCGATTGTTTACTTTGTTCCCCGAGCTGGGCAACTCGTTTCCTGCTTTTTTTACTTTCTAATTCCGTTTTCTCGGCCTCCTCCAAGGCTTTGTTCTCCTGGTTCTCCGCCCGCTCTTTCTTCTCCTTCAACATGAGTGCCTGCCTACGAAGTTCACGTTCATAGTCGTCAGGCAGATTCTTCGCGGCTTGGGACGGTGTGCTCAAAAATGACTTAGCCCACTTCTTTTGCTCATCAGAAAATACTGGCTTGGGCTCGGGCTCTCTTTTCTTCTTGCAGTCCGCCTTCCATTTCTCATGATCAGCAGCCGCGGCCGCGGCAGTTTCCTCGGCACTACGTTCCCAAGGCCTTGTGGGGAGAGGCTTCAGTGATGGCTCCGATACCTTTGTGGTCTTAGGTACATAAGGGTCCGGGTTAATAATCCAGGACTGCTTCTGCTTCTTTGCCGGAGGTGGATTGGGGGGCGGCGTCTGATCACCCGCCGGACGAGGACTGGGGGGCGGCGTCTGATCACCCGCCGGACGTTGTGGACTGGGGGGCGTCGGCTGACGTGACGGAGGTGTAGGTGAACCGCCACCACCACCACCACCGTAGGGGGGTGGACTTGTTGTCCTTGGCACCTCGCCTGGAAACTTGATAAACTTCTTTTGCCATAGAATGAAATGGCGCTTGACATCTCCAAGTCTTTTCTCCCCTTCAGGTGTAGCAATGTCAATCTCCAGGTCCTCAAACCCTTGGACTATGTCCTCCACCGTGACACGAGCATAGCCATCTGGAATGGGGTTGTTGTGGTGGAGTGCTCCAGGTAAACATGGTAAAGCACTGCCGATGGCTACCTTCATGGACATGTTCCCGATAGGATAATACAGATGACATTCTTTCATCTCCTTTATATCGTCCACGGGGTAGCGAGGAGGCTCCGGTGCAGTAATTTCGACCACCAGAGGCTCCGGTGCAGTAATTTCGATCGTCGGTGCATCTGCACCAGCCGGTGGGGCCTCCGTGCAAGCCACACTGCTTCTCCGCTGCTGGCTTCTGAGATCCGCTGGATGATCTTCATGCTACGCCCGAGCTGCATCTCTTTCGGCTACTAGTACACTCACGGTTTTCTTCATCACATCCATTTCCGATGCCAACCGCGCCACAACATCTGCTTCCCGATCCATCTTTCTCTTCCGGCTTCTGTAACCGTACGGGTCATCGTTCTGGGGGAACCCTTTTTTCCACGGAATGTGCCCCATGCCTCGTACACGTCCTCCGTGTTCAGGATTCCCGAGGGCTTTTGTCAGCGCGTCGTTCTCTCTATTGAACTTGATCTTCCCCTCTTGAGCATCCCTCATTGTGTCAATAAGGGCTTGGGTGGGTTTAATTATTTTGCCCCGGTAAACACACTCCCCTGTCTCCGGGTTCAGCGTTCCCCCATGCCCGTACCACCAGCTTTTGGCCCTTGGGTCCCATCCCTCCGTACCTGGACGGATTCCTCGCGCCCTCAGCTCGTTCTCCATCTTCTCCCACCTAGGCTCCCAAAGGCGATACCCTCCTGGCCCCATAATATGATTGTACTCCTTCTTAGCCGCATTTTCCTTATTTTTTTCGATATTTGAATGAACTGCTCCGATTTCTTTTGCTTCACAAATTCTGGCCAATCATGTTTCAGTTTCTCATATTGTCCTTTGAAATCCGGAGTCTTGTTCTGCTTGACAAAGTCATGGGCTAGATTTTGCTTGAATTTCCGGAATGCGTCGGCCATCTTATGAAGAGCGAACTGTTTGACTAGCCTCCTCCTCTCCTTGTTTTCCTCAATCTTGTTACCCTCCTCATCGAATTTGTTGTATTCCGGAGGTAGAACGAAATGTTCCATAAGCTTCTTGAAGCATTCTTTTTTTGTTCTCTTATCGACAAAAGTGAAACCAGCAATTCGTGCCTTCTTTGGCTTATTCCACTCCTGGATGGTGATCGAGACGTTGTCTCTAACAACGGCTCCGCATTGGTTGACAAACTTGGTGGCGTTCTTGCGGGCTCCAGCGGCCTGCCGGTTGCACTGTCGACAACCTCGATGGTGCATGTTTCTCCTTGTTTCATCGTCTTGGTTGCGCCACGCTTTGACGACGTACTCGATTGTTTCAACGATCCGGCCGAGGGCTAAACTAAGAAAGAGAGTCGCGCGCGTTAGTACACACATATTTATTCAAATCAGTTAGTTTGTATCACCAGAGGCTCAATGTATATATATACCTCGGCGCCGGAGGTGGTTGCTACTTCCATTTGAAGATCGTAGTTTATCGACGTTTGTTCGGCATCATCTTGCTGACGGCGCCCTTCATCTTCACCGTCAAGGTTCAGATAAGAAGAGATATCATCTTCTTCTTGTCCGGTCGGCAAATATAGAATATCGCTGTTTATGATGCCGAACATATGTGCTTCGCCGTCCGGATCATAGTTGTCCATAATCGGGTCAGCTCTATCGTCCGCCATTATGTCAGTCCTGAAAACATGTAGTAAAAACAAATTAATTAAGTGAAGAAGGGGGGCGGTGGCGGTGGCGGTGGCGAAAGGGCGGTGGCAAAAGGAGGGGGCGAGGAAGGGGTGGGAGAGGGTGTCGCGGTAGAGCGCGAGACGGGGCGGCAGACGATGGCGTCACGGAGAGGGAGGCGAGGACAACACACATGTATAACCCTCGCCGCCCCCTCTCGATCCCAAAAAAACACCGCGCGCATCGCCGCCCCCCTCGCCGCCCCCTCTCCGTATATGCGCGGGGTCGTGTACATTTTTTTAAAGCGGGATCGTTGTACATTGACGCGCGGGGTCGTTGTATATATTGATTATCAAGTTTTACTTTTTTTTGTTGTTAATTATCAAGTTTTATATACGTTTTTTTGTTAATTATCAAATTTTACGGTTTTTTTTGTTAATTATCAAGTTTTAAGTTATTTTACCGTTTTTGTTAAACTAATTAACTAGTTAAAATTAAAAAGAAAAAAAAGGAAAAAAAAAGAAAAAATTCCGGTGGCCCGCGGCGCCCCTCTCTCTCTCCACGATCTCGCTCTCTGTCTGAGACCGGTGGCCCGTGCGCGCGCGGCAGTACCGAGGCCGGCCGGCGGCATTGAGGGCGGGCGAGCGAGGCGGCGCGCGCGCGGTGGGCGAGGGAGGCCGGTGACGGCTGGCGGCGCCGTACGTGTG
>NC_041385.1:674225817-674230423 GCF_002162155.2 Triticum dicoccoides | reverse complement strand
TTGTATTTATAGCCCCCCCCCCCCTTTAGTCGCGGTTGGGGAGGCGACCCGCGACTAAAGGGTAACCTACCCTTTAGTCGCGGTTGGGGAGGCGACCCGCGACTAAAGGGTAACCTTTAGTCGCGGTTGGCCAGACCAACCGTGACTAAAGGGTTTTTTGGCGGGTTTTTGCGTTCCCGCGCGCAACGACCTTTAGTCGCGGTTGGCCTGCGGTTGGCCAGGCCAACCGCGACTAAAGGTATTTTTCAAAATACTTTTTCTTTTTCAAAATCTTAAAAATACAAATATTATATCAAAAAATTCAGAAAAATAAAACTAATTCAATTCAAAATTCTAAAAATACAAATAATATATCAAAAAATTAAGAAAAATAAAACTAATTCAATTCAAAATGTTAAAAATACAAATAATATATCAAAAAATTCAGAAAAATAAAACTAATTCAATTCAATATGTTAAAAACACAAATATTATATCAAAAAATTCGGAAAAATAAAACTAATTCAATTCAAAATTCAAAAAATACAAATAATGTATCAAAAAATTAAGAAAAATAAAACTAATTCAATTCAAAATGTTAAAAATACAAATAATATATCAAAAAATTCAGAAAAATAAAACTAATTCAATTCAAAATTTTATATGCCTAGGCAGGAGTACGACATCGACGACAGCAGCGACGACGACGGCGACAACTTAGAAGGCGATGACTACCAGTACAACGACGGCGGCTATGAAGACTACGAGTATGCATATTATACGCCTAGGCAGGAGTATGACTAAATCACTCCAAATTTCATGTATCATCAGTGGTATCTCGAATCATTCGAAAATGGACACCAAACACATCACGGGTAATATAATTCACATGATCCATTCAACAAAGTTTGGTACAATAAATTATTACACATCATTTCTTCCCTTGTGTCCCTGCTTGCTTACAATTGTGCCGTATCCATGGAGCATCCTCATCATTTAACTTAATGCTTGGGTCGGTGTTCACTTTGAAGGGCGGAATTTCAGCAAACATATTATAATCTTCTGACATGTCTGTCTTGTCCTCCACTCCCACGATGTTTCTTTTCCCTGAAAGAACAATGTGGCGCTTTGGATCATCGCATGATGTACTGATCGTTTTCTTATCTTTCCGTTTCCTCGGTTTGCTACTCATGTCCTTCACATAGAAAACCTGAGCGACATCTTTCGCTAGAACGAATGGTTCGTCAAGGTAACCAAGATTGTTGAAATCCACCATTGTCATTCCGTATTGCTGGTCCACCTTTACCCCACCTCCTGTTAGCTTGAACCATTTGCACCGGAACAAAGGGACCTTAAAGGAGGGTCCATAGTCAAGTTCCCATATCTCCTCTATGTAACCATAATATGTGACCTTTTGCCCATTCTCGGTTGCCGCATCAAAGCGGACACCACTGTTTTGGTTGGTGCTCTTTTTATCTTGGGCGATCGTGTAAAATGTATTCCCATTTATCTCGTACCCTTGGAAAGTCGTTATAGTCGAAGATGGTGTCTTGGCCAACATGTACAGCTGATCTACAACATCATTGTCATTCATTAAATGTTTTCTCAACCAACTGCCGAAAGTCTCCATGTGGGCCTTCCTAATCCAGGATTCAGGCTTCCCCGGGTTGTCCGAGCATAAAATATTCTTGTGTTTCTCAAAGTACGGAGCCACCAAGCTGGAATTGGTCAGTACAGCGTGGTGTGCTTCAGTCAGAGAATGGCCGTCCATACATATCGTTGATTTCCTTCCGATCGTGCCTTTTCCACTTAGTCTCCCCTCGTGCCGCGATCGAGGAAGACCAATCGGCTTAAGGT
Organism: Triticum dicoccoides; assembly: GCF_002162155.2. NCBI lineage: Eukaryota > Viridiplantae > Streptophyta > Magnoliopsida > Poales > Poaceae > Triticum > Triticum dicoccoides. The sequence continues at coordinate 674,228,587 of NC_041385.1, read as the reverse complement.
CAGGAACAAAGTCAACACAAAACTCAATTACCTCCTCATTTCCATAGCCCTTGGCGATGCTTCCTTCTGGCCTAGCACGGTTACGAACATATTTCTTTAATACTCCCATGAACCTCTCGAAGGGGAACATATTGTGTAGAAATACAGGACCGAGAATGAAAATCTCTTCGACTAAGTGAACCAAGAGGTGCGTCATAATATTGAAGAAGGATGGCGGGAACACCAACTCGAAACTGACAAGACATTGGATCACATCGTTCCGTAACCGTGGTAGAACTTCTGGATTGATTACCTTCTGAGAGATTGCATTGAGGAATGCACATAGCTTCACAATGGCTACTCGAACATTTTCCGGCAGGAGCCCCCTCAAAGCAATCGGAAGCAATTGCGTCATAATCACGTGGCAGTCGTGAGACTTCAGGTTTTGGAACTTTTTCTCCGCCATGTTTATTATTCCCTTTATATTGGACGAGAATCCAGACGGGACCTTCATACTGCTCAGGCATTCAAAAAAGATGACCTTCTCTTCTTTGGTCAGAGCGTAGCTGGCACGACCTTGAAACCATTCCGGATGCCGGTCATCAGGGTCTTTCAAACGTTGCTGGTCCTGCCGTGCTTCCTTTGTATCATTTGTCTTCCCATACACGCCCAAGAAGCTTAGGAGGTTCACGCAAATATTCTTCGTAACGTGCATCACGTCGATTGCAGAGCGGACTTCTAGGACTTTCCAATATTCTAGCTCCTAGAATATAGATTTCTTCTTCCACATGGCTGCGTGCCCGTCAGCTCCCTTCGGAACTGATTGTCCGCCAGGACCCTTTCCAAAGATGACTTTCAAATCCTTGACCATATCAAATACCTCAGCACCAGTGCGTTCCGCAGGCTTCGGCCGGTGATCTGCCTTGCCGTTGTAATGCTTGCCTTTCTTTCTTACTGGATGAATTTTCGGAAGAAATCGACGATGCCCAAGGTACACGTTCTTCTTACAATTTGGCAAATGTAAACTTTCAGTCTCATGTAAGCAGTGCGTGCATGCATTGTATCCCTTATTTGACAGTCCTGAAAGGTTACTAAGAGCAGGCCAATCGTTGATGGTTACGAAAAGCAACGCTCGTAGGTTAAATTCCTCTTTTTTGTGCTCATCCCACACACGGACACCAGGTCTGCCCCACAGCTGTAAAAGTTCATCAACTAATGGCCTTAGGTACACATCGATGTCGTTGCCGGGTTGCTTCGGACCTTGGATGAGCACTGGCATCATAATGAACTTCCGCTTCATGCACAACCAAGGAGGAAGGTTGTAGATGCATAGAGTCACGGGCCAGGTGCTATGGCTGGAGCTCTGCTCGCCAAAAGGATTCATGCCATCTGTACTTAGACCAAATCTTATGTTCCTTGCGTCAGCTGCAAAATCTTTGAACTCTCTGTCGATCTTTCTCCATTGCGTTCCATCTGCGGTGTGTCTCAACTCCCCGTCCGACTTACGGTCCTCTTTGTGCCATCGCAACAACTTGGCATGCTCTTTGTTCCTAAACAGACGTTTCAACCGTGGTATTATAGGAGCATACCACATCACCTTGGCGGGAACCCTCTTCCTGGGTTTCTCTCCCTCAACATCGTCACCAGGGTCATCGCCTCTGATCTTATAACGCAATGCAGTGCATACCGGGCATTCATTCAAATTCTCGTATTCACCGCGGTAGAGGATGCAGTCGTTGATGCATGCATGTATCTTCAGAACCTCTAAACCTAGAGGGCAGACAACCTTCTTTGCTTCGTACGTACTGGCGGGCAACTCGTTATTCTTTGGAAACATATTCTTCAACATTTTCAGCAAGTTTTCAAATGCCGAGTCAGCTACACCTGCCTGTGCCTTCCATTTCAGCAAATCCAGTGTGCAGCCCAGCTTTTTCAGACCATCATCGCATCCGGGGTACAACCACTTTCTGTGATCCTCTAACATGCAATCCAAATTCTCCCTCTCCTTTTCAGTTTCGCAGCGTCTCCGTGCATCAGCAATGGTCCGACCAAGATCATCAACGGTCTCATCACGTGCCTCTTCTTCCCCTTCACCTTCCCCTTCACCTTCAGCATCCTCCACGAAAGTATCACAGAAATGAGCAAGATAGCTTTCATCGATGAAATCATCCCCTTCTTCATCTTCTTCCATTATAACCCCTCTTTCTCCATGCTTGGTCCAACAATTATAGCTTGGCATGAAACCGTGCCGAAGCAGGTGCGGGTGAACTTCTCTTGAGGAAGAGTAACCCTTCTGATTCTTACAGTCAACACATGGGCAGATAACAAAACCCTTCTGCTTGTTCGCATTAGCCACTACGAGGAAATCTTTCAAACCCGTAGTGAACTCGCGGGAGAGTCGGTTACCGTACATCCATTGCCGATTCATCTGCATTATTATAATATAAAATATATAATTAACCATCATGCATTTGTTAAACTAACTAGCTATAAACAATAGAAATTAAACAATGAACAACACACATGCATATTTTATCAATGACACACATGCATGAAAGGTTCAAATTGCTAACCGCGATCGAGGAGGAAAAAATAAATGAGGAACCTCAAGTGTGGCTCCAACACTTCATATCATGTTTGTTTCACCCTCTTGGGGCATTTCATCAAACACCTTGTGTGCATAAGAGGAACCAAAAGCAAACCTACACCCCTTGTGAAGCTTGTGAAGAGAAGTGGCACCAAATGGCTAAGTGAGCGTGCTGAACTGGTATATATAGGGGAGGAGCTTTAG
>NC_041385.1:674172839-674225807 GCF_002162155.2 Triticum dicoccoides | reverse complement strand
CCTACACCCCCTTGTGAAGCTTGTGAAGAGAAGTGGCACCAAATGGCTAAGTGAGCGTGCTGAACTGGTATATATAGGGGAGGAGCTTTAGTCGCGGTTGGCCTGGCCAACCGCGACTAAAGGCCTTTGGGCACCTTTAGTCGCGGTTGGCCTGGCCAACCGCGACTAAAGCCCCTCACGTGCACCAGCTGGCCACCGAGCGCCCTGGGCCCAGGCCTTTGGTCGCGGTTCGTCTGCCGAACCGCGACTAAAGACTTCATTAGTCGCGGTTCCTACAGTTTCGCGACTAATGGGGCTGGACGGAAGCCTCTTTTTCTACCAGTGTTTGTGTCCATCATGTGCTATGTGTGCCACTTTACTATACAGGCTCCCGGATCCTATTCCCCGCGTAGCACGGAGGATAGCGACCAAACGTATACCCCCCCCCCCAAGGTCGCTACCGATGTTGTATGGGCCCGCACATTTCTGATTTATTTTATCTATTTTTGGAAGGTTCTAGAATCTTCCCTGAACCGGATTTTTTTTATTTTTCTCTCTTCTTCATTTCCTTTTCCTTTGTTTTTCCTTTTTCTTTTAATTTTTGCAATCATTTTCAAGTTTCCAACATTTTTTGCATACACTATTTTTCCTAAGTCATGAACATTTTACGATTTTAAGAATATTGTTTCAAAATCATGAACATTTTTTGGATCAGCAAACAATTTTTGACTTCGTGGACATTTTTCAAAATTACAAACATTTTTTGAATTCATGGAAATTTGTTTTTTATTTCCCAAACATTGTTTTTTCAAATTCCTGAGCATTTTTTGAATTTTCAGAACTTTTTAAAATTTTCGGATTTTTTATAAATCCCAAACAAAAAGAAACGAAAAAAACTATGGGGCCCCTCCCCCGCACTTGTGCTGGACTAAATCATGCGCGGAAGAGACAGGGGGTTGCGTGTTTCATGGCTAGTCCATGTGTTCTCTAAGAAAAGGTAAACGTTGGCGCGTACGACAGCCGAGTGATTCGGCTGGACGCACGACGCGCGTTGGATGAAAACGCGATCCAACTGTGCTCCGCCTCACATCCCAACCTTATCCTCTTCCTTCTTTCACAGTGCTCCGCCTCAAGGTTTCTTCCGTGCTGCTATATGACATGGGGCCATGGCCTGCGAGCTCACAGGTCAGGGCTGCCATGGCTTATGAGCTTGGGGCAGACGGTGGCTGAGGGCGACTACAAGCCGTCGCTACAGGGAGCAATCTCACCGGAGCAGCGAGCACCCAGAGACAACTCCAATGTTGCAACCTGCCTTTGAGAAAGCTACAATCGGCGTGGTAGAAGCTTCAACCAGCGACGACAGATGCTGGAGCCGATCACTGCCACAACGAAAAGCTACAACCGTGGTCTTCAAAAGCTTCAACAGGTGTGACAAAATGCTTCAACCAGTGGTCGACGGACGCCGGGGCTGGCCACTGCCAACAGAAAAAAGCTTCAAACGGCGTCGCAAAAAGCTTCATCCACGACGACAGATGTCAGAGCTGGTCACTGCCAACAGCACAAAGCTGCAACCAACAATGTAGAATGTTTCAACCGGCCTTGAAAAGAGCTTCAACGGCGACGACGGCGAGGTTGCAACGGCGAGGGTATGACGACGAGGTTGCAAGCTGCAACGGCGAGGCTGCTACCCAACGACGACGAGGCTACAATGGTGAAGGTTGCAAGCTGCAACGCGAGGCTTCTAGTCGACGACGATAGGCGGCAAGGTTGCAAGCTGCAACGGCGACGCAACAATGGTGGTGCATGAGGGAGGGTGTGGCGACGAGCTGGTAGTGCTCCGACGAGCGGCGGCGTGGATGAGGAGGACGTGGGTGCTGCTGCGCCTCGCCGGGGGCGCGCGCACACGGTGGCCGGGGCAGAGACATCCCGCATTGATGAATGGATCTGAAACTGAAGACTAGGAAGGAGACGATGATTAGGGGTGAATCGAACGGTTGTTGCCTGCTAGATCGGACGGCCGCGCAGCGACCGGCCCAAATTTGGGCCGGCGCGCCGGCGCCCATCAGCCCCCCTTAAAAAAAGGGTATTCGGCGCCTAGGTCGGGGAATAGGACCTCTATGCAGGGCTGCCGCCAACCATGAATTAGGGCAAGCGGTTTATTCAGAGTTTGCTTCCACCCGCCGGGATCGTTGATCGATTCCTAGCTGCCGCCTGACCCCGACGGCGCTAGCACGTTGTTGCGTCGAGCCTGCATGCATCCGGCAAACCAAGCACTGGATTTAGTGGTGAGTTACTCTTGCTGCTGTGCTGACGAAGGACTAGTTGGCTGATCGCTGTTTCTGTTTGCACTACGTGAGAAGAACTCTGTTAAGATTGCTATAATACTTGGATCGTGAGAAGGATTTCTTGTTGGAGGTTTTCAAAGCTGCAGTTTGAACCAATTGCTTTGGAAATTGCATCTATTCCTACCGGTATCGTGAAAATCGGGCGGCCGTATCATAGTCCTTACGAATTCAATCTCTTGAGTGCGAGTGCTAATCTGCTATACAGTACTCGGCACTTCGGCACATAGCCATCTCATTTGCCGGTGTGTCTATCGTGGGCGACGGCAAGGCCGTCGGCCACGCCATCAACGTACCCACGGCGAGTGGCTACCACCTGCTTGTGGTTAGCAACTACTCGCGTACAAAAGCCACCACACCTACTGGCACGGGGATCGTCTCACTCGATTTCATGGTGGGAGGCCATCGTTGGCGCATCGAGTACTATCCTAATGGCGACCGCCCAGAGTGCACCGACTCCATATCTCTCTTTTTGCGCCTAGTTGACAGAAGTGTAACAGGGACTTTGAAGGTGAAGTTCGATTTTAGTTTTGTCAACCAGCATGAGAAGCAAGATTCGTCATATATTCTTGCAGTCAAGCCAGACGACTTCTCCAGCCCAAGCACATCTTGGGGTTACAACAATTTCATAAAAAGACAAGATCTTGAGAAATCAAATAATCTAAATGATGATTGTTTCACCATCCGATGTGATATTGCGATTGCCACCACCGTTGATCTCTTTATTATGGTACCACCTTCAGGAATACATGAGCATATCAGCAACCTCCTTCTGTCCAAGGAGGGCACCGATGTGACATTCAAGGTTGGCGAGGAAGAGTTTGCTGCCCATAGGTGCGTGCTCGCGGCTCGGTCTGCGGTGTTCAAGGCAGAGCTCTTTGGCCCCATGAAGGAGGGCAAAATGGCAAGCGTCATACAGATCGAAGATATGGAATCAAAAGTTTTCAGGGCCTTGCTTGGCTTTATTTACACTGACTCACTGCCCGAAATGGAGATGAACACAATAGATGAAGGAAAAGCCCAAGAAACATTGTGGCTGCAACATTTGCTTGCAGCGGCGGATAGATATGATCTCCAAAGGCTGAAAGCACTATGTGAAGAGAGGTTGTGTGAACAAATAAATGTGAGCTCTGTGACAACTATTCTTACTCAAGCCGAGCAGCTCAATTGTTGTGGATTGAAAGGGGTATGCTTTGAGTTTCTCAAAACTACCACTAATTTGAAAGAGATAATAGCCGTGGACGGATTGGACGACATAACTAGAACCTGCCCCTCTCTTCTAAAAGAGCTCATTGCCAAGCTTGTTTCCTAATATCATCACACACACATGGTTAGTTTTTCCTGTATATTTTCCAAAGACAGTATGTTTTAGAAGGGGTCCTCCGTCAATGGATCCTAGTCTAAACACATGAACAAACATTTTAAATAATCCGCTATAGCATGTTATAGTGTTTTGAAGAGGTCCGATGCTAAGAGGCATAGCCCGCTATTTAAAACTATGGTTTCTTGTTTGCAGTATGACTTTGTTGACAGCATTTGATATGCCTTCATGATGTGTTATAGAGACATTTTAGTTGGATGTATTGTGTGCATCTTTCCTTGATTCCCGTTTCTTAGAGATAATGTTTTACACTGTCATTTCTACGACATCAACCATCTTTCTTTTCTTTTCTTCAGGCGCGGCAGCTGAGGTAGAAAAAAGTTTGTTGCGCTGGAGGCCAGCTTGGACTGTCTAGCTACATGACGCCATTCTGTTCTCCAATACTATATCATTGTCAAACTTGCTTTGCTTAAGAATTATTAGTGATGGTTCATACTAGTATTTGTCCCAATTTCAGAACATGCAGTCAATTTTATGTAATTTTATTACGGTCTTATCAGCTTGGCAATCGGATGGACTTATATGTTCCACTGGCTTGACAATTTTATGATATTCGGTTATTTACATACACAAGAAAAAAAAATGGATTAGTATCTTGCACCAGGCGCGACCGATCAAACTATGTTCATGTTACTGGTCATCTATGTTTAAGGATGGCAATGGGTAGGGTATATGGGGCGGGTAGAGCAATACCATACCCATACCCGTGTAGTCAATGGGTATAATATTCTACTCATACCCATACCCATGGGTATGAAACTTTACTTGTATCCATTTCCGATGGGTACCCATAACCATTGGGTACCCAACGAGTAGATCAAATAGTACACAACTAATTCGTAATTTTACATTCATCTATAGCACATTTGACTAAAATAATATTGATCTCAACTCAATAACAGATAGATTAGTACATGATAATTATCTCAAATCAAATTAACAATTGGTAAAAACTTTAACATATGTTCACAAGCTCATGACATAACATTAACATAGATACAATTGTGAATCACAGGTAAGGTTCACATGTCATAAATGGGTAGGGTATGGGTATATCCATGGGTAAAAGGCTATGCCCGTACCCTACCCATGACTTAATGGGTAAGATATGGGTACTATCCGTGGGTATAAAATTGTATCCATACCCTGCCCATGCGGATACAATACCCGTGGGTACCCATACCCATGGGTAAAATTGCCATCCTTATCTATGTTCCAGCCCTCGAGAGACCGGGACCATAAAGCCACAGCTTTTGCTTCCCAAACGCATGCAGCCGCGTAAACGTACTCCAAAACCAACGAGCAATGATGTTCCAAATAACCAGACGTGTCCGTGTCTTCATCTCGAGAGTCTAAAGTTGTTTCTTGTTTGTATACGTCTGATACACTGCGCGGGTTCCTTTGTCCGTCTCCCTCAGGTTAGAGCCCGGGTGCGTTCTGGTGTTGCATGTTCGCGCGCCATAGAGTACGTTGTACGTACATACCATCGAGGGAACAGCGAGGCACATAAAAATAAGGAAACAGGAAACTCTGGCTACTTTGGCAGAACTGTAGCAAATTTTGTCCTGCTTCTGCTTCGGTACAATCCTCTAAACACATCAACGCACGAGATTTCTTGATACCCCTTCATAGTAAAGGATAGGATTGTCTTTCTTTAAAATACATCCTGAACACATACATTTTTCAACCGGTTTGGATGACGGTCATGTAATAGGATAGACATGTATTGATCCTATTGTTTTGCCAGCTGGTTGTGGCTTTGGGCTTTTCTTATTTACAGATTTTGTTATAGTTTCTACTATGACCTTTCGGTACTATGCTACTGGTTTATCCTTTTAATAATATGAGCCGTATGCATCTTTCTGATGCAGAGGCTGGGGCAAGTCCCCTTTTCCAAAAAGAAAAATAAAAAAAAAATAGTCCTGAACATATACGCTGTGAGGCACCCTTTACTGGGCCGGCCCATTTGGTGACGGCTGTAGGGAGCGCGACGGGAGATGTAAAAAGTCAGAAAATAAGTGCCTGCACCCGCTAAGAATCGAACCACGCACCTCTTGTACATAAAATTGAGTAGCTCACCAATGGAGCTAACTAGTGCTTTTGAATAAACAGGAGCGTACAGTCTTAAGAATTCAGCAGAAACTGGAAGACCAAAAAAATCACACAGGCAGAGAAATTGAAAATAGATCTCTTAGCTAATTGCCGCTATTAATTAGGCCTATTAACTAACCGTACATGCAATGCCTACTGCCTGATCCAATCAAAGAGCACCATGCGCTAGCTTCCATGGAGAGACGCTGGAATCAAGGGAATAAAGTGACGTGCCTAAATGCAACAGCCTTTTTTTAGAAACTATGCAGCAGCCTAGTAAACATGGTAGATTTTTTTTTGAGAATAATAAACATGGTAGATTGGTAGTACGAGTTTTGCTGGCTCTCGGACCCAATAAACCGAATGGAGGGAGTAACACCAAGGTAGAATACAAAAACGTAAAATCCATGCACCTTTTCAATTTTTTGAACTTTTGTTAAAAATTCTAAATGAATTTTTAAAAATTGGATAATGTTTCAAAATCCAACATTTTTTGAACAACTTGAACAGATTTTGAAAAAAATCATTTTGCATAAAAGCATGAACATTTTTCAAAAAAATTGAACAACATTCTTTAAAAGCATGAACATTTCGAAAAATTGAAGGAGATATGTTAGTTCAAAATGTTAAGAATTTTTTTCGAACAACATTTTGAACACTTTTAAGGAAATATGAAGAGCCACCAAAACTTCCGTTGAACATGGTCTAGTTTTGGACACGTTTTCTTTGGGCTCACACTGACATCTTTCATTGAACATGGTCTAGTTTTGGACATTCTTGGGATAACACCAATTTGCACTAGCAGAGGGGCATGCGAATGGTAGCCATCCATGTCTGGTTTGAATGAATTCTGACACCGTATGCACGTTGCGTTATGTCTAGCCATTTATCAATCATTTTCACTGAGAAAACTCCAGAGAATACAGGAATTGTCAAAAACATAAACAACTTGGGTTTGTGCCTTGAATTGATCATATAAGCTCATGGATAAAATTTGGGATCATTTGAAGATGCCAAAAAAAATTACTCTCATACGGACCCATGTGGCCTACCTGAACACCCTCCATATTGAACATGGTATATTTTCGGACATGCATGAAAAGACCCCAAGTTTTGCCAGCAGGTGAGCATGCCCATGGTAGGGATCCATGCCAGGTTTGAACAAATTTCGACACAATATGCAAGTTGCATCACGTCCGACCATTTATCAGCCATTTTTCAACAAGAAAACTCTAGAATATGCAAGAATTGTCAAAAATTCAAACAACTTGGCATGATGCCTTGAATTGGCCATTTAAGTTTTTTTCAATATAAATAATAAAAATTGATCTGGAATTTCACAAAATGTCCCCGTACTCTCATCAGACCCTTCTCGCCTGCCGGAACAACTGTTAAACATGGTTTATTTTTGGACATGCATGAAATGACTCCAACTTTTTCTATCGGGTGGGCATGCACATGATAGGCATTCATGTCAGGTTTAATGATTTTCGACACGTATGCAAGTTGCGTCACCTCCGTCCATTTATTGGTCGCTTTTCACCGAGAAAACTCCAGAAAATGCAGAAAAATTCGAAAACTCAAACAAGTAGGCATGGTGTCTTGAATTGGTTATATATGTTCATGGAAAATTATTGGGGTCATTTGACGATGCAAAAAAAACATGCTCTCATACGGACCATTTTGGCCTACACGAACACCATCCATCGAAAATTGTCTATTTCAGAAAAGGTTATTGTTTTGTGAAAACTATTCACAATGTTCCCATTTAGAATTTTTTTCTCAAAACTCAAAAAATCTTTGGGAATTTCAAAAAATGTTCACGCTTTGAAAAAATTGTTTAGAATTTCGAAAATACTCCCGTTAACAAGTTTTGTTCTGTAAATTCCAAAAATGTCAGCGTGTTTTCAGAAAATGTTTAGGATTTTAAAAAATGGTTCCTGTCATAAAATTCTAAAAACATGATTGTTTCAAAGTTTGTTAGAGTTGTTGAAACAATTGTTGGATTTTCAAACATTACTCATTTAAAAAAATTACGATTTTCCAAGAACAATATGAAAAAGTCCAAAAACTACCCGGATTATCCATTGTAGTTAGTTCTTAAAATGACACGCCCTTTATTTGTCAACAAGGCATCTCAGCTTAGCTGGTTAGCAGCTGGACTTTTTGAGCTAGAGGCGCAGAGTTCGAATCGTGGTGAGGTCACTCTTTATTCCTTTTTAGCGATTATTATATCGCTGCCCTAGGTGCGACCGCTACTGCGGCCACCTTCTTGGGCCGGCCCAATAGGAGTACATACATCATACATAGAACTTATCATACGTCCAAAGTGGGTATACCATGTGAAAAGTCCAGATTACCCTTTATACGTTTTACGTGGGGGGTTGTACCAAAGCGGGACTCATTTTGTCCTAGGGCGTGCGTTGTGTTCTCTTCTCCGGTGACTCGATCGTACGGGAGCAGCGGGACTCATTTTGTCCTAGGGCGTGCGTTGTGTTCTCTTCTCCGGTGACTCGATCGTACGGGAGCGTCGATCGAGCTTCCGCAACTCGGACGCGCGAGGAGAAGACGAGACCTGTACGAACTTGCGCTCTGCGTGCCTGCCATGTCATTTGCCGGCATGTCTGCGGCGGCAAGGCCACTCTTTATTCCTTTTTAGTGATTATTATATCGCTGCCCTAGGTGCGACCGCTACTGCGGCCACCTTCTTGGGCCGGCCCAATAGGAGTACATACATCATACATACAACTTATCATACGTCCAAAGTGGGTATACCATGTGAAAAGTCCAGATTACCCTTTATACGTTTTACGTGGGGGGTTGTACCAAAGCGGGACTCATTTTGTCCTACGGCGTGCGTTGTGTTCTCTTCTCCGGTGACTCGATCGTACGGGAGCGTCGATCGAGCTTCCGCAACTCGGACGCGCGAGGAGAAGACGAGACCTGTACGAACTTGCGCTCTGCGTGCCTGCCATGTCATTTGCTGGCATGTCTGCGGCGGCAAGGCCATCGGCCACGCCGTCAACGTCGTCGCATCCAGTGGGCACCACCTGCTTGTGGATACCGCCTACTCACGTACCAAAGCCACTACACCTACTGGCATGGTGATCGACTCTCTCCCTTTCATGGTAGGAGGTCATCGTTGGGACATCAGATACTATCCTAACGGCCGTACCTCAGAGAATGCCGACTATGTATCCATTTATCTTCATCTTCTTGATGAAGATGTTGCAGAGTTTAAGGTGTTGTACGAATTTAGTTTCGTCGACCAGCGTCAGATGCAAGATTCAGCCCATATTCGTGGAGTCCAGCCAACAAACTTTTCCGACAACCATCGATGTTGGGGTTACCCTAATTTCGCGAAAAGAGACGCCCTTGAGAAATCAAACCATCTAAATGATGATTGTTTCACCATCCGATGTGACCTTACCATTGCCTCCACCGTCGATCTCTTCATTAAGGTACCGACATCTTGTATCCAACACCATATAAGCGACCTCTTGCAGTCTGAGGAGGAAGCTGATGTGACATTCAAGATTGGAGATGACACATTTGTTGCCCACCGGTGCGTGCTCGCAGCTCGGTCTACGGTCTTCAGAGCAGAGCTATTTGGCCCCATGAAAGAGGGCACAATAGGAGGCATCATCCATATAGAAGACATGGAAGGAAATGTGTTTAAGGCATTGCTTAGCTTTATTTACACCGATTCACTGCCTAAGATGGCGATAGACACGTTGGAGGATGAAAGGGAAGACCAAGAAGTGTTGTGGCTACAACACTTGCTTGAAGCGGCGGATAGATATGATCTTGAAAGGCTGAAAGTACTTTGTGAAGAGAAGTTGTGCCAACACATAGACGTGGGCTCGGTGACGACTATTCTTACTCTAGCCGAGCAACATAACTGTTCTGTATTGAAGGAGGTATGCTTTCAGTTTCTCAAGACTCCTGCTAATTTGAAGAAGATAGTTGCGGTTGAAGGAGGTATGCTTTCAGTTTCTCAAGACTCCTGCTAATTTGAAGAAGATAGTTGCGGTTGACGGCTTGGAGGACATAACAAGAACATGCCCCTCTCTCTTAAAAATGCTCATTGCCAAGCTTGTGTGCCTTTAATGTGCCTTAAAGAAAATCATTACCAAGACTCGTCCATAAGAAAAATGGTAAGTAACATTGTTATTATTTCCCCCGCAAAAAAACGTTGTTATTATTTCTTAAAGATCCTACTCTAAACATTTCCTACTGCTGCAATATCTTGCCATCATTTAATGTGCCTTCATGTTGTGCCAAGTTTTTTTAGATTTCTGCTACCCTGTTTGGAGAAGCGACCACTGGCATGTGTTGAACTGCTTCTTGAATCTTCATCTCTTTCCATCTTTCGAGCGAAAGCTCGGGCAACAAAAAGATAATGGAGATGGTAGCTTTGAAAGTCTAGCAGTCTACACATTATGCCCTTCTGTTCTCAAAGATACACTCAAGATTGATTAGCAATGGTCTGTACTGATTTTCTTTTAGAGTAGATCATTGATGGCGCGCGTTGCCGCGCCTATCTATTTTGACAATAAAATGGTAGGTATTTATAAATATATGTGCCATTAGATATTAATAAATTTACTCATAGCCCATAGAATTAAAGGAATTTTAAAAAACTAAGCTACAAAACATGAATATTAAATTGCATAAACTTAATAATAATTGGGTAGTAACCAAAGTGGAGAATTTAATAAAATTCAAAAAAGTGGAGAATTTAATAGGTTTTAAAATAAATAAATAGAAACACTCAGGTAAACATTGTTTTTAACTTTACAATTTATTTCTGTCACAACATTACATAAAGGTATAAGAACTAAAACAATATTGTGCCCCTTTCAAAGGGAGTAGTCCACCAGATTATGCCTAATATCATAATGATGGGAACATCTGTATAGCTACAATGGATATTATATGCAGTAGCATGAATAGCTGGAGCTCAAGGGAAGGCAAGCATGATCGACACCCTCAAAAAAATTCCCATTGCCTTTGTGTCATATGAGCAAAAATAATCTAGTTTTCAGAGTTTATTGCATCTTCTTCTGCTGCAAATTAAGGCCCCAATGAGTAACACATCACTATATCATCAAGCACTGATGCCTTGCATAGCCATGAACTGGCATTGATGTCATCGTCATTAAAATAGCATGAGTAAATCAACAATGAGATGGAAGTATATTAAATTGACAAATTATGCCACCTTTATGAACAATATCCTAGTGCCATGTTGTAATTGATCCCAGATAACCCATACTACATGGATAATATACGTGTGTAACTGTGTAAGCGATCACAAAGCTTTGGCAGCGAAGACATATTTTAGTGCCCTGCAATCAGCTCCTTTCTTCCTCTCTGCAGAAAAAGTACGTGGGAAATTTTGGAATATATATATTCACCAAACAAAATACGTTACAAAATAAGACAATCTACAGTAATAATTTGAGACCACACTTCTTGCTATACAACCCTACGGTTTCAGATTTCCTAGATCAAAACATTTTTTCACTTATCAATTGACCCATACATGTGGCACACATGTCATTCTTTCTTGGATCAATCTCATAAAAAATACAAATGCAGAGTAGAGAATGACCATCAACTTGTTACTCTCATCTACTGAGACAAATAAAAAGTGAGGCATCACTCAATAGAAAACTAATATGTTGTTTGTATAGACCACCAGTTTATTTTTAGGTTGAAGTTTTCCATCCAAAGAAAGTAGACAATCAAATCTAAGCAAATAAATAGTACAATCAAACCTTCTCTTTGACACTACTCATTTTCTAGTCGATAGGGGTTGATTTGACATGGATAACTTGATTGGACGATGGTAAGAGTAGTAGCAGCTATAAACCATATCAAGAGCATTTACACAGTCCAAAAGCATGCAAAAAAATAGGGAATCTTTTTTAAAATGGAGCTCACATTTGAGAAGGATTTTCAGTTGTCGCCCAGTCACCATGGCTGAAAGAGGTGCAGGACCAGCCAACCCCACAGTGGATGCAACAGTCAACGGCCAGACCACCTAAACGCACCGTTACTTCAACAGAACCATCTCACTTCTGAAGCTCATCATCTCCAACAGTCGAATGCCAAGATGTCTGACTGCTACTTGGGATTGGAGTTACAGGGAGTGCCTAATTTTTATGTTTCTAGCTTAATTCACTTTTCTTCAGGTTCTAGCTCTCAACTAAGTAATCTAATGCAGAATGTTGATTAGTGTGTTATCTCTGCTCATAGCATTTTTCACATCTAATGAATCTTGTATGTTTTCATATTATACTCAGATGAACCAGATTTTTACATAATGCTACTTTTTGGGAGACTGCATCAGATGATTCTTTTGAAGATGCAGGGCACACGAAGCACCTTTGCCTTGCCATGGTGCTCAAGAACTTAGTGAATTTAAGATTCCAATAAAGCAGTTAGGCGATATGGTTGGAGCTTCTGCAACACCTCACTACCACCCCGTGGAAACAATGCCTCTACTCCTCTACCGAGAATGAATCTTCCTACCTAAAATTCTCTTACATAAATATTCACTGGAGGGGGTATCAATATAACCTATCTTGATTCAGATCCAAAAGAATATCATTCTTGATTTGGGACGAAGGCAACGTTCTTCTGTTGAATTAGCTGATGAGAATATGAGAGAAGGGAGTAGAACCTGCTGGGCGGAAACGTGACGGCCATCTGGACGATTGCTCGCTTAGGGACGCCGGTTCCACCAGCGGTGCCACCAAGTCGTGGTGGGATCTGCCGCTCAAGTTGAAGGTCGGGGTAGGGGGACACGCTCGTTGCATGGCGCTGGTCTGGGTCGCTAGGAAGTGCAAGGGAAAAAGTTCAACCCCTTGAATTTTGTGCACTAAAAATTAATATACATACATTCAACAGGGATTTAAAGTTCAAAACTAATTGAAAAAGGCGTAACCAAAAATTGCGCAGTTGAATAGTTTCTTAAATCTCTAGCAGCTGATTCTTTCGGCCATATGAAAATACCTGTTAGTAGGAAAGTAGTGTCAGATGATATCCGCTATAGATTGAAAAAGAGACATGCTTAGTTGAAGCATCAACCTAATATTGAAAGACTCTTTTCATCTAGATAAACCTGCAAGTATACATTAGACCAAAAAGATGTGTGAAGATTCTAAAAAAGAAGATCTACGAAGCAACCTTGTGCAGATGATATTAAACATTCATTAGTAGTAGTAGTATTTCTAGAACTATACTGTTTGCATTTATATATCAGCCTATTTATCCACCTCTTGTGAAAAAAGACAATTTACTGAATTTAAAAATTGCTTGTCAAAACACGAACAAAATAGATGTATCTATGGCAAACGCAATTCGCATTCATCCTACAACCAGCAGAAAACAAAATTCCAAGAGAAACTCACATTGGGAGGAGGCGTGCTGATCTTAGGAACCCGACGCTGGACGACGGGGTTGGTGTCGGCAGATGTTGGGACCAGTGGAAGGAGAGGCCCGTCCTGGCCGACGACGGCTAGTAAGGCTCGGACCTGAAGGGGCCGCCGGTGGTGCGCGAGCGCGGTGTGGATGGCATGCCGCCATCGGTGCCTGTGGTTGTGATGCCCCTCCTGGAGCCACCGGGGGTGGATGGGTGGATGGGTGCAGGGAGGGCCTGAGGGAAGGGAGAAGCCAACGTCCCGGCGATGGGTGGTGGGTGCCTCCGATCGATCCCAGCGCGTGCCTCCAACTCCGGTCGATTGAATCCGGCGCCTCACATCGCCTTGGATCGATATCTCCCTCTTCTCTGTATCCGCATCGCCTTTTGGTTTTTTTGAGGATTAAGCCAGCTTTATTAATCAAAGTCCACATAGAGTGGGATACAAGATGGGTCATGGGGTTGGCCAAGCCACAAATGGCGCCCCGGTCCCCTTCTAAGAGAGAATCTGGCTAGACTATGTGCTTCATAATTTACAGCATGACACTCAAAAGAAAAAATGCATTGGAAAAGGGTAGCTCGAAGATTAATCTCGGACAGAATGGCACCGTATTGCCCTCTACTACCCGAGTTTATATCAGAGACAACTTGCTTGCAATCAGAGGCCACGATGTAGTTGTTGATAAGGAGATCTTCAGCCAAACACATTGCCTCCCTGCATGCCAAAGCTTCCAGAGAAGCCGGATCATCCACTCCTTCCACCACTAGGGCTGAACTCCCTAGGTAATTTCCGTTTGAATCCCCGCAGACTGCTGCTGCTGACCCACCTCTCCCTGGTCGTACTGCAGCGTCAACATGTATTTTTGCAAAGCCCACCGGAGGTGCCTTGGGTCATTGCGGTCCCGATGGAGCAGTGGGTGCACTTGTCTGTTTTACTGTCGGGTGGATCATATTAAGCTCATCATGGTATCTATTGATGAAAGTCTGTGTTGCTTGAGGGCTCTGAAAAATCCCCTCGTGGATCGCCTTGTGCCTCGCGTGCCAGATTGACCACAATGTAATCGACAGGAGGACAAACTCATCATGTGTGAGGGACTCGATGAGTGCAAACAGCCATTGCTTCGCTTTAGGCTCTATCAACGCCATCATTTTATGTGCAAGTTCCTCATCCACCAATGCCCACACACATCTGGACATTGTGCATTGAATCAACAAATGTTTCCATGAATCCGGCATCCCACAAAGCCCGCAGCTGCTAGACGTCGTCATATGGCGGTGGGCTCGCACATCCTCAGTAGGGAGGGAGTGTTTTGACAATCTCCAAAGAAACATCCGGACTTTACCAGGAACTTCAGTTTTCCACAGTTTTTTTCCACATCCTTTCCTCGGACTGCAACGATGACGTTCCTGGTTCGCCATTCAGCCATGCCTCATGATGCTGTTTAGTTTCTGAAAGCATTCTGTACGCTGAATTAACTGAAAAAGTGCCTTTGGTCTCAAAGTTCCATGACCAGAAATCATCTATGTTGCGAGTACAGAGAGGAATGCCCAATATGATATTTGCGTCCATTGGCATGAAGACCTCGTTCACCCTTTGCTTAATACAGCTTGCTGAAGTTGGATCTATCAATTCTGACACAAGCTGTGGTGGATTCGTCGTAATGCACCCATAGGGCCGGAGCATCTCTTTCCTTGGGAGCCAATTATCTGTCCATATGTTGATGGTTGCACCATTTCTGACTTGCCGTATCAGCCCCTGTTTCAAGACGTCACGGCCCTCAATTATTGATCTCCATATCTGGCTCGGAGGACCCCCCAAAGAGGCTTGCAGGATATCATCATTCGGATAGTATATGCTCTTTAGTAATCTGGCACTGAGAGAGTTGGGTTCCTGCAAAAGTTCCCATGCCTGTTTTGCCAACATAGCCAGGTTAAAAAGTTCAAAATCTTTAAACCCAAGACCACACATGCCCTTCGTCTTAGTCATAGTTTCCCAGGAGACCCAATGTGGTTTCCTTTTGCCTTCCTTTGAGCCCCACCAAAACTTCCTAATTAGCATATTAAGGTGCTCACATAAACCTCTCGGCAACTTGAAACATGACATGGAAAAGACAGGGACCGATTGTGCAACGCTTTTACTAGGACCTCCTTGCCTGCCGTAGACATGCAATTCTCGATCCACCCCTGCACCTTGCTCCAAAGTCGATCTTTCAGATACTTGAACGCCCCGTTTTTTGAAGTACCAATATCAGAAGGCATACCAAGGTATTTATCATTCAAAGTCTCATTTGGAACATTCAGCATCGTTTTTATCTCCAAACGTGTACTCTCTGGCACCCCTTTGCTGAAAAAGATTAAAGATTTATTATAGTTGATCCTCTGGCCTGAAGCATGACAGTAAGCTTCCAGAGCTAGGTTCACCTCGGTAGCACCCACACCGTTGGCCTTGAAAAACAACAGGCTATCATCAGCGAAAAGGCGGTGGTTTACTGGTGGCGCAGAATGTGCTACCTGTAGACCATGCATGTTTGATGGCTCATCTTTGGATTTTAGGAGGCACGAAAGGCCCTCTGCTGCTATCAAGAACAAGTATGGAGATATCGGGTCCCCTTGTCTGATTCCTCGAGATGGCTTAAACTCTTCTAACTTCTTGCCATTGAACATAACTGAAACGGAAACTATGCTGACCAGGCCCATGACAATATTAACCCAGTTTTCAGAGAAACCCAACTTGAGCATAATGGCTCGGAGATATGCCCATTCAACTCTATCATACGCTTTCATCATATCAAGCTTGAGTGCACATGATTGATGTTTTTTGGCCTTGTTTCTCGTCATGAAATGCAAACATTCATACGCAGCTATGATGTTGTCAGTAATCAGCCTCCCCGGGACAAAGGCCGACTGCTCCTCAGAGATGATGTCAGGCAACACTAGCTTCAGGCGGTTAGAGATCACCTTTGATGCTATCTTATATAAGACATTACACAAACTGATGGGTCGAAATTGTGTTAGCGAAGTTGGGTTTTTACCTTGGGTATTAGGACCAGAATAGTCTCATTGGTACTCTCCACAGATTCGGTGCCCTCCATGATTTTTATCACCACCTTTGTCACATCGCTGCCACATAGGTCCCAATGACGCTGGAAGAAGTGTGCTGGGAAACCATCTGGGCCAGGTTCCTTCACTGGAAACATCTGGAAAAGAGCTTTCTTAACATCATCAGCACTGTACGGGGCGTTGATAGAATCATTCATTGCTTACGTCACCTTAGATGGGACCGTATCAAGAACTTGTTCCATGTTTAAGACCCCCTCTGAGGTGTAGAGGTTTTTATAAAAAGACGTGGTCATCTCCTCCATCTCCTCTGAATTATGAGTCACCTAGCCGTCCAGGCATTGAAGCTGTTTTATTTGGTTTTTCCTCCTCCTTCTGCTGGCTCTTAAATGAAAAAATACATGTTTTTATCGCCATGAACAAGCCACTCTAGCCTCGCCCTTCGACGCCAAAGGATCTCCTCTATGTGGTATAGTTCAACCAGCCTATCACAAACCTTGGTTTCCGCATGTGTGGGCCCGACTCTCCCCAGGGTCCCTCGAAACTCCTGTAGCTGCATCTTGAGGCGGGCGATCTCTTGTCGCACGTTGCCAAAATGCGCTCGTTCCCAGGTGCTCAAGTCTCCCACCACCACTTGTAGCTTATCATGCAATGATTGCACCGAGTCAGCATTGCCTTTTTCCCAGCCCTCTGCCAAAGCTGTCGCCAGAGATTCCTCTCACTCCTAGAAAATCTCATATCTAAAGGCCCGTGGGACCCTCCTGCATGCATGCATGTCGCGTAGCGTTAGAAGAATCGGTACATGATCCGAAGATGCCGCTAGTTTGTGCTCCAGGACGGCCGATGGGAAGGCGATGCTCCATGCTGGATTAGCCACCGCTCTGTCCAATCACACTCTAGTAAATGTGCCTCCAGTCACCTTCTTCTCCCAAGTCCAATTGTTGCCAATGTATCCAATATCCGACAAGCCGCACATATCAAGTGCATCCCGAAAGCCATCCATCTGCGCCTGACTTCTCATCCCTACTCCGTCATGTTCGTGCCCATGAAGCACTTCATTGAAGTCACCTAGTGCCACCCAAGGCAGGTCGGAAGATCCAACAATACCTCGGAGTGTGTCCCATGTTTTGTAACGTTCGCTGACATGGGCTTCGCCATATACAAATGTAACTCTAGTTGGTATATCAACAAGCTCACCAACCAAAGCATCAATATGGTACTTCGAATACGCTAAAATTTCAAGCTTTATTTCCTCATTACAAAAGATTCCAAGACCTCCGCTCCTACCTGAGCTACTTACAGCAAAACTTTTATTATAACCTAATGACATAGCCATATCCTCCACCCTGGAGCCCTTGATTTGAGTTTAAACAATGCAAAGGATCGAGGGGGCAAATTGCCTCGCTAGATTGCGAAGCTCACGCACTGTCGCAGGTTTGCCAGCTCCGCGACAGTTCCATCATAAGTAACTCATTGCGCTCGGCGCGACTCCTCAAGGGAGCCCGCCAAACGCGCATTGGGTAGGTTGTTGCTGCCTGAAGGCTTCATGTTTCCTTGCTCAAACATCATCACCGTTGCCTTGGTCCTCTTTGGTTCTTGCTTGGAATCTGGGCTTGGGGGTACCACCGCGGGAGGCAAAGCAAGGAGTTGCTGGCCATTGTTGCTTTTCGATGCTGCACGTTCTGGTTCAACCGGGCTCCCCATGTTCACTTGCATAGATCCCCGCTTTCTGTTGCTCTCAGCATCTCTCATCAGTGCGTCATCGGCTCTAGGGTTTGGCTCTTCCTGCTCCATCCAATCTTGGCCGTTTCTTTGGCTCCTCCCTCGACCTGCACCACGGCCTGCACGGCCTCTGCCTCTTCCTGACCTTGGCGAGCTCCCGGCTCCCGGGCCACGACCTGGACCTTTGAACCATTCAGCTTGAAGGTTTTTAAAAACTAGTGCCGAAGGGGGATGGATCCCATTGCCACACTCCTTGTACAGGTGCCCTAGCATGCCACACACCGCACACCAGTCTGGCAACCTCTCGTACTTCAGCCGAAAGATCTCCCTCTTCCTCTTTATCACCAAAGACACTGCATTCTTTAGGGGTTTAGTAACATCCACTTTGATTCTGACCCGAAAGAAGTTACCCTCAAAATCCTGAGACTTAGGTTCGGCAAAGATGAAATCTCCCGCAGTTGCCGCCAATGACTTGATCAGGCCAAAAAAGAGCTCAGGTAGGTCATGAATCTGGATCCACATCTCGATCTTGTTCAGCTCTATCGATGATGGCCTAGTGATTCCATCATACGGCTCTATGACGACTGCCTTGCCCGTGAACGTCCTTGGTCCATCTTCCATTACTCTCTCCCAATTTCCCAAGCAGGAGAATTGTAGCGTGTATAGGTTCTCTTCGAGCGTCCGGAATTTCACCTCCTTTGCTAGATCCCAGGCGACTCGCATATTACGATAGAACCAGTATTGGCTGTACTGTTTGTCTGTGTTCACGCGAGCTATGGCCATCCAGCGGGCAGCCTCTTCTGGGATGTCGCCATCTTCTACAACCACGTCCACCAGATCATCTTCCTTTAGCCCTAGCTCATTCATCATCGCTTCCATCTTGCTCGTCGCCGCGTCAGGCGTAGCCGCCGAGCCCATCGTTTGGATCTCTTGCCCGAGAAAAACACCGGTCCGCGGGCAGGAGGTTCCCTAGCCGCCCCCTCGTCCACCCTAGCTAGCAGCCCAGGGGCGCCAGCGATCGGTGGTGGGAGGCGGAGGGGATCGAGGTCTCCACGTCGATGCCGAGGAGCCACGTATCGCCTTTTGGTGGATCCCTCTCTGCGTCGCTCTATCAACTATGGGCTGAATAGGCCCATTTTACCAGATTTCTTGGATGTAGATGAAAGATCCAGTCCAACTTAACGACAGACCCCCAAAATTGTTACCAGATGAGCGGCCCATCAAGGCTAGCGCTAGTTAGCAGCAAACGGCGCAAGCTTAAGTGCGATTCAGAGTTAATCAGACGGTCGAAAATGCCCAGAATCAATGATTGAATGGCTGCGAATGTTGATGGATTGAGAGGGCAGGAAAAGTGCTCAGTTATAATATATCTAAATATACAAAATGTAGTTGAAAAGTAGTACTATTTGATCTTAGAGAGAGATCAGTTGCAGTAGTTTGTATGAGGAATTTTGTCCACGGCTCCTATCTTGGGTTTCAGCAATCCACTAACTCAATGGGCTGCTGCTTAGTTTTTCTTATCTTCTTTATTTACTTTTGGCTATAGCTAGTTTAATTTTTTGTTAGACTTTCTTGTACAGTTCTAGAAAACAATAAGCTTATACTATGTGGTAGCCTGGTAGGAGTAATCCTACGGTTTTATGTAAAAATATATATGTTCTGTTAATTATGTGTGATGTAACACATAGTACTAACGGCTCACTCCAACTCATCATACAATAAAGGTTTTTAAATAGACTTTGCATCAACCAATTATTGTTTTTTAAGGATCAGGTAATTATTGTGATTTATTATATATTTTCTCTTTTTCCAAGTGTGTATTTTTATTTCCTTAGCATATTCGTAACACATTACTTGCAACTTTTTTTAATAGTAACTCCAAACCATCTGAATCCTTAAAATTGGAGCGATGGAAGTAGCGGTGGAGCGGGGCGGTGGAGCGAAGTCCGGCAATGATCATGTCTATGTTGCCTCGATCACGCCGCTTGCTAAGCGGTCGCCAAAGCTGTAAGAAGCCACACATTTTATATATAGCATCAATCACATGGTAGGGATGACGTGTTCAATCACTAGTTTATTGCGCATATTCCATAAGGTCCATGTGAGGGTGCCCATCGCCACCCAAAGGGATGTGTGAACCTTGCCAGGAAAACTAAGGACCTCCTGAAACATGTTCGGGCGGTTATCATGGCACCAACTCCCTCCCACCGCATCTCGAAAGCAACTCCAAAGGAAAATCGCTGTCGGGCAGCGGAAGAAAATGTGGTTGGAGTCTTCTGGCACATCACATAATGGACAAAGCCCATTGCTAGGACCGGTATGTTTAAGCACTTATGTACCCGAGGGTAACCGGCCCCAACCCATTGTCAAAGGAAGATACGAATCTTCAGTGGCAACTTGATCTCCCAAAGAAGATTTAGTTCTGCTGGACCCGGAGTGGCCACCAATGCATAGTACAAGGACTTGGTCGAAAACGTGCCATTCCGTTCGAGATGCCAAGAAATGGCGTCATGCTACAGGTTGGGTGAGAGGAGGGATATGCATTGAAGAAACTCCTCCCATTGCTCCCGTTTGAGAGGACCGAAGGTGCGCCGGAAAGTGATGCTTCCAAGGTCCTCAAGCGCCGCACCCACAGGGAGTTGTGGGCGGGTGCAGATACTAAATAGGGGATAGAACCGTTCCACAAACGGTTTATCGCCCGACCAACGATCCAACCAAAACAATGTGTGTTGGTGCCTGACCCAACACAAATCGAAGATCCTATCCTAAGGATCGGCAACAACTGAATGATGGACTGCCAGAACTGGGATCCACCCGCCCTAGGGGCAAATGCTAGAGGTTGACCCCGCAAATATTTTGTGCGGATATTCTCAAGCCACAGTCCACCTTCACCGGCCTCAATCCGCCATAGCCACTTGGACATGAGAGCGATGTTCATCCGTTTGGATGAGATGACCCCAAGGCCACCCTGGTCCTTGGGTTTGCATATCTCCGACCACTTAAAAATATGGTACTTCTTGTTGGAAATATGCCCTAGAGGCAATAATAAAATGGTTATTATTATATTTCCTTGTTCATGATAATTGTCTATCGTTCATGCTATAATTGTATTAACTGGAAACCATAATACATGTGTGAATACATACACCACAACATGTCCCTAGTGAGCCTCTAGTTGACTAGCTCGTTGATCAATAGATGGTTATGGTTTCTTGACCATGGACATTGGATGTCATTGATAAAGGGATCACATCATTAGGAGAATGATGTGATGGACAAGACCCAATCCTAAGCATAGCACAAGATGGTGTAGTTCGTTCGCTAAAAGCTTTTCTAAATGTCAAGTATCATTTCCTTAGACCATGAGATTGTGAAACTCCCGGATACCGTAGGAATGCTTTGGGTGTACCAAACGTCACAACATAACTGGGTGGCTATAAAGGTGCACTGCATGTATCTCCAAAAGTGTCTGTTGGGTTGGCACGGATCGAGACTGGGATTTGTCACTCCGTATGACGGAGAGGTATCTCTGGGCCCACTTGGTAATGAATCATCATAATCAGCTCAATGTGACTAAGTAGTTAGTCGCGGGATCATGCATTACGGAACGAGTAAAGTGACTTGCCAGTAACGAGATTGAATGAGGTATTGGGATACCGACGATCGAATCTCGGGATAGTAACGTACCGATTGACAAAGGGAATTGTATACATGATTGATTGAATCCCCGACATTGTGGTTCATCCGATGAGATCATCGTGGAACATGTGGGAGCCAACATGGGTAACCAGATCCCGTTGTTGGTTATTGGAAGGAGATATGTCTCGGTCATGTCTGCATGGTTCCCGAACCCGTAGGGTCTACACACTTAAGGTTCGGTGACACTAGAGTTGTTATGGAAATAGTATGTGGTTACCGAAGGTTGTTCGGAGTCCCGGATGAGATCCCGGACGTGATGAGGAGCTCCGGAATGGTCCGGATGTGAAGATCGGTATATTGGACGAAGGGTATTGGAGTCCAAAATTGTTCCGGGGGTACCAGGTGATGACCAGCGTGTCCGAAAGGGGTTTCAGAGGCCCCGACAAGTGTTGGGGGGCCTTATGGGCCAAGGGGAGGGGGCACATCAGCCCACTAAGGGGCTGAGCGCCCCTCCCACCCCATCTCACGTAACCTGGACAGATGGGGGCGCCACCCCTAGGGCAGCCGCCCCTCCCGACTTGGGGGGCAAGTTTCCTAGGGGGTTGGGGCGCCCAAACCCATCTAGGGTTTCCCCTGGCCGCCTCCCCCTCCTCTAGATCCATCTAGAGGGGCCGGCCCCCTCTCCACTTCGCCCTATATATAGTGAGGGTGTGGGAGGGCAGCCACACCCTTCCCCTGGCGCAGCCCCTCCCTCCTGAAACACCTCCTCCTCCTCCGTAGTGCTTGGAGAAGCCCTGCCGGAGAACCACGAGCTCCACCGCCACCATGCCGTCGTGCTGCTGGAGTTTTCCCTCAACTTCTCCTCTCCCCTTGCTGGATCAAGAAGGAGGAGACGTCCCCGGGCTGTACGTGTGTTGAACGCGGAGGCGCCGTCCGTGCGGCGCTTAGATCGGAATCGACCGCGATCTGAATCGCTGCGTGTACGACCCCACCAACCGCGTTCTTGTAACGCTTCCGCTTAGTGATCTTCAAGGGTATGAAGATGCACTCCATGCCTCCCTCTCTCTCGTCGCTAGTATCTCCTAGATTGATCTTGGTGACACGTAGGAAAATTTTGAATTATTACTACAGTCCCCAACAGTGGCATCATGAGCTAGGTCTATTGCGTAGATTCTATGCACGAGTAGAACACAAGTAGTTGTGGGCGTTGGTTTGTTCAATATGCTTACCTTTACTAGTCTTATCTTGATTTGGCGGCATCGTGGGATGAAGCGGCCTGGACCGACCTTACACGTATGCTTACGTGAGACAGGTTCCACCGACTGTCATGCACTTGGTGAATAAGGTGGCTAGCGGGTGCCAGTCTCTCCCACTTTAGTCGGATCGGATTCGATGAAAAGGGTCCTTATGAAGGGTAAATAGCAATTGGCATATCACCATTGTGGCTTTTGCGTAGGTAAGAAACGTTCTTGCTAGAAACCCATAGCAGCCACATAAAACATGCAACAACAATTAGAGGACGTCTAACTTGTTTTTGCAGGGTATGCTATGTGATGTGATATGGCCAAAAGAATGTGATGAATCATATATGTGATGTATGAGATTGATCATGTTCTTGTAATAGGAATCACGACTTGCATGTCGATGAGTATGAAAACTAGCAGGAGCCATAGGAGTTGTCTTAATTTATTGTATGACCTGCGTGTCATTGAAAATGCCATGTAATTACTTTACTTTATTTCTAACCGTTAGCCATAGTAGTAGAAGTAATAGTTGGCGAGACATCTTCATGAAGACACGATGATGGAGATCATGATGATGGAGATCATGGTGTCATGCTGGTGACGAAGGTGATCATGTCGCGCCTCAAAGATGAATATCAAAGGCGCGAGATGATATTGGCCATATCATGGCACTCTATGATTTGCATGTGATGTTTGTCATGTTTACATCTTATTTGCTCTTATTTGCTTAGAATGACGGTAGCATAAATAAGATGATCCCTCATAAAATTTCAAGAAAGTGTTCCCCCTAACTATGCACCGCTGCGAAGGTTCGTTGTTTCGAAGCACCACGTGATGATCGGGTGTGATAGATTCTAACGTTCGCATACAACGGGTGTAGGCCAGATTTACACATGCAAAGCACTTAGGTTGACTTGAAGAGCCTAGCATGTACAGACATGGCCTCAAAACACAAGAGACCGAAAGGTCGAACACGAGTCGTATAGCAGATACGATCGACATGAAGATGTTCACCGATGATGACTAGTCCATCTCACGTGACGATCGGACACGGCCTAGTTGACTCGGATCATGTATCACTTAGATGACTAGAGGGATGTCTATCTAAGTGGGAGTTCATTAAATAATCAGATGAACTTAATTATCATGAACATAGTCAAAAGGTCTTTGCAAATTATGTCATAGCCTATGCTTTAGTTCTACTGTTTTAAGATATGTTCCTAGAGAAAATTTAGTTGAAAGTTGAGAGTAGGAATTATGCAGACTGGGTCCATATACTGAGGATTGTCCTCATTGCTGCACAGAATGCTTATGTCCTTAATATACCGCTCGGTGTGCTGAACCTCGAGCGTCGTTTGTGGATGTTGCGAACATCTGACATACATGTTTTGATGACTACGTGATAGTTTAGTGTGTAATGTTAAACGGTTTGGAATTGAGGCACCGAAGACATTTTTGAAACATTGCAGAACATATTAGATGTTTCAAGAGCTGAAATTAGGATTTCAGGCTCGTGCCCACGTCAAGAGGTATGAGACCTCCGACAAGTTTCTTAACCTGCAAACTAAGGGAAAAAAAGCTCAATCATTGAGCATGTGCTCAGATTGTCTGAGTACTACAATCACTTGAATCAAGTGGAAGTTAATCTTCCAGACGAGATAGTGATGGTTCTCCATAGTCACTGCCACCAAGCTATTAGAGTTTCGTGATGAACTATAACATATTAGGGATAGACATGATGATCCTTGAGCAATTCGCGATGTTTGACACCGTGAAAGTAGAAATCAAGTAGGAGCATCAATTGTTGATGGTTAGTAAAACCACTAGTTTCAAGAAGGGCAAGGGAAAGAAGGGATACTTCATGAAACGGCAAATCAGTTGCAGCTCTAGTGAAGAAACCCAAGGTTGAACCCAAAACCTGAGACTAAGTGCTTCTGTAATGAGGGGAACGGTTACTGAAGCAGAACTACCCTAGATACTTGGTAGATGAGAAGGCTGGCAAGGTCGACAAAAGTATATTGGATATACATTATATTAATGTGTACTTTACTAGTACTCCAAGTAGCACCAGGGTATTATATACCGGTTCGGTTGCTAAGTGTTAGTAACTCAAAATAAAAAGCTATGGAATAAACGGAGACTAGCTAAAGGTGAGATGACGATATATGTTGGGAGTGTTTCCAAGTTTGATGTGATCAAGCATCGCATGCTCCCTCTACCATCGAGATTGGTGTTAAACCTAAATAATAATTATTTGGTGTTTGCGTTGAGCATAAACATGATTGGATTATGTTTATCGCGATACAGTTATTCATTTAGGGAGAATAATGGTTACTCTGTTTATTTGAATAATACCTTCAACGGTCTTGCACCTAAAATGAATGGTTTATTGAATCTCGATCGTAGTGATACACATGTTCATGCCAAAAGATATAAGATAGTAATGATAGTACCACATACTTGTGGCACTGCCATTTGAGTCATACTGGTATAAAACGCATGAAGAAGCTCCATGTTGATGGATCTTTGGACTCACTCGTTTTTGAAAAGATTGAGACATGCGAAACAATGTCTATTGGTATATATGCATGAAGAAACTCCATACAGATGGATCGTTTGGACTCACTTGATTTTGAATCACTTGAGACATGCAAATCATACCACATGGGCAAGATGACTGAAAGGCCTCGTTTTTCAGTAAGATGAAACAAGAGAGCAACTTGTTGGAAGTAATACATTTGATGTGTGCAATCCAATGAGTGCTGAGGCACGCAGTGAACATCGTTATGCTCTTACTTCACAGATGATTTGAGTAGTTTCTAAGTATATTTACTTGATGAAACACGAGTCTGAATTATTAAAAGGTACAAGCAATTTCGGAGTGAAGTTGGCAAGAGGATAAAATGTCTATGATATGATCATAGAGATGAATATTTGAGTTACGAGTTTGGTACACAATTAAGACCTTGTGGAAATTTTTCATAACTAATACCGCCTGGAACACCATAGTGTGATGGTGTGTCCGAACATCATAAATGCACCCTATCGGATATGGTGCATACCATGATGTCTCTTATCGAATTACCACCAACGTTTATGGGTTAGGCATTAGAGACAACCACATTCAC
The DNA here is from genome assembly GCF_002162155.2 of Triticum dicoccoides. NCBI lineage: Eukaryota > Viridiplantae > Streptophyta > Magnoliopsida > Poales > Poaceae > Triticum > Triticum dicoccoides. The sequence goes on along the minus strand of NC_041385.1, from coordinate 674,199,795 downwards.
TTTAAATAGGGCACCACATAATTCCATTGAGATGAGACCGTATGAACTATGGTTAAGAGAAACCTAAACTGTCATTTCTTAAAAGTTTGGGCTGTGACGCTTATGTGAAAAGTTTTGCCTGATAAGCTCGAACCCAAAGAGGATAAAATGCATCTTCATAGGACAACCAAAAACAGTTGGGTATACCTCCTAATTCAGATCCGGAAGCAAAAGTGATTGTTTCCACAAATGGGTCCTTTCTGGAGGAAAAGTTCTCTTGAAAGAATTGAGTGAGAGGATGGTGGAGACTTGATGAGGTTATTGAACCATCACTTCAACTAGTGCGTAGCAGGGCACAAGAAGTTGTTTCTATGGCGCCTACACCAATTGAAGTGGAACCTAATGATAGTGATCATGAAACTTCCGATAAAGTCACTACCAAACCTCTTAGGTCGACAAGGATGCGTACTACTTCAGAGTGGTACGTAATCCTGTCTTAGAGGCCATGTTGCTAGATAACAATGAACCTACAAGCTATGGAGAAGCGATGGTGGGCCCAAATTCCGACGAATGGCTCGAGGCCATAAAATCCGAGAGAGGATCCATGTATGAAAACAAAGTATAGAATTTGGAAGAACTACTTGATGGTCATAAGGCTGTTGGGTACAGATGGATTTTAAAAGGGAAGACGGACAATGATGGTAAGTGTCACCATTAAGAATGCTCGACTTGTCGCTAAGATGTTTTCCGACAAGTTCAAGGAGTTGACTACGATGAGACTTTCTCACTCGTAGTGATGCTAAGAGTCTGTTGAAATTATATTAGCAGTTCCTGCATTGTTTATGAAATATTGCAGACAGGATGTCAAAACATTGTTTCCTCAATGATTTTATTGAGGAAAGGTTGTATGTGATACAACCAGAAGGTTTTGTCAATCCTAAAAGATGCTAACAAGTATGCAAAGCTCCAGGAATCCTTCTAAGGACTGGAGTAAGCATCTCGGAGTTGGATTATACGCTTTGATGAGATGATCAAAGATTTTGGGTTTATACAAAGTTTATGAGAAACCTATAGCATTTCCAAAGAAGTGAGTGGGAGCACTATAGCATTTCTGATGAGTATATGTTGTTGACATATTTTTGATCGGAAATGATGTAGAATTTCTGGAAAGCATATAGGGTTGTTTGAAAGGTGTTTTCAATGGAAAACCTGGATTAAGCTACTTGAACATTGAGCATCAAGATCTATAAGGATAGATCAAAAACGCTTAATAGTACTTTCAAATGAATACATACCGTGACAAGATTTTGAAGGGGTTCAAAATAGATCAGCAAATAAAGAGTTCTTGGCTGTGTTATAAGGTGTGAGTATTGAGTAAGACTGAAGACCTGACCAAGGCAGACGAGAGAGAAAGTACGAAGGTCGTCCCCTATGCTTTAGACGTAGGCTCTACAATATGCTATGCTGAGTACCGCACCTGAAGTGTGCCTTGCCATGAGTAAGTCTAGGGGTACAAGAGTGATCCAAGAATGGATCACATGACAGTGGTCAAACTTAACCTTAGGGCATCTCCAGCCGTTGGCCCCCCAGGGGGCATCTAAAAGCGCCGCCTGGGGGCGAGCCGGCGATACACTCGGCGCTGGGGGCGGTTTTGCGCCCAGTCGTCGCCCCCAGGCGCCGAAATTGGCCCACTTTGCAGCCCAATTTCGGTGAATAAACGGCCCATATGGGCGAGAATAGGCCCATATTCGGCGTGGTTTCGGTGTTCAATTATCAACACACACATATTTCATCACAGAAAAATCAAATACTTCAACAAAATACTACAACAACAAATAGTTCAATACAAATTATATAGTTCAACAAATAAAAACTCGTATTTCATCACGTGGCGTCCCCCTTGAGCCTCCATAGGTGCTCAATCAGATCTTTCTGCAGTTGATGATGCACCTGTGGGTCTCGGATCTCCTGAAGCATACTGAGATAGGCAGTCCAAGTTGCCGGTAGCTGGTGATCAACTTCGGCTAGAGGACCCTGCCTGTAGTATGGTTCAGTGTCAAACACTGGGTCTTCTTGCTCGCTCTCGATGATCATGTTGTGCAAGATGACACAGCAAGTCATGATCTCCCACATTTGATCTTTCGACCAGGTCTGAGCGGGGTACCGAACAACAGCGAATCGAGATTGGAGCACACCAAATGCCCGCTCGACATCCTTCCTGCAAGCCTCCTGAACCTTCACAAAACAGGCGTTCTTGCCTCCTGCCACAGGGTTTGAGATCGTCTTCACAAATGTCGACCATCTCGGATAGATGCCGTCAGCTAGATAGTACCCCTTGTTGTATTGGTGCCCATTGATCTCGAAGTTCATCGGAGGAGAATGGCCCTCAACGAGCTTGGCAAAAATAGGAGAGCACTGCAGCACGTTGATGTCATTGTGAGTTCCTGGCATACCAAAGAAGGAGTGCCAAATCCAGAGGTCCTGTGTGGCTACCGCCTCAAGCACCACACTGCAACCGTCTTTGGCGCCTTTGTACATCCCCTGCCAACCAAATGGGCAGTTCTTCCATTTTTAATGAATGTAGTCGATTTTTCCAAGCATCCCAGGAAATCCTCTTGCTGCATTCTGGGCTAGGATCCGAGCAGTGTCTTCCGCATTGGGTGTTCTCAAGTATTGTGGCCCAAACACTGCCACCACTGCCCGATAGAACTTGTAGAAACACTCTATGCTGGTGGACTCGGCCATGCGCCCATAGTCGTCGAGTGAATCACTGGGAGCTCCATATGCAAGCATCCTCATCGCTGTCGTGCACTTCTGGATGGAGGTGAATCCAAGAGCGCCAGTGCAATCCATCTTGCACTTCAAGTAGTTTCGAACTCCCAGATGGAATTCACAATCCTGAGGAAGAGCTTTCGGCTCATCCGTTAACGGCGCCGAAATGTTCTCTCGCCATGAAGTGGAGCATCGGCAAAGTAGTCGGAGTAGAGCATGCAGTAGCCGTGCAGACGATGCCGGTTCTCTGCTTTCACCCGCCCCGGCGCCGAGCCACGTCGACGCGGCTTTTCATTGCTCGCCAGCAGCTGGGCGAGGGCGGCAAGCACCATCAGATGCTCTTCTTCCTGGACGTCGGCTGTGGCTTCCTCCTCCAGCAGCGTGGCGAGCTCTTCCTCCTCATCCGAGTCCATCACCGACACAGTCAAAACGCCGAACACCTTGTGCTCGGTGGGCGTGTACCCGCTGTTAAACCGCGCCTCCACGGCCGGAAACGGCGGCCGGAAACGCCCAGCTGCTGCGGGAGGGGATGCCGCGGTGAAGCCCTGCTATTTTCCGGCGGGGAATGGCTATCTAGCGGAGTAGGCCGGCGGCCGTCGCCGGGATATAGCTAGTGGTGGCCGAGGGCGCGGGGGTGCGAGGCGAGTCGGGGGGAAGAAAACCTTGACTTTTCCCCTGTCGGTGTGGGCCAGGCGTGCTTTTCCCTAGCGCCGGAGCCCCCAACGGCTCCCCAGCGCGCCGGGTTCGGCCTGTGACCACCGGGCGGAAAAAAGGTCCGAACCGGCGGTTTTCGGTGTCCTGGGGGCGCGACTGGGCCGCTTTTTCGACGCCGGCGCTGAAAAAGTGGCCTGGGGGGCCTGTTGGGGGCACGACTGGAGATGCCCTTAGTAACTAGTGGACTAAGGAATTTTCTCGATTATGGAGGTGGTAAAAGAGTTCGTCGTAAAGGGTTACGCCGATGCAAACTTTGACACTAATCTGGATGACTCTGAGTAGTAGACCGGATTCGTATAGTAGAGCAGTTATTTGGAATATTTCCAAATAGCACGTGGTAGCTGCATCTAGGAGATGACATAGAGATTTGTAAAGCACACACGGATCTGAAAGATTTAGACCCGTTGACTAATAACCTCTCTCACAGGCGAGATATGATCAACCACCATGGGTGTTGGATTCAATACAATCACATAATGATGTGAACTAGATTATTGACTCTAGTGCAAGTGGGAGACTATTGGAAATATGCCCTAGAGGCAATAATAAAATGGTTATTATTATATTTCCTTGTTCATGATAATTGTCTATTGTTCATGCTATAATTGTATTAACTGGAAACTGTAATACATGTGTGAATACATAGACCACAACATGCCCCTAGTGAGCCTCTAGTTGACTAGCTCGTTGATCAATAGATGGTTATGGTTTCCTGACCATGGACATTGGAAGACATTGATAAGGGATCACATCATTAGGAGAATGATGTGATGGACAAGACCCAGTCCTAAGCATAGCACAAGATCGTGTAGTTCGTTTGCTAAAAGCTTTTCTAAATGTCAAGTATCATTTCCTTAGACCATGAGATTGTGCAACTCCCGGATACCATAGGAATGCTTTGGGTGTACCAAATGTCACAATGTAACTGGGTGGCTATAAAGGTGCACTACAGGTATCTCCAAGTGTCTGTTGGGTTGGCACGAATCAAGACTGGGATTTGTCAGTCCATATGACGGAGAGGTATCTCTGGGGCCCACTCGGTAATGCATCATCATAATGAGCTCAATGTGACTAAGTAGTTAGTCGCGGGATCATGCATTACAGAACAAGTAAAGTGACTTGCCGGTAACGAGATTGAATGAGGTATTGGGATACCGATGATCGAATCTCGGGCAAGTAACGTACCGATTGACAAAGGGAATTGTATACATGATTGATTGAGTCCCCGACATTGTGGTTCATCCGATGAGATCATCGTGGAACTGTGGGAGACAACATGGGTACCCAGATCCCGTTGTTTTTTATTGGTCGGAGATATGTCTCGGTCATGTATGCATGGTTCCCGAACCCGTAGGGTCTACACACTTAAGGTTCGTTGACGCTAGAGTTGTTATGGGAAATAGTATGTGGTTACCGAAGGTTGTTTGGAGTCTCGGATGAGATCCCGGACGTGACGAGGAGCTCCGGAATGGTCCGGAGGTGAAGATCGGTATATTGGACAAAGGGTATTGGAGTCCGGAGTTGTTCCGCGGGTACCAGGTGATGACCAGCATGTCCGAAAGGGGTTTCGGAGGCCCCGTCAAGTGTTGGGGGGCCTTATGGGCCAACGGGAGGGGGCACATCAGCCCACTAAGGGGATGAGCGCCCCTCCCACCACATCTCACGTAACCTGGAGAAGTAGGGGCGCCACCCCTAGGGCAGCCGCCCCTCCCGACTTGGGGGGCAAGTTTCCTAGGGGGTGGGGGTTCTCAAACCCATCTAGGATTTCCCCTGGCCGCCACCCCCTCCACTAGATCCATCTAGAGGGGACGGCCCCCTCTCTCCCCTTCCCCCTATATATAGTGAGGGGGTGGGAGGGCAGCCACACCCTTCCCCTAGCGCAGCCCCTCCCTCCTCCAACACCTCCTCCTCCTCCGTAGTGCTTGGTGAAGCCCTGCCGGAGAACCACGAGCTCCACCGCCACCACGCCGTCGTGCTGCTGGAGTTTTCCCTCAACTTCTCCTCTCCCCTTGCTGTATCAAGAAGTAGGAGACGTCCCCGGGCTGTACGTGTGTTGAACGCGGAGGCGCCGTCCGTTCGGCGCTTAGATCGGAATCGACCGCGATCTGAATTGCTGCGTGTATGACTCCACCAACCGTGTTCTTGTAACGCTTCCGCTTAGCAATCTTCAAGGGTATGAAGATGCACTCCCTCCCTCCCTCTCTCTCATTGCTAGTATCTCCTAGATTGATGTTGGTGACACGTAGGAAAATTTTGAATTATTACTACGTTCCCCAACACTTATGTCGGTCACCCTTTCTCGCCTAGAAGATTCGGGCACCCTTGTGTTTGCATCTCTCGTTGATCTGAAGAAGGGAGTTCTAGCCATCACTAAGCTACTTACAAATTTTAAGTTGGCAAAGATCAATAGGCATGTCAACATGATGGCTCATGAATTAGCTAAGTTAAGCTTTGATAATAGGTCTGGCAGTTTTCTCTGTAATAGTTTTCCGCTCTGCGTGGCGAATGCTCTTAGGAACGATTGCATCAAACCCTTTTACTTAATTAATATATGGGATGTTTTCAAACAAAATTTACTTATGCATTTAGTTAGCAATAATCTACACATAATTGGATTTAATAAGTAGGGATTGCAACTCAAAGGTTATAACCACATGAGCGAATAAGAGAGTGGATCTCACCTTTTTCTGAACAATGAACAATTTGGACCCCGCTTCAGCCTGAGTTAGCATCAACAAGTTGATACATGTCATTATCACTCCACTGTAAGCAAACTATTATAGGCACAAAGGTTGCAGTTGTAAGAGATTGCGTAGATAATGAACAGTTTACAATGCTGGATAAATTAAAGTACTTCCTCCGTTCCATATTAAGTGTCGCTGATTTAGTATAGTACTTTTATAGTACATTAATTTATCCAGCATTATAAACTATTCATCACTTAATATGGAACAGGAGGAGTATAAAATAAAATAAAGATATCTTACATGGCAATATTAGGGACCACAAAGAAAGATGTACAAAACATTTAGGTTAAGACGTTAAGTTAGCCAACTTTTGCTACAAATATCAAGAAAAGCTGCTTGATTCATTTGGCTATTTGTAGAGCACAGATAAGAAATAAGTAAATAAATGATTGCAGCAAATTAAATGAGAGCACTAACGTATACTACCTCAACTATATTGAGTTTAAATTCTAAAATACGAACTATGCAGACATATTGGCCTTATTTATAGGCCATCGCCTAGCAGACCGATCCACGACATTGCACTATTGACGCAATCAAAAGACTCCATGCAACTGATAATACACACAACGCCATGCCACCACCTATGTCGGGTGTACATTCGGAAGGTCATGCGAGGCTGAGATGACGCCACCACACATGTGTGCCATCAACGTAGATGTAGGGTATCCCCCAGCAGAGACACACCAAAGAGCATTCGAGCACAAAGAGCACCAAAGAAGAGCATAAAAGCATAGTCGACCCCAAGCCGGCCGCGCCACCACCATCATCATCCACACTCCACCACCAACGTCATGAGCTGCCGGTTACCACCAAGTCATTGTATCCAAGACATTCACTACTAGGAGAAAGCCTACTAGTAGCGCTGGAAATATCTATAGCAGTAGCACTGGGGCCAGCACTACTACTAACGTGCTACAACTAAGTTGTAGCAGTAGCGCTACTTGGACCAGCGCTACTGGTAAGTATGGTTAGTAGTAGCGTTGCTTGAACCAGAGCTGCTGCTAATTATCTGTAGCACTGCACCGAAGCAAACGCTGCTGCTAAACCAGTGTTGCCGCTAGACGCCTGCCAGCCCTACTGCTAATATTGCTGCTTTCATATTTTTATTTCCCCTCTACGTATTTGTGATGTATTTGTGCATGCTCTATACAGTAGTTTGATTATATCATAACAAACTTACATTATTCTCATCATATCATACACATACAGTAGTCTCATCATACCATCAGCATCATCACCATCATCATCCAACACAAATATCATGACATCTCGAAAATAGCGATACACAAGTCATGTCATGTCTCGAATAAATGCAACTGCATGGTCATGGAACACACACAAGTTTCATCATCTCTATCTAAACCATAATGTAGCCGAGGCATAGGGTTTCTATATAAAGAGGGGGGGGAGGGAGGGCTGCGCACCCCAGTCCCTGGCGCCTCCCTCTCCCCCCCCCGCAACACCTCTCCCTCTCGCTGAGCTTGGCGAAGCCCTGCCGAGATTCCCCGCTACTTCCACCACCACGCCGTCGTGCTGCTGGATCTCCATCAACCTCTCCTTCCCCCTTGCTGGATCAAGAAGGAGGAGACGTCTTCCCCAACCGTATGTGTGTTGAACGCGGAGGTGCCGTCTGTTCGGCACTAGGATCTTCGGTGATTTGGATCACGACGAGTACGACTCCATCAACCCTGTTCTCTTGAACACTTCCGCTCGCGATCTACAAGGGTATGTAGATGCACTCCTCTCTCTCGTTGCTAGATGACTCCATAGATTGATCTTGGTGAAGCATAGATTTTTTTTTATTTTCTGCAACGTTCCCCAACAGTGGCATCATGAGCTAGGTCTATGCGTAGTTTCTATGCACGAGTAGAACACAATTTTGTTGTGGGTGTAGATTTTGTCAATTTACTTGCCACTACTAGTCTTATCTTGTTTCGGCGGCATCATGGGATGAAGCGGCCTGGACCGACCTTACACGTACGCTTACGTGAGACAGGTTCCACCGACTGACATGCACTAGTTGCATAAGGTGGCTAGTGGGTGTCTGTCTCTCCCACTTTAGTCGAATCAGATTCGATGAAAAGGGTCCTTATGAAGGGTAAATAGAAATTGGCATATCATGTTGTGGTTTTGACGTAGGTAAGAAACGTTCTTTCTAGAACCCTTTTGCAGCCACGTAAAAACATGAAACAACAATTAGATGACGTCTAACTTGTTTTTGCAGCATATGCCTTGTGATGTGATATGCCCAAAAGGATGTGATGAATGATATATATGTGATGTATGAGATTGATCATGTTCTTGTAATAGGAATCACGACTTGCATGTCGATGAGTATGACAACCGGCAGGAGCCATAGGAGTTATCTTAATTATTGTATGACCTGCGTGTCATTGAGTAAACGCCATGTAACTACTTTACTTTATTGCTAAACCGTTAGCCATAGTAGTAGAAGTAATAGTTGGCGAACAACTTCATGGAGACACGATGATGGAGATCATGATGATGGAGATCATGGTGTCATGCCGGTGACGATGATGATCATGGCGCCCCAAAGATGGAGATCAAAAGGAGCAAAATGATATTGGCCATATCATGTCACTATTTGATTGCAAGTGATGTTTATCATGTTTTTGCATCTTATTTGCTTAGAACGACTGTAATAAATAAGATGAGCCCTCATAATAATTTCAAGAAAGTGTTCCCCCTAATTGTGCGCTGTTCCGAAAGTTCGTTGTTTCGAAGCACCACGTGATGATCGGGTGTGATAGATTCTAACGTCCACATACAACGGGTGTAAGATAGATTTACACATGCAAAACACTTAGGTTGACTTGACGAGCCTAGCATGTACAGACATGGCCTCGGAACACAAGAGATCGAAAGGTCAAACATGAGTCGTATAGAAGATACGATCAACATGAAGATGTTCACCGATGATGACTAGTCCGTCTCACGTGATGATCGGACACGGTCTAGTTGACTCGGATCATGGATCACTTAGATGACTAGAGGGATGTCTATCTGAGTGGGAGTTCATTAAATAATTTGATTAGATGAACTTAATTATCATGAACTTAGTCTAAAAACTTTTGCAATATGTCTTGTAGATCAAATGGCCCACGCTAATGTTGCCCTCAACTTCAATGCGTTCCTAGAGAAAACCAAGCTGAAAGACGATGGCAACAACTACGCGAACACTGGAAGCGGAACTGCCCCAAGTACTTAGCAGACAAGAAGGCCGGCAACACTAAAGGTATATGTGATATACATGTAATTGATGTGTACCTTACCAGTACTCGTAGTAGCTCCTGGGTATTTGATACCGGTGCCATTGCTCATATTTGTAACTCAAAATAGGAGCTGCGGAATAAACGGAGACTGGCGAAGGACGAGGTGACGATGCGCGTCGGGAATGGTTCCAAGGTCGATGCGATCGCCGTCGGCACGCTACCTCTATATTTACCTACGGGATTAGTTTTAAACCTCAATAATTGTTATTTAGTGCCAACTTTGAGCATGAACATTGTATCTGGATCTCGTTTAATACGAGATGGCTACTCATTTAAATCTGAGAATAATGGTTGTTCTATTTATATGAGAGATATGTTTTATGGTCATGCCCCGCTAGTCAATGGTTTATTCTTAATGAATCTCGAACGTGATGTTACACATATTCATAGTGTGAATACCAAAAGATGTAAGATTGATAATGATAGTCCCACATATCCGTGGCACTGCCTCCTTGGTCACATTGGTGTCAAACGCATGAAGAAGCTCCATACAGATGGACTTTTGGAGTCTCTTGATTTCGAATCATTTGACACGTGCGAACCATGCCTCATGGGTAAAATGACCAAGACTCCGTTCTCTGGAACAATGGAGCAAGCAACCAACTTATTGGAAATTATACATACTGATGTGTGCGGTCCAATGAGCGTTGAGGCTCGCGGTGGCTATCGTTATGTTCTCACTCTCACTGATGACTTAAGTAGATATGGGTATGTCTACTTGATGAAACACAAGTCTGAGACGTTTGAAAAGTTCAAGGAATTTCAGAATGAGGTAGAGAATCAACGTGACCGAAAAATAAAGTTCTTACGATCAGATCGTGGAGGAGAATATTGAAGTCACGAATTTGGTACGCACTTAAGGAAATGTGGAATCGTTTCACAACTCACGCCGCCTGGAACACCTCATCGCAACGGTGTGTCTGAACGTCGTAATCGCACTCTATTGGATATGGTGCGATCTATGATGTCACTCACCAATTTACCGCTATCATTTTGGGGATAAGCTCTAGATACAATTAAATTCACTTTAAATAGGGCACCGTCTAAATCCGTTGAGACGACACCATATGAATTATGGTTTGGGAAAAAACCTAAGCTGTCGTTTCTAAAAGTTTGGGGATGCGATGCTTATGTCAAGAAACTTCAACCTGAAAAGCTCGAACCCAAGTCAGAAAAATGCGTCTTCATAGGATACCCTAAGGAAACCATTGGGTATACCTTCTACCTTATGCCTCGGCTATAGGGTCTATTATGTATGCCATGTTGTGTACCAGACCTGATGTAAACCTTGTTGTAAGTTTGGTAGGAAGGTACCAAAGTAATCCTGGAATGGAACACTGGACAGCGGTCAACAATATCCTGAAGTACCTGAAAAGGACTAAGGATATGTTTCTCGTTTATGGAGGAGACGAAGAGCTCGTCGTAAAGGGTTACGTTGATGCTAGCTTCGACACAGATCTGGATGACTCTAAGTCACAAACCGGATACGTGTATATTTTGAATGGTGGGGCAGTAAGCTAGTGCAGTTGCAAGCAAAGCGTCGTGGCGGGATCTACATGTGAAGCGGAATACATGGCAGCCTCGGAGGCAGCGCATGAAGCAATATGGATGAAGGAGTTAATCACCGACCTAGGAGTCATACCCAATGCGTCGGGGCCGATCACTCTTCTGTGACAACACTGGAGCTATTGCCCTTGCCAAGGAGCCCAGGTTTCACAAGAAGACCAGGCACATCAAGCGTCGCTTCAACTCCATTCGTGAAAATGTTCAAGATGGAGACATAGATATTTGCAAAGTCCATACGGATCTGAATGTCGCAGATCTGTTGACTAAACCTCTTCCGCGAGCAAAACATGATCAACACCAGAACTCTATGGGTGTTCGATTCATCACAATGTAACTAGATTATTGACTCTAGTGCAAGTGGGAGACTGTTGGAAATATGCCCTAGAAGCAATAATAAAATGATTATTATTATATTTCCTTGTTCATGATAATTGTCTATTATTCATGCTATAATTGTGGTATCCGGAAATCGTAATACATATGTGAATACATAGACCACAAATGTCCCTAGTGAGCCTCTAGTTGACTAGCTCGTTGATCAACATATAGTCATGGTTTCCTGACTATGGAATTGGATGTCATTGATAACGGGATCACATCATTAGGAAATGATGTGATGGACAAGACCCAATCCTAAGCATAGCACACTATCGTGTAGTTCGTTTGCTAGAGATCTTCCAATGTCAAGTATCATTTCCTTAGACCATGAGATCGTGTAACTCCCAAATACCATAGGAGTGCTTTGGGTGTACCAAACGTCACAACATAACTGGGTGACTATAAGGGTATACTACAGGTATCCCTGAAAGTATCTGTTGGGTTGACACCTATCGAGACTGGGATTTGTCACTTCGTATGACGGAGAGGTATCTCTGGGCCCACTCGGTAATGCATCATCATAATGAGCTCAATGTGACCAAATGGTTGGTCACGGGATCATGCATTATGGTACGAGTAAAGTGACTTGCCGGTACGAGATTGAACAAGGTATTGGGATACCGACGATCGAATCCCGGGCAAGTAACGTACCGATTGACAAAGGGAATTGTATATGGGATTACTTGAATCCTCAACATCGTGGTTCATTCGATGAGATCATTGTGGAACATGTGGGAGGCAACATGGGTATCCAGATCCCGCTGTTGGTTATTGACCGGAGAGCTGTCTCGGTCATGTCTGTGTGATTCCCGAACCCGTAGGGTCTACACACTTAAGGTTCGGTGACGCCAGGGTTGTAGAGATATTAGTATGCGGTAACCCGAAAGTTGTTTGGAGTCCCGGATGAGATCCCAGACGTCACGAGGAGTTCCGGAATGGTCCGGAGGTGAAGAATTGTATATAGGAAGTCCAGTTTTGGCCACCGGGAAAGTTTCGGGGGTCACAGGTATTGTATCGGGACCACCGGAAGGGTCCCGGGGTCCACCGGGTGGGGCCACCTATCCCGGAGGGCCCCATGGGATGAAGTGGGAAGTCAACCAGCCCCTAGTGGGCTGGTGCACCCCCCTTGGGCCTCCCCCTGCACCTAGGGTTGGAAACCCTAGGGGTGGGGGACGCCCCACCTGACTTGGGGGGCAAGTCCGCCCGTTTTGCCCCCCTTGAGATTGGATCTCTAGGGGGCCGGCGCCCCCCAGGGCCCCTATATAAAGAGGGGGGAGGGAGGCCTGAGAACCCTAGTCCTTGGCGCCTCCCTCTCCCCCCCGCAACACCTCTCCCTCTCGCTGAGCTTGGCGAAGCCCTGCCGAGATTCCCCGCTACTTCCACCACCACGCCGTCGTGCTGCTGGATCTCCATCAACCTCTCCTTCCCCCTTGCTGGATCAAGAAGGAGGAGACGTCTTCTCCAACCGTACATTTGTTGAACGTGGAGGTGCCGTCCATTTGGCATTAGGATCTTCGGTGATTTGGATCACGACGAGTACGACTCCATCAACCCCGTTCTCTTGAACGCTTCCGCTCGCGATCTACAAGGGTATGTAGATGCACTCCTCTATCTCGTTGCTAGATGACTCCATGGATTGATCTTGGTGAAGCGTAGAATTTTTTTATTTTCTGCAACGTTCCCCAACACGATCAGCATGAGCAAGAGCGCGACTATGTAGTACTTCTTGAGGCACCGGCTTTGCTCCCTCTCTTGCCGGAGCGTCCACCTCAAGTAACTATTTTCTACTTCGGCTCTGCTGTGAAACCCTCTATGGCTAGCGCCCGGGTACCTGTCCACCTAGGCCTGAGTGTGTGGGCAGTGGTCGTACACTCCTTGAACCACTACCAGGGAAAAGCCTAGCAGGAGCGCGGGTTTTAGGCCTATTAGTAGCGCGGGGACCGGCGCTACTAATAAGGCGCTACAACTAATGTATAGCAGTAGTGCGTGTCGTCCCACGCTGCTGCTATACATGAATAGCTGTAGCGCTCTTTAGAGAAGGACGCTGCTAATATTATCTGTTGCGCTGTTTACAAGGAAGCGCTACTGGTAAGGCGGCGCTACTGCTAAATTTCCCCCCTCGCTACTATTAGTTTTATTAGTTTTTTCCCTCCATATTTGTTTTGTATTTGAATAGGCTTTATACAATAATCTTTAGCATATCATATGTCATCATCATAATCATCATCCAACACAAAGTGGTCTCTCATCATCATCTCGAAAATAGCGATACAAGTCTCGATTACTTGCAAATACATCGTCATCCATCTAAACAATGATATACACGAGAAGAGCTATCACTTTGAGTACATGAGTTCGTATCCCTCTCTCGCATTAGCGTAAACCTAAACTAACTACTGCCTGTCGCTCGGAAACCGGAAACCGGTACACATGGGCCTGACACTCCGGCCACTCGTCGTATATATACTCCTGGCGTAGCACTTCTTCGCCATCTATGATCTATGCACCTGCATCGTCACATGAGTCGATGATATGCAACATATATAGTTGAGCAACAGAAAGACACAGACTTGGCAAAAATAGAAACATCATATCATAAGCATAAATTGTTGGGGAACGTAGCAGAAATTCAAAATTTTTCCTACGAATCACCAAGATCTATCTATGGAGAGACCAGCAACGAGTAGAAAGAGAGGAGAGTTTGCATCTACATACCCTTGTAGATCGCTAAGCGGAAGCGTTCAAGTGAACGGGGTTGATGGAGTCGTACTCGTCGTGATTCAGATCACCGATGATCAAGTGCCGAACGGACGGCACCTCCGCGTTGAACACACGTACAGCCCGGTGAAGTCTCCCACGCCTTGATCCAGCAAGGAGAGAGGGAGAGGTTGAGGAAGACTCCATCCAACAGCAGCACAACGGCGTGGTGGTGGTGGAGGAGCGTGGCAATCCTGCAGGGCTTCGCCAAGCACCTACGGGAGAGGAGATGTGTCACGGGAGGGAGAGGGAGGCAACCAAAGGCATAAGGTGTGTTTGGGAGGCCCTCCTACCCCACTATATATAGGGATCCCAAGGGGGGGGGTGCGCCAGCCCCTAGGAGATCCAATCTCCAAAGGGGCGGTGGCCAGGGGAGGAGTCCTCCCCCCCAAGGCACCTAGGAGGTGCCTTCCCCTGCTGGGACTCTTCCTTTAGGGTTTCCCCAGGCGCATGGGCCTCTTGGGGCTGGTGCCCTTGGCCCATGTAGGCCAAGGCGCACCCCCTACAGCCCATGTGCCCCCCGGGGCAGGTGGCCCCACCCGGTGGGCCCCCGGGACCCTTCCGGTGGTCCCGGTACAATACCGATGACCCCGAAACTTGTCCCGATGGCCGAAACAGGACTTCCTATATATAAATCTTTACCTCCAGACCATTCCGGAACTCCTCGTGACGTCCGGGATCTCATCCGGGACTCCGAACAACATTCGGTTACCACATACAAGCTTCCTTTATAACCCTAGCGTCATCGAACCTTAAGTGTGTAGACCCTACGGGTTTGGGAGACATGCAGACATGACCGAGACGTTCTCCGGTCAATAACCAACAGCGGGATCTGGATACCCATGTTGGCTCCCACATGTTCCACGATGATCTCATCGGATGAACCACGATGTCAAGGACTCAATCGATCCCGTATACTATTCCCTTTGTCTAGCGGTATTTTACTTGCCCGAGATTCGATCGTCAGTATACCGATACCTTGTTCAATCTCGTTACCGGCAAGTCACTTTACTCGTTCTGTAACACATCATCCCGTGATCAACTCCTTGGTCACATTGCGCAAATGATGATGTCCTACCGAGTGGGCCCAGAGATACCTCTCCGCTTACACGGAGTGACAAATCCCAGTCTCGATTCGTGCCAACCCAACAGACACTTTCGGAGATACCTGTAATGCACCTTTATAGCCACCCAGTTACGTTGTGACGTTTGGTACACCCAAAGCACTCCTACGGTATCCGGGAGTTGCACAATCTCATGGTCTAAGGAAAAGATACTTGACATTGGCAAAGCTCTAGCAAATGAACTACACGATCTTTTGTGCTAGTCTTAGGATTGGGTCTTGTCCATCACATCATTCTCCTAATGATGTGATCCCGTTATCAACGACATCCAATGTCCATAGCCAGGAAACCATGACTATCCGTTGATCACAACGAGCTAGTCAACTAGAGGCTCACTAGGGACATATTGTGGTCTATGTATTCACATGTGTATTACGATTTCCGGATAATACAGTTATAGCATGAATAAAAGACAATTATCATGAACAAGGAAATATAATAATAATACTTTTATTATTGCCTCTAGGGCATATTTCCAACAGTCTCCCACTTGCACTAGAGTCAATAATCCAGTTCACATCGCCATGTGATTAACACTCACAGGTCACATCGCCATGTGACTAATACCCAAGAGTTTACTAGAGTCAGTAGTCTAGTTCACATCACTATGTGATTAACACTCAATGAGTTTTATGTTTGATCATGTTGCTTGTGAGAGAGGTTTTAGTCAACAGGTCTGAACCTTTCAGATCCGTGTGTGCTTTACAAATCTCTATGTCATCTCCTAGATGCAGCTACCACGCTCTATTTGGAGCTATTCCAAACAACTGTTCTACTTGGAGCTATTCTAAATTATTGCTCCATTATATGTATCCGGTCTCTCTACTCAGAGCTATCCGGATAGGTGTCAAGCTTGCATCGTCGTAACCTTTACGACGAACTCTTTTACCATCTCCATAATTGAGAAAATTCCTTAGCCCACTAGTTACTAAGGATAACTTTGACCGCTGTCTTGTGAGCCATTCTTGGATCACTCTTGTACCCCTTGACTGACTCATGGAAAGGCACACTTCAAGTGCGGTACACAGCATAGCATACTGAAGAGCCTACGTCTTAAGCATAGGGGACGACCTTCGTCCTTTCTCTCT
The DNA here is from genome assembly GCF_002162155.2 of Triticum dicoccoides. NCBI lineage: Eukaryota > Viridiplantae > Streptophyta > Magnoliopsida > Poales > Poaceae > Triticum > Triticum dicoccoides. The sequence continues at coordinate 674,183,374 of NC_041385.1, read as the reverse complement.
ATTCTGCCGTGGTCGAGCTTTAAGTCTTAACTTTGTACCTTACAACTCAGGCAAGAACTCCTTCTTTGACTGGTCCATCTTGAACACCTTCAAGATCATGTCAAGGTATGTGCTCATTTGAAAGTACCATTAAGCGTTTTGATCTATCCTTATAGATCTTGATGCTCAATGTTCAAGTAGCTTAATCCAGGCTTTCCATTGAAAAACACTTTCAAAATAACCCTATATGCTTTCCAGAAATTCTACGTCATTTCTGATCAACAATATGTCTACAACATATACTCATCAGAAATTCTATAGTGCTCCCACTCACTTCTTTGGAAATACAAGTTTCTCATAAACTTTGTACAAACCCAAAATCTTTTGATCGTCATCAAAGCATACATTCCAACTCCGAGATGCTCACTCCAGTCCTTAGAAGGATTGCTGGAGCTAGCATACCTTTTAGCATCCTTAGGATCGACAAAACCTTTCTGATTGTATCACATACAACCTTTCATCACGAAAACTGGTAAGGAAACTCGTTTTGATATCCATCTGCCAGATTTCATAAATACAGCTAATGCTAACATGAATCCGACGGACTTTAAGCATCGCTACGGATGAGAAAATCTCATCGTAGTCAACTCCTTGAACTTGTGAAAAACTTTTCGCCACAAGTCAAGCTTCATGGACGGTGACATTACCATCCACGTCTGTCTTCTTCTTAAAGATCCATTTATCTTAATGGCTTGCCGATCATCGGGCAAGTCCACCAAAGTCCATGGATCCGTTCTCGGATTTTATGGCCTCGAGCCATTTATCGGAATCCGGGCCCACCATCGTTTCTCCATAGCTCGTAGGTTCATTGTTGTCCAGCAACATGACTTCTAAGACAGGATCACCTTACCACTTCGAAGTAGTACGTGTCCTTGTCGTCCTACGAGGTTTGGTAGTGACTTGATCCGAAGTTTCATGATCAATATCATAAGCTTCCACTTCAATTGGTGTAGGTGCCACAGGAACAACTTCCTGTGCCCTGCCATACACTAGTTGAAGTGATGGTTCAATAACCTCATCAAGTCTCCACCATCCTCCCACTCAACTCTTTCGAGAGAAACCTTTCCTCGAGAAAGGACCCGATTCAAGAAACAATCCATATTGCTTTCGGATCTGAATTAGGAGGTATACCCAACTGTTTTGGGTGTCCTATGAAGATGTATTTTATCCGCTTTGGGTTCGAGCTTATCAACCTGAAACTTTTTCACATAAGCGTCGCAGCCCCAAACCTTTAAGAAACGACAACTTAGGTTTCTCTAAACCATAATTCATACGGTGTCATCTCAACGGAATTACGTGGTGCCCTATTTAAAGTGAATGTGGTTGTCTCTAATGCCTAACCCATGAACGATAGTGGTAATTCGATAAGAGACATCATGGTACGCACCATATCCAATAGGGTGCAACTATGATGTTCGGACACACCATCACATTATGGTGTTCCAGCCGGTATTAATTGCGAAACAATTTCCACAATGTCTTAATTGTGTGCCAAAACTCGTAACTCAGATATTCATCTCTATGATCATATCATAGACATTTTATCCTCTTGTCACAATGATCTGCTACTTCACTCTGAAATTACTTGAACCATTCAATAATTCAGACTTGTGTTTCATCAAGTAAATATTCTCAACATCTACTCGAATCATCTGTGAAGTAAGAACATAACGATATTCACTGCATGCCTCAGCACTTATTGGACTGCACACATCAAAATGCGTTAATTCAACAAGTTGCTATCTTGTTCCATCTTATTGAAACCGAGGCTTTTCAGTCATCTTGCCTATGTGGTATGATTTGCATATCTCAAGTGATTCAAAATCAAGTGAGTCCGAACGGTCCATTTGCATGGAGTTTCTTCGTGCATATACACCAATAGACATGGTTCGCATGTCTCAAACTTTTCAAAAACGAGTGAGTCCAAAGATCCATCAACATGGAGCTTCTTCATGCGTTTTATACCATTATGACTTACATGGCAGTGCCACAAGTAAGTGGTACTATCATTACTATCTTATATCTTTTGGCATGAAAATGTGTATCACTACGACCGAGATTCAATAAACCATTCCTTTAGGTGCAAGACCATTGAAGGTATTATTCAAAAATAGAGTAACCATTATTCTCCTTAAATGAATAACCGTATTGCGATAGACATAATCCAATCATGTCTATGCTCAACGCAAACATCAATCTCGGTGGTAGAGGGAGCGTGCGATGCTTGATCATATCAACCTTGGAAACACTTCCAACACATATTGTCAGCTCACCTTTAGCCAGTCTCCTTTTATTCCGTAGCTTTTATTTCGAGTTACTAACACTTAGCAACCGAACCGGTATCTTATACCCTGGTGCTACTAGGAGTACTAGTAAAGTACACATTAACATAATGTATATCCAATATACTTCTATCGACCTTGCCAGCCTTCTCATCTACCAAGTATCTAGGGTAATTCTGCTCTAGTGACTGTTCCCCTTATTACAGAAGCACTTAGTCTCGGGTTTGGGTTCAACCTCGGGTTTCTTCACTGGTGCAGCAGCTGATTTGCCGTTTCATGAAGTATCCCTTCTTGCCCTTGCCCATCTTGAAACTAGTGGTTTCACCAACCATCAACAATTGATGCTCCTTCTGGATTTCTACTTTCGCGGTGTCAAACATCGCGAATACCTCAAGGATCATCATATATGTCCTTGATATATTATAGTTCATCACGAAGCTCTAGCAGCTTGGTGGTAATGACTTCGGAGGAACTATCACTATTTCATCTGGAAGATTAACTCCCACTCGATTCAAGTGATTGTTGCACTCAGACAATCTGAGCACAAGCTCAACAATTGAGCTTCTCTCCTTAGTTTGCAGGCTAAGAAAATCGTCGGAGGTCTCAAACCTCTTGACGTGGGCACGAGCCTGAAATCCTAATTTCAGCCCTCGAAACATCTCATATGTTCCGCGACGTTTCGAAAACGTCTTTGGTGCCTCTACTTAAACCATTTAACTGAACTATCACGTAGTTATCAAAACGTGTATGTCCGATGTTCGCAACATCCACAAACGACGTTTGGGGTTCAGCACACTGAGCGGTGCATTAAGGACATAAGCTTTCTACTGTCCGCATAATTGCTACTTTCAAGTTTCAACTATATTTTTCTCTAGGAACATATCTAAACAGTAGAACTAAAGCGCGAACTACGACATAATTTGCAAAAGGTCTTTTGACTATGTTCAGGATAATTAAGTTCATCTTATGAACTCCCACTCAGATAGACATCCCTCTAGTCATCTAAGTGATCACATGATCCGAGTCAACTAGGCCGTGTCCGATCATCACGTGAGACGGACTAGTCATCATCGGTGAACATCTTCATGTTGATCGTATCTACTATACGACTCATGCTCGACCTTTCGGTCTCCGTGTTCCGAGGCCATGTCTGCACATGCTAGGCTCGTCAAGTTAACCCTAAGTGTTTTCGCTGTGTAAAACTGTCTTACACCCGTTGTATGTGAACGTAAGAATCCATCACACCCGATCATCACGTGGTGCTTAGAAGCGACGAACTGTAGCAACGGTGCACAGTTAGGGGAGAACACTTCTTGAAATTTTGTAAGGGATCATCTTATTTACTACCGTCGTCCTAAGCAAACAAGATGCATAAACATGATAAACATCACATGCAATCAAATAGTGACATGATATGACCAATATCATTTTGCTCCTTTTGATCTTCATCTTCGGGGCTCCATGATCATCATCGTCACCGGCACGACACCATGATCTCCATCATCGTGTCTTCATGAAGTTGTCACGCCAACGACTACTTCTACTTCTATGACTAACGCGTTTAGCAATAAAGTAAAGTAGTTTACATGGCGTTCTTCAATGACACGCAGGTCATACAATAAATAAAGACAACTCCTATGGCTCCTGCCGGTTGTCATACTCATCGACATGCAAGTTATGAATCCTATTACAAGAACATGATCAATCTCATACATCACATATCATTCATCACATTCTTCTTGGCCATATCACATCACATAGCATACCCTGCAAAAACAAGTTAGACGTCCTCTAATTGTTGTTGCATGTTTTACGTGGCTGCTATGGGTTTCTAGCAAGAACGTTTCTTACCTACGCAAGACCACAACGTGATATGCCAATTGCTATTTACCCTTCATAAGGACCCTTTTCATCGAATCCGTTCTGACTAAAGTGGGAGAGACTGGCACCCGCTAGCCACCTTATGCACCAAGTGCATGTCAATCGGTGGAACCTGTCTCACGTAAGAGTACGTGTAAGGTCGGTCCGGGCCGCTTCATCCCACAATACCGTCGAAACAAGATTGGACTAGTAACGGTAAGCATATTGAACAACATCAACGCCCACAACTACTTTGTGTTCTACTCGTGCATAGAATCTACGCAATAGACCTAGCTCATGATGCCACTGTTGGGGAACGTAGCAGAAATTCAAAATTTTTCCTATGAATCACCAAGATCTATCTATGGAGAGACCAGCAACGAGTAGAAAGAGAGGAGAGTTTGCATCTACATACCCTTGTAGATCGCTAAGCGGAAGCGTTCAAGTGAACGGGGTTGATGGAGTCGTACTCGTCGTGATTCAGATCACCGATGATCAAGTGCCGAACGGACGGCACCTCCGCGTTCAACACACGTACAGCCCGGTGACGTCTCCCACGCCTTGATCCAGCAAGGAGAGAGGGAGAGGTTGAGGAAGACTCCATCCAACAGCAGCACAACGGCGTGGTGGTGGTGGAGGAGCGTGGCAATCCTGCAGGGCTTCGCCAAGCACCTACGGGAGAGGAGATGTGTCACGGGAGGGAGAGGGAGGCAACCAAAGGCATAAGGTGTGTTTGGGAGGCCCTCCTACCCCACTATATATAGGGATCCCAAGGGGGGGGGTGCGCCAGCCCCTAGGAGATCCAATCTCCAAGGGGGCGGCGGCCAGGGGAGGAGTCCTCCCCCCCCCCAAGGCACCTAGGAGGTGCCTTCCCCTGCTGGGACTCTTCCTTTAGGGTTTCCCCAGGCGCATGGGCCTCTTGGGGCTGGTGCCCTTGGCCCATGTAGGCCAAGGTGCACCCCCTACAGCCCATGTGCCCCCCCGGGGCAGGTGGCCCCACCCGGTGGGCCCCCGGGACCCTTCCAGTGGTCCCGGTACAATACCGATGACCCCGAAACTTGTCCCGATGGCCGAAACAGGACTTCCTATATATAAATCTTTACCTCCGGACCATTCCGGAACTCCTCGTGACGTCCGGGATCTCATCCGGGACTCCGAACAACATTCGGTTACCACATACAAGCTTCCTTTATAACCCTAGCGTCATCGAACCTTAAGTGTGTAGACCCTACGGGTTCGGGAGACATGCAGACATGACCGAGACGTTCTCCGGTCAATAACCAACAGCGGGATCTGGATACCCATGTTGGCTCCCACATGTTCCACGATGATCTCATCGGATGAACCACGATGTCAAGGACTCAATCGATCCCGTATACTATTCCCTTTGTCTAGCGGTATTTTACTTGCCCGAGATTCGATCGTCGGTATACCGATACCTTGTTCAATCTCGTTACCGGCAAGTCACTTTACTCGTTCTGTAACACATCATCCCGTGATCAACTCCTTGGTCACATTGCGCAAATGATGATGTCCTACCGAGTGGGCCCAGAGATACCTCTCCGCTTACACGGAGTGACAAATCCCAGTCTCGATTCGTGCCAACCCAACAGACACTTTCGGAGATACCTGTAATGCACCTTTATAGCCACCCAGTTACGTTGTGACGTTTGGTACACCCAAAGCACTCCTACGGTATCCGGGAGTTGCACAATCTCATGGTCTAAGGAAAAGATACTTGACATTGGCAAAGCTCTAGCAAATGAACTACACGATCTTTTGTGCTAGTCTTAGGATTGGGTCTTGTCCATCACATCATTCTCCTAATGATGTGATCCCGTTATCAACGACATCCAATGTCCATAGCCAGGAAACCATGACTATCCGTTGATCACAACGAGCTAGTCAACTAGAGGCTCACTAGGGACATATTGTGGTCTATGTATTCACACGTGTATTACGATTTCCGGATAATACAGTTATAGCATGAATAAAAGACAATTATCATGAACAAGGAAATATAATAATAATACTTTTATTATTGCCTCTAGGGCATATTTCCAACATAAATAACAAAGTTCATCGTACCCAAAATGCCCTAACTAGAGTGATCTTCTCTAGTCGAGGAGGAGGACGGTTTAATTACATCACAAATAAAGTTTCACCGTGCATAATTCAAAGTTTTGTCATACAGAAAGTATGGACTAAACGGACACATTGTCATATATCGACAATCACTCCACCATGCCGTGCCATCCATCCATGTCAGGGAGATAGTCCCCGAGCTTAGTGAAAGACTTCATGTCGAGACGCTAAGAGGCTATCCATGTTCGGATGTCTTCCCACGACATTTGTCCTTCTCCGTAGAACATCCCTGTTTTTCCGACGACCTCCTTCATGATGATTTGGGCAAGTTCATGTTGGATGTTATAGAACTCAGCTCGAAGTCGATGATCCTCGATATCTCCTATGTCCTTTGCCCATTGCAGAATATGGGCATCGCCGGATCTAGGTGACATGCGAAGGTTCTGGTGATCCCGTCTATACTCCAGCATGTGGTGTAGGACATAGAATCCATCATTAAGAGAATCGTTCGGTTGCTGGATGCAGCAAAATCGGTCTTATGGCTGAAGGCGACCCTGCCGCCCCTTCTCTTCTTGTCCTTGACCTCTCCACCCCTTGCTTGGTAGTAAAACATAGCACTATCGAGAACATCCTTGATGTGGGTGTAATCCTTTTTGTGAATGTTCTTCGACGAGTCCAAGTAAAGAGCGTGGGAGAATCGGGGGTAGAGGATGATGAGGACGGCGCGCCCGCCGCTGCACAAAATAAGTACACCTCAAATTAATTATCCTCCACCGTGCAAATGAATGATTGAAATCGAAGGAAGGATAGCAGCGCGGATGACTTACACGGGATGATAAGGCACGAGAATCGCCTCCTTGTCCTTATTGGCGAGCATGAAACTGACGATGTAATCCCTTGCGTATTCACCGTGCTTTGCGCAGACTCCCAAGAAGCCCTTGTGCATGTAATACGGGTCAGCGACACAGATATGAGGTATTTTCTCAACCCCGATGATGTAGTTCATGTGCAAGGCATAAAGGCGGACAAACGTAAAATCCATCTTCTTCACGTGAAACATGTCGAATATGTAATCGAATCAGAGGAAGAACTTATCCATGGGGAAGCAGTCGATGTACGACATTTGCCGTGGAACGTTAACCACGTAGAGTGGGTATCCTGGATCTTTCGAGGCGATGAGGCCTTTCTCTATCCGGAGCACATTGTCATGAAGTCTCCTTAGATCGCCGAATCTGGCCCGTAGTGCTGTTGCAGGTAGGATTGGTTGACCGGGGATATGCCATTTATCCGCATCGGGGATACCTATACGGTCCTGAAGTCGAGGCTGCTGAGGCGGCTGGATCATAGAATCATCTTTTTTGCCTTTCCTCGCTCTCTTCCTAGACTTCTTTACTACCGGAAGGTCGTCCATAATACGTTGAGACGACAATTCAGGCACCAACTCATGATGCTCAAACCCTGAGGAGGCGCCAGTATAGACATACTGTTCAGCGCCATCGTCATCCTCATCCTCATCCATGGCGACGTCATCAGTGACTAATGGAGCCTCCTCCTTACCCCATCCGCTATCACCCAACCCAACACCCGACGCTAATTGGGTAGGTGGGGTGTTGATGTTCATACCTTGCTGAGGCTGCGTGCTCGTGGGTGTGCTCCCGGCCGCCTCTAGACGAAGCAGACTCTATGGCCACAACAGGACCCACCCATTGCAACAATCACCAAGCCTCCGCGGGGTCTCGTCATCATCCCCCACTAGTATTAGAGGAGGCAAATTCTCGTGGCCTGATCTGACACTGGCCATGGAAACCTTGAAGACGTTCGGGGGGATCGGCCGGCTATGGAACAATGGTTCCTTCGGCTCCATTATCGTCGCCTTCCCACGTCCACCTTCTGGTCGCCGATGGTGTACAATATGGTGCACGGGGTTTCGTCGGCCTGCAAAGAAAAGTCTGCGACGTGAGACATCCGAAAGGCAACGAAAAGGGAGATTATACATTTATATTGAAGGGGGCCGGTGTGACAGATACCGTGAGGGCGTCGAGCTCAGCCAAAGATGAAGCACTGCCGAGCATGTCCGGTGCGGGAGCCGGTGCGGGAGCCAGTGCGGGAGCAGGTGCTGGTGCAATGCTAGTCGAGCTACTCCCCAAGAAGTCAGCAAGGGGAAAGTCCTCTGCATTTTTTTCTGGATTTTGCCTTGACCAAGTGAAAATGGCCGGAACCAAGGAAGTAGACAAATCTGCAACCACCTGTTTTGCGGCAACTACCGCTGTTGTGACTGTCTGAGATGATTTCTTCTCAACCACAATCTCAACCTTCTTGTCGATGTTTTCTTCAGTTAACCTCCATCTTTCCTTTCTCTCCTCCTGGTCTCACGGTAGTACTTCTTCCACGTGGCACCGTCTCCGATACCGTGCACGCGTTGATACGACGGTCGAGTATCCACCGGTTGTCGTTTCAATATGTTCAATGCCCGTTTGAATGGAGTGTCCCACTTGGGCCTCGCCAATGCCTCAGACGGTGAGTCGCTTTCGCCCGCAATCCTGTGCTGCTCTCTCCGCAAAAGGCACAAGGATCGTTTACAAATATGACTAATGTGTGCAGTCGAATTGATCAGAAACTAAAATTACCAGTAGTCTCATGAACTCCGTAATGACCGGTTTTGTCTCGTAAACCTTCTTCACTGGGTCCCAACGGTGCCGGGCCCTAAGGACGTCACGCTCCTCTTGGACGGTGAAGTCCGCCAAGCGGTCTGGGATGCCCAGACTCGCGGCTTCCGCGTCCTCCTTGGCCCATTTGGACCTCTTTCCGCCGTAACCACGGCTTCCGAGGTGGTGGCTCCCAATGTTCCTCTCTTGAAGCCCCTTCATGTACTTAGACATTTTTGGTAGCTTCGGCCTCGCAAGCCTCCTTGAATATTTGAAACTGATCTTCCGTGATTGTCAGATTATCCTTTACAATCTCGGAGTAGGGTTCCTTCTTGTTGATGATCTTTGCTTTCACTCGATTTTTCCAGGCGGCCAACGCATCGCTAAACTTGGTCAAGGCGTGTTTGTTTATCTTCTTCATTGCCGGGTCCTCATCTGGATCTTCATAATCCTTCTCATTCCGGCCCGAGAACAAGAATATCTGGTGAAACTTCTTTAGGAGGGAGCGCCTCATATTATCTATCTTCTGTAGTTTCTCATCGTTGATGGTGGCGGTTGTCCGTACGATGCAGCCTATTTGATTGCCGTAGCACGAGTGCGCTTCCTCAGGCGCCTTTGGCTCAAAATTGCCGTCGTCCACCTCCGTGACCACCAGTCTAGTAGTCCTGAGTTTGTTAGGAAGTCGTTGCCTCTTTGCTTTTCGTTCTACACCAGCTCCGCTCCCCAAGGCAGCGCCGGTCTCAGTCTCAGCGCCGGACTCGATGTCGGTCTGAGTCTCAGCGCCGGTCTCGGTCTCAGCACCGGTCTGCATGTCGCTCTCAGTCCCCGATGCCACCGGTGGGCCCAGCAACAACATCGGTTGATCGTCGGCAAGGCTAAAAAATTCGTCTGCCGCCCGGTAGACATCGTCGCAATCACCAGAACCCTGTCCTTCATCGTTGCTAGCCATGTTTCCTATGATTAAATCTAGTCAATTAATTCTAGACCTAATAAAATGAATAATGACATAAAAAAGGCCTATTGTTTTGCAGGAACGTTGACTCCTTCCTGGTGCGGCAAATCCCGGGCACTCGATATGTCCTAGTTTGTAGCACAAGTCATGCCGAAATTCATGGAAAATTTCGGCATGACCTTTGCTAAAAAGTGGACAAATCGAGAACCTGAAATTTGCCGGAATAGAAATGAATCAACATTCCAGCAAAACATAGGCCACTCAGCATCATTCCCTAGAAACAACAAAGCCACTTGGGCACAATCGAAACATGCATGTGCAAACACAATTGAGGAATTTGCATATATCCTGACCACTTCAAATTTGCATGCCCTAGCGTTCCCTACTGCCCTAAACTAAATATAGATTACATTTAGCTAACTACTGAACTAAATTACTTTACTCTAAACTAAATTCCCTACTGCCCTAATTAACATCTAGTTAAACAACTAAACCCTACTGAACTAATTAACATCAACATTATCTACTACTTAACATCTATTATTACCCTAACTAAAAACATCTACTATTAACCATACTACTACTACTAAAAATCATTATGTATGAACCCTAGTACTAATTAACATCTACTACTACTTCTAATTAACATGGCAGAGGAAGAAGAGAGGGGGT
>NC_041385.1:674144306-674172537 GCF_002162155.2 Triticum dicoccoides | reverse complement strand
GGGCGGGCTCGGGGGTGGTGAGGTCGAGTGCAGTGGTAGAGAGGTCGAGGGCGGACCGAGAGGCGGCGGCGGTGAGGCTGGGCGGCCTCAGGCGGAGGCGGTGAGGATGAACGCGGCGTCGATGCCGGCAGGAGATAGCAGCAAAGTGGGGGCGACGACGAAGTGGGGGAGACGACAGCGAAGAGTGGGGCGAGGGATTTGGGGGAGAAGTGGTGGCCGGGGGAAACCGTTTTTTGGGTTAAGTCAAAAATAATGGTAGCGCGTTAGGGAAAACGCGCTATAGCTAAGTTAGCTATAGCGCGCTTCCGCAAACGCGCTAATGCTATTCCTTCATCCTTTTTCCCTTTTTCGTTTATTTTTCTTTACATTATATATTTTTCCTTTCTCCTTTTTCTATTTCTTTCATTTTCATTCAATTTTTTATTTTATTTTATTTTCGTTAGCAGTAGCGCTCTACGCTTAAACACGCTGCTATAAAAATATTAGCATCAGCGCGGTTTCTGGAAGATCGCTACTACTATGTGTAGCCCATCGGCTTAGTGGTTGAAATTTTAGTAGTAGCGAGTTTTCGGCAAGATGCGCTACTGCTATATATGCATCTGGAGCGAGCTTATTTGTCACGCGCTACTGCTGCCTAGCAGTAGTGAGCTTTTTTAACAATCGCTACTGCTAAAGTTCTGTGTATAACGTTTTCCCTAGTAGTGAACCCTCCCAACGACTACGGCGTAGCAGTCCTTCGCCATCTCTGATCTATGTACCTGCATTGGTAGTTGATGAATTCAATGATAATATGCAACATAATGTACTTGAGAAACACAAAGAGGCATAATTAGCAAAATACAATCAACCTATAGTAAACATAAATAACGAAGTTCCTCATACCCAAACTAATTAACTAGAGCGATCTACGCTAGTTCATGAGGATGGTTTAATTACATCACAAAGTTTCGCCGTGCATAAATTCAAAGTTTTGCCATAGAAAGACAGTAGTGACACATTATCATCGACAATCCGTCCTCCATGTGGGCGGTCCAATCTTCATAGTCAAGGAGGAAGCACCCGAGCTTGTTGAAAGGCTTCAGGTCCAGACGCTGAGCGACTAGCAGTGCTCGGACATCATCCAGTGTGATTGGCCCATGGTAGGACATCCATGTTAGTTCGAGGACCTCCTTCATGATCACTTGGGCAAGTTCACACTGTACGTGAGAAAATTCAGCTTGGATTTGATGATCCGGTGTCTTTCCTATGCTTGTGGCCTAGTTGACAATCTCGGCATCGTTGGAAGTAGCTGACATGCGAAGGCGTTGATTATCCCTTCTATATTCGATCAGGTGATGCATGAGGTAGAATCCATCAGCCTTACTGGTGTACGGTTGCTAGATGCAGTAGAAGTCGGTCTTATGGCCGAAATCCATCCCGTTCTTCCTATACTTTTTCTCCTTGATATATCCACCAGACAGGGTGAAGGTTAACATCGCACTATCCAGAACACTCTTTATGTGCATGTAATCCTTTTTCTTGATGTTCTTTCATGAGTCCAAGTACATAGCATGGGAGTATTCTGGGTACAAACAGATGAAGAGGCCCCCCCAGCTGCGCAAAATAAGTACACCTCAAATTAGCCTCCATGCTTGCAAAGGAATGATTAAAACTTATGAAAGGATATCTGCGGATGACTTATCTGGGATTATAAGGAAGGAGAATCATTTCCTTCTCACCTTGCTCTTTGCAGACTGCCAAGAAGCTCTCATGCATATAGTATGGGTCCGCAACACAGATATATTTTATGTTCTCACGCCTGATGATGTAGTTGAGATACAATGCACACATGCGGATGAACTGGAAATCCAGCTTGGTCATGTGGAACATGTCGTAGATGTAGTCAAATCGCATGATGAACTTATCCGCGGGCCATCTCTCGACGTACAACTTCCAGCCCGGCACCTGAGCCATGTAAAGCGGGTATCCTGGTTTTTTCGATTTCTCATCTCTTTGGCCAGCACATCTTCATGAAGTCTCCTTAGATCATTGTTCAGTATGTGCTCTAGCGCTTTCGGAGGTAGGGCCGGGTGGCCGGCGACATGGAAATGCTCCGCACCTTCGACGGGTATTCTATCTACCTCCCGGGGCTTCAGAGGCGGCTAGCTGCTTGAAGTAGCTCTGGCGCCTTTAGGGCCTTTCTTGTCTGGTCTCCTCCTTTGCTTCTTGGCGGGTGGTGGTAGTGAGCCCACCATACCTTCCCTAACCACCACCCCTAGTGTCGTCGGGCTAATCAGTGGACGGCCCTCGGGTTGTTGCTGGGTAGAGGCGGCATCTGGAGGCGTCTCCTGCGAGGATTGCATGAAGAAAGACTTTTTGCATTCCGGCTTAAGAAGTTATGGCTTCGGCAAATTAGGCAGCATCAAGTCACCTCCATGCTCATAGCCTGAGTCATAGTCCTGAGCCATCAATCCTCCATCGTCATAGGTGGTATTGATATACTTGAGAGGGTCATCATCCTCCTCCTCCATGAAATCATCAGCATTTGCTTCTTCGACGGGGGCGACGTCATTTGGCACTAATGGAGGCTCTCCATCGCGTCGTCCGCTATTACCTGCCACGACAGGTGCAGGTAATTTGGTAGGTGGGGTGGTGTTTATACCTTCTTGAGGAGCTGTTGTTGGTGTGATATCGGGCGCCTCGACACGAAGAATAGTCTTCGGCCAAGGCAAGAACTAGCTCTTGCATGCGCCAATCTGTTTAGGGGTTTCCTCGTCATCGACTGGTACTGGAGGAGGCAAATCCTCGAAGCCCGCTTTGATACTGGCCACGTTAACCTTGAAGACGCCATGGGGCATCTCTCGGTTGTGGAACATGTGGTGCTTCGGCTTCACGATCGTTGCCTTTCCCATGGCCACCTTCTGGCCATTGATGTCGTACAATAGGGTGCACGGGGTATCATCAGCCTACGAAGACATGTTTGCGACGTCAAACATCCGATAGGCAACTGAAACGAAAGACTATAGACATGCTGGTGAGAAGGGTATGACACGTAATTACTGTGAGGGCGTCGAGCTCAGCCAAAGACGAAGCCCCGCCGAGCATGCCAGAGACGGAGGTCGGGCTGCCATGAACATGAGCGGGAACTTTTGCGGTTGTATGAGTAGGTGCTGGCGGTGCAATGTTCATCGAATTGCTCCCAACATAGCTGGGAAGGGGAATGTCCGCATTCCCTTTATCTAGATTGCTCTTCGACCAATCGATAATTGTCAGAATCAAGCTGGTAATAATGGAAGGTTGGAAGTCAGCTGTGATGCCAGCTACTGCTGCATTAACTGCCCCAAGCAACTCTTCTTTAGTCTCAGCTTTGGTCTTACTGACCGCAATCATGACCTTCTTGTCGATGGTCTGTTGATTAAGCAACTGTCTCTTCCGTCTTTCCTCTGGCTACTCATGGTAGCATGTCTTCCACGAGGCGCCATCTCCGACGCCGTGCACATGTCCATAGGATGGCGGTTTGTCCCCCGCGACCTTTTTCAGTATGTTCAGGGCCCAGTTGAAAGGGGTGTCCCACTTGGGCCTTGTTGACGATTATGATGACTCGTTGCTTTTGGCTGCCTTTTGGTGTTGCTCTTTCTGCAAAAGGAACGTGGATGGTTTACTAATGTGACAAAACTTGTAGTCGAATTGATTGGAAGCTAATATAATAAGGTGGTAATATAACAATTACTAGAAGTCTCATGAACTCCCTCGTGTTCGGGTCCGTGTAAAAGATCTTATTGACGCGGTCCCACTTGTACCGAGCCATGATCCAGTCACGCTCCTGCGTGTCGGTGAACTCCGCCAAGGGGTCTGGAATTCTATGACTTTCACATTCGGCGTCCTCCTTGGCCCATACGTGCCTCTTCCCCTCGTAACCATGGCTTCCGAGGTGGTGGGGAGGCGTGTTCCTGGCCTGGAGCGCCTTCATTTTTTCCGACCTTTGCTTGACTTCTTCTTTAGCGCAAGTCTCCTTGAATTTTTCAAAGTCCTCTTCCTTTAGTGATGGATTGTCAGCATGAATCTTGGACCACAGTTCATTCTTTGCAATCGCTTTTTTCACCCTAAATTTCTAGGAGGACAAGTCGTTGGTAAACGTCACCATCGCCTTGCTGTTTATCTTTGTCATGGGTTCGTCGTCCCATGGATCTTTGCTTTCATCCTGGTCGGGGAACATGAACATATTGTGCAACTCGTTTAGGAGCATGTGCTCCATATGTGGTATATTCTTCAACTTCTCGTTGTTGATGTTGACGGTTTCCCTGAGGATACATCCTAGTTGATTGCCCCAGCACGAGCGTGCTTCCTCCGGCGCCGTTGGCTCTAATTTCTTGGGGTGCATCTCCGTGACCACAATTTGCCCGATGCCGAGCTCGTTTGGTCTTCATGTCCTCTTCTGTTGCAGTGCTTTACCGGCTACGACAACATCGTTGCCAGTCTCGGGGGTGGTGTCGGTGCTGCTGCCAGTGTCGGTGCTAGTGTCAGTGCCGGTGTCGGCATCGGTGTTGGGGTTGGTGCCACTACCGCCACCCTACACCCGCAACTGGTGTTCATCTAGGTAATCGAAATAATGATTTGCTGCCTCAACGGGGTCTTCTTCGAGGCGGCTAGAACCCCAGCTTCGAGGTGGCTAGACACGTTTCCTATTCAACAATTGTAAATAAAATATATAATGAATAGAAAAAATGGGCATGTCGTATTCAGGGCTCCGCAGACCCAAGAAAGGTTTGAACTCTAGGGCGTGTGCGAAGAACTCAACCTATGCAGCCTACCAGCCCGTCGCCCCGCAGCCTAGCTCGATTCGCATGAACAAGGAAGAAGAAGAACACGGTAGTTTACCCAGGTTCGGGCCACCTTGCGGTTTAAGACCCCACTCCTGCTTTGTGGTGGATTGGCCTCACGACGGGCTGAGGATGAACTAGTACAAGGGATGAACAACCTTGCGAGGTCTATGGGTGAGGGAATGATTCGACCGGGGTCAGATCCTCTCTATGGTGCTGGCTAACCTATATATATAGTGGCCTCTGTCCTCTTCCCCCAAAACATAGGCGGGAAGGGATCCCATGGTGGCCAATTTGAAAGGGGACAAGAAGTACATCTTATCTTGATGAAAGTTGGTCTTCGTCTACAAAGCTTCTAGTCGTGACGCAGTAGTGGGCTCGGCGATGATATCCGTCCTGGCGGTCTTGGTCTCGTTGCACCGGAATGGAAACCTTTGCCTGATTCCTCGGGAACCCATGCCTGTCCTTGCCTCCTTAGCACCTAAGAGGAAACTGCCTCCTCTGCGCTCGCTGGTGCCTACCTGCCTCGGTCGTCATGGCTTGCATCATGGTAGCCTCATGAGATTGGGTACCTATATAGAAATCTCCGCTCCTCGGGAGACCACCTGGGGAGGCCGCTCCCTTGGGAGGTCTTGGTGTCGTCCGCCTCGCGAGGCTTGGCACCTCGCGACGGTCTTGCAGATGGGCCGTACCAAGCCGCCGATGGAGCCACGCCGAGGGCTGCAGGTAGGCAAGTCTGGGTACCCTGGTTCCTAGAACACCTAAGTAGCCCCGGGCCCAAGGCGCGCTCAGACTTGGCTTCAAGGCAAAGCCAAAGGGCAAGGGCGAAGTGCCATGGGCCCCAATCGCCTGCGGACCAAGCTGACGCGCGGCGCTTGACGGGGCGTGGGCGTCTCCGCTTCCCATGCCGCCTCGGCAACTGCTCAGACTTGACAACTACCTGATGCATGCAGAGGGGCCATCGTTGCCTGGAACGTGAGATGCTGTCGGTTAGCCTTCCTTCGCCTATAAATGGGGTGGGGGCAGAGCCCCCAACCCATCTTCATCTTCTTGTTGCTCGCTCCTTCTTTTTCTTCACCGTGCCACCATCTCGCCAGGGCATCCATGGCGCCAGTGAGGAGGTTCTCGGCCGCCGAGAAGGGAAAGGCCCCCAAGGAAGGGCTAGACTCGCCCCGCCCAAGAGGGGTCGTGGCCATCCCCGCAAGTACCCCGCGATGCCAGCGGTGGCTTTCCGAGGGCGTGGGCGCACCTCCTCAAAGGTCGGCACCGCCTCCGGCAGTCATGGGAAGGCTCCCTCCCGTGCCAGAAGCTACCGCGGCTGAGGTGGCCGCGGCCAAGGGGGGAGGCACGTGGCGGCTGTTCGGCCACCGCACCCGCGATCCCATTCGGCCGACGCGTCCACGGAGTTTGTGGTGTGGTCGGAGAGGCCGACAGGCGTCTGGTTCCAGCTCCCGCGCTTCTTTGGGGGCGCGCTGCCGGCCAGGGGACCTGGTGGCCTCTGGCTGCAGGTGGATGGTTGCTGCAGCAGGGCCTCATGGGTGGAGGTCGAGGTCACCCCCGGCAGTAACATGTTCGTGAACCGTGAGTAGCAGCCGTTCGCCCACACGCGCGGTAACCCTCTATGTCAAGGTCTTTGGGGAAGACGGTAGGCACCTGATGTGTTTCCCGGAGAGCGACGACGATGACGACGACATCCACCCTTCCGACGACGACGGCACCCTCAGCGGTGAACTCGCCCTTGGTGACGGTCGCGACGCCTCCAGCAGTGGTGGCTCTTCCTCTGGTGAGAGTACGAGTGATGGCGAATACGACGAGCCACCACGCCGCCGAGCCCGGACCGGGGAAGGCGACGAGCCGCCTCGCCATCGCGCTCCGGTGAAGTGAGAGGAGGACTCCGCCTGAGAGCAAGCATCGATGGAGCCATGCCTATGGAGCTGCTGCGGTCGCGAGTCCGCTTTTTTTTTCTTTCCCTGAATCAAGAAGTAGAAGGCCCTGCCGGGGCATGTAATGGACCATGGCGCTTGCGCCATTTATGTTAACATTTTATCTCGTATCTTAGCATTCGTGTTGCTATCAATCGACAGATTCTTGTTGATCGTGGTCAGGATAACTTAGCTCGGTGCGCTTGTGGTAGACTCTTGCGCCGCGGGGGTTTGCTCCTCTGGAGCCTGGGTCTTTTGCGTGCTTCTTGTTCTAGGATGATCCTGCCGGGGGTTTTCCTCCCGAGGATCCGAATGTTCCCAGGCCTCAGGAAATGCCCAGCGGCTGCAACCCCATAAAGATATGGGACCTCCTGAGGTGCCGCGCCCGCATGAGCCCCCAAATGTGGGTCGATCACCGCTGGTACGCCGGGTCGTGATGGCCGGTGAGTCTAGGAGGTATAGACTTAGGAGGGCGTGCATGCCTGTTGGCTCGTCTAAGAGCGTCGCGCGAGGACTAAGACGCCAAAGGTTAGGACACCAAGGCTTTGGCGAGGTGTGTTCGCGGGTGAACCCAAGCGCACACACTGTGCCCAGCCCCCACGCGCGAGACGCGCGAGGAAGAACGACGTACAACTGCCACTCTCCCTAAAGCGAGACTTGAAAGAGCGAGCGTTGCGAGGAGAAAAATTCCCATCCCTTTCAAATAAAGACGTGAGAACTTCTAGTTTCATTCCAAGAAGTGGCAAACCAGCTACAGAAAGCAAGCAAAAGAATAGCCGCGTCCAGCACCAATACTAGTCTTCTGGTCTTCCCGCCACCGTGGAGCATGGGGCTTCCACTAAGACATGGGTGGGAGCCCCCGTGAGGCTCAGGGGGCACTCAGGAGACTCCAGGGCGTGTACAGTCCGACTCATTATTACGTGAGAGTGTCACGAGCAGAGACTTGAGAAGCGCATGACGCTCGCCTGTTACGGGTAGAACTTCTAGAGTTGCTAGATGTTCCACGCATTCTGGTTGGGGACCCATCCTATGTCTCCAGGCGCGCGGCACCAGGTCTGGAGACACGGGCGATCCTGAGTGGGCCCTCCCACATAGGCGAGAGCTTGTCAAGCCCCTCCCTGGAGAGCAGCCATCTCAGGACGAGGGGTCCTGGAGCGGATGCTACGACAGTGGTACCACCGCAGCGCCTGCTGCTACATCGCTACACGGAGCAAGGCTTGGCGGCGGGCCTCCTTCCCAAGCACGAGGTCTGTCCCTCGCGAGGCGTCTTGGCGTGCCTTGTCAAATGCCAAGAACCACGGGGAGCAATGTTTGACCTCGTGAGGGAGGACTGCTTTAGCCCCATAGACGAGGAAGAACGGGGTCTCGCTAGTGGGCTTAGTCGCGGTGGTGCAGATGGACCACAACACGGACTGAAGCTCATCGAGCCAACCCCTGCCGCAGGACTCGAGTTTCTTCTTGAAGCTCCTTGTGTTTAGGCCCCTCAAGACCTCCGCGTTGGTGCATTGGGATTGGCTGTTACTCCGCGGGTGCGCCACTGAAGCATAGCATATCTGCGTTCCAAGGTTAGCACAATATTTTTTGAAGAGGTTGCTCATGAACTGAGAGCCATTGTTAGTGATGATACACTTGGGAACCCCGAAGCGGCTTACGAGGCCCTTGATGAACTTAACGGCCAAGCCAGCTGGGATGGTGAGCACGGCCACCACCTTCGCCCACTTGGTGAATTTGTTGATGGCGACGTAGAGGTAGTGGTAACCCCCGACTGCTCAGGGGAACGGGCCCAGGATATCCAGTCCATAGACAGCGAATGGCCACGAGAGAGGGATGGTCTGGAGGCCCTGAGCGGGACGGTGGATCTGTTTGGCATGGAATTGACAGGCCTCACAGGATCGCACCAACTCGGTGGCATCGTTGAGCATCATGGGCTAGTAGAACCCGCTGCGGAACGCCTTGCCCACGAGGGTGCACGATGAGGAATGGTGCCTGCAATCCCCGCCATGGATGTCAGCCAACAACTTGCACCCCTGCTCCTTGGAGATGCATCGCAGCGAGACATCATTTGGGCGCCTTCGGTAGAGCTCGTCGTCCTTCAAGCAGTAAGTGGTAGCCCTGACGGGCCATGCGTTCTACATCTTCCTCCTTCTCGGGCAGGGTGCCTTGGAGCAGGTACGCCTTGAACTCTTTGGTCCAACACTCGTCCTAAGGTTCGAGCGCCAGGAGCAGGCGGGCTCCAGAGGTCGGGCCGTAGGCCGGGGCGCCCGAGGAGGGGGCCGGGGGCGGTTCCTCCCAAAGCAGCGCCGGGCCTGCAGCGCGGTGGGGGGGGGGGGTCGTCCCACGCATGCGCTCAAACTTTATTTTGTCTAGCATGGGACACATCTATATATATATATCTATACATCTATACACCTATATAATGTGCAAATAACTTTGAAAGTTGCTCGTCGGATGAAGCCAATCCGACAGTACACAGATGGCAAATCCGAGCACTACTGGCCGTTGGATATCATCTACATTCCACCAGATACTGCCACATGTACAATCTAGAAGACTCCATGGTTCAACTTAAGCATAATGCACAAACCTCAAAACACAAGAACTTCTCCTTTGTTCTCTAGAATCTTCCATATATTAATTGGCCAAACCTTTTTTTCGAAATGAATTGTCACTTTTTGTTTTTACCTTTACAATGCACAATTCCATGAATCTTAAAATTGTTTTTTTATAAAACTAATTGATTTTGGATGAGATGAACTATAAGAATTAAACAAACATCTACATCATGCATATCTGGGAGAAGAGGCGGGAAATCGATGAGAGGAGTGGCAAGAAACGGTAACCTGTTTTGAATGAAAACCTAGTAGAGAAGGAAGCGTGAGCTACACGACGCATGCGCACAGTGCTTACCCATGTAGTGCATGTGCTGTCGAAAGGGCTCAGGGTTGCCATTCGATCTGGGAGCATTCAACGGTGCACACGTACGATCCGTGGGGTTTGGGTTCTGGCCAGTCAGAACGCATGACTCAAATCGCACGCGCAGCAGGGGGGGATATCACACGGAAGCCAACATTCGGTGGAAACCGGTGAAAACCACGAGAAAAAGATGTTTTGAAGTTTCAAAAAAATGCGGGATGTTAATAGCTAGGATGATGTTTTATTGCCACACAAAATTTCAAGTTGAAACACATTACGAGATGGGAGCTATGAAAAAGACAAAATTAGTGTTGAATAGTGCCGAATAATAATGTCACTATTCAAGGCGGAATTTTTTTTTTCATAGCTCACATCTCATAATGTTTTTCAACTTGAAATTTTGTGTCGCAATAAAACATCACATTCTTAACATCCACATTTTTTTAGATTCTTATGAAATTTTAAAATATGGTTTCCACGAAGTTTTCATTGAATATCGGCTTTCGTGAGTGAACCATGTGCTATTTGAAAACATTTCGTGAGAATAATCTCGGATTTTAAATCCCCCTTAATCCAAAACTAAGCTGAAAATCATGAAACCTGCCATGGTGTCACGACATCACACTTATATGTCGAGGAATTTTTTTCGTCCATTGTGGCGCAAGTTTTATTACAAGCCTCTTACAAACCGGAGCTTCTCTCAAAGAAGCCTCATGGTTCCAATAGGGAAACGTGTCCTCCTTGTGGGCGAAACGTAATCACTGCCTCTTTTCGCCTTGTATTTTCTTCTACGGGCAACATGGAACGACAACATATCCATGCTAAAATTTAAACTTATTCAGGGTCCGTTTGGCCTTTATATACACTAATTGAGTTTCCTAGGCATTTAATATCCATAATTCAAATCTGAACTACAAATGCTTGCTCCAGCTCACCAAATGGCTAGAAAAATTATACATGTGTCCTTGGGTGTATGTTTAGGTCCCATGCCAGGAATGGGAACAAATTACAACCGTACCGGTGTCATGGCTTGTCCTTAAACATTTCAAATCTCGGTTATTAAGCCCCATAAATCCTAAACTCACCAGAAAGTCATCAAAGGTGGCATGGTGTCACGTCATGGCACATATATGTCATGGTAAAAACATTGTCCAATTTGGGCCAAAATTTATTACAAATCTCTTTCAAAAGCTGGAGCTTCTCTTATAGAAGCCTCGTGATTCTGATAGGGAAACATGTTCCCCTTGTGGGCGAAACGTAATCACTGCCTCTTTTGGCCTTGTATTTTCTTCCACGAGCGACATGGAATGACAGGATATCTGTGCTGAAATTTAAACTTATTCAGGGTTCGTTTGGCCTTTTTATACACTAATTGAGTTTCCAAGGCATTTAATGTCCATAAATCAAATCTGAACTACAAATAAATGCTCCAGTTCACCAAAATGGCTAGAAAAATTATACATGTGTCCTTGGGTGCATGTTTAGGTCTCATTCTAGGAATGGGAACGAATTACAAACGTACCGGTGTTCTGGATCGTCCTCAAACATTTCGAATCTCGGTTTTTAAGTCCCCATAAACCCTAAACTCACTGGAAAGTCATCAAAGGTGGCATGGTGTCACATCATGGCACATATATGTCGTGGTAAAAAAATGCCAATTTGGGCCAAGCTTTATTACAAACCTCTTACAAACCGGAGCCTGTCACAAGAACCCTCGTGGTTTCGATAGGGAAACGTGTCCCCTTGTGGGCCAAACGATAATCACTCCCTCTTCTAGCCTCGTATTTTCTTCTACATGCGACACACAACAACTGGAGATTCATGCTGAACTTTGAAATCAATCAGGGTTCGTTTGACCTTTTTTATTCATTAATTGAGTTTTCTAGGCATTTAATGTCCATCATTCAAATCCGAACTACAAATACATGCTCTAGTGCACCAAAATGGCTAGAAAAAATCTACATGTTTCCTTGGGGTGCATGTTTAGGTCCCATGGAATGAATGGGAACAAATTCAACCATCTAGCCGTCCTAGCTTGGCCACAAACATTGCGAATCTCTGTTTTTAAATGTCTGTACATCCAAAACTCACCAGGAAATCATGAAACTTGGCATGGTGTCACTACATGGTACACATAACTATCCAATTTGGGCAAAGCTATATTATAACCCTTTGACAAACCGGAGCCTGTCGCAACCCTCCTAGTTCCGGTAGGGAAACATGCCCCTCTTGTGGGTGAAACGATAATCACTGCCTCTTCTCGCCTTGAACTTTGTTTTCTACAGGTGAGGGAGTCCTGGATTAGGGGGTATCCGGACAGCCGGACTATATACATCGTCCGGACTATTGAAGCGTGAAGATACAAGACTCAAGAGTTCGGCCCATGTCCGGATGGGACTCTCCTTTGCATGGAAGACAAGCTTGGCGATCCGGATATTATATTTCCTTCCTTCTAACTAACTCCATGTAAACCCTAGCCCTCTCCGGTGTCTATATAATCCGGAAAGGATGGTCCTTAGAAGGCCGATCACAATTACAATCATACCATCATAGGTTAGCTCTTAGGGTTTAGCCTCTATGATCTTGTGGTAGATACACTCTTGTACTACTCATATCTTCAATATTAATCAAGTAGGAAGTAGGGTTTTACCTCCATCGAGACGGCACGAACCTGGGTAATCATTGTGTCCCTTGCTTCCTGTTACCATCAGCCTAAGACGCACAGATCGGGACCCCCTACCTGAGATCCGCCGGTTTTGACACCAACATTGGTGCTTTCATTGAGAGTTCCTCTGTGTCGTCGCATTGAGGCTTGATGGCGTCTTCAATCGCCAACAACACTGTCCAGGGCGAGACTTTTCTCCCCGAACAAATCTTTGTGTTTGGCAGCTTCGCACTGCGGGCCAATTCGCTTGGTCATCTGGAGCAGATCGACTGCTACGCCCCTGGCCACCAGGTCAGGTTCAGAAGCTTGAACTACACGGCGGATATTCGCAGAGACTTGATATTCAATGGATTCGGGCCTGTGCCAGGAGCGCCGGACAGTCACGACGAGCACGGCCTAAACCTGCTGTCAGAGAATGTTCGGGATATCATCCCTGCAGTAGCCCCGGATCTAAATCTGGAGCAGGTTTCATTGCCTAAGGATGGAGGGGTGGACCCCGCCCCGTAGGCCGCGCACTCATCGGCGGTGGAGCCGAATACAGGTCTCACGTCTGTTGAGGCCTGTAACCCCGGGCCCCCGGACTCATATCCGATTGTTGGTTCCGGTCCGCATACCCTCGAGCCAGCCAAGCCAGGTTGGGCTCCGGTAATGGAGTTTACCGCTGCGGACATCTTTCAGCACTCGCCCTTTGGCAACATGCTGAACTCATTAAAGTCTCTCTCTTTGTCAGGAGGCTCTGGGCCGAACTATGTCCGGCTTGAGTGGGGAGCAAGCGATGAAGGAATTCGCTGCCCACCCACCACCCACTTCATTGCCACGGTCGATGATTTAACCGACGTGCTTGACGTCGACTCCGAAGACATCAACGGTATGGACGACGACGCAGGAGACACACAGGAGCCACCGCCCACAGGGTGGTGGACGGCCACCTCTTCATACAATATATATATGGTGGACACTCCAAAAGAAACAAATGGCGATGAGGCAATGGAGGATAACCCCTCCAAGAAGAAAGCAAAACATGGGCGTCGCCAGCGCCGCTCCAAGCCCCGTCAAGGCAATACCGGTACCGGAGACGAAAACAATCCAGACGGTGCCGAAGATGAATACAACCCCGATCAGCCTGCCTTCGAGCAGGCCGAACAGGAA
Source organism: Triticum dicoccoides (assembly GCF_002162155.2). NCBI lineage: Eukaryota > Viridiplantae > Streptophyta > Magnoliopsida > Poales > Poaceae > Triticum > Triticum dicoccoides. The sequence continues at coordinate 674,159,089 of NC_041385.1, read as the reverse complement.
GATTGGCAGGACAGCCCATATGAACAGGCAACGGACGGGTATCCGGAGGAGGACAACTACATGCCCCCCTCCGAAGACGAGATTAGCCTCGGCGACAACAAGTTCCGCGTGCCTGAGGACCCCGCGGAGCAGGAGTGCTTCAAGCGCCGGCTTATTGCCACCACGAGGAGCCTGAAGAAGAAGCAGCAGTAGCTTCAAGCTCATCAAGACCTGCTCACAAACAGATGGACAGAAGTCCTGGCAGCCGAGGAATATGGACTTGAGCGCCACATGGCTGACCGGCCGCCTCGAGGTCGGGATAAAACGGCATATCAGCCCGAATAGCAGCCTGCACCCCCACGCCAGTTTACTACGGCCCGGGGCAATACTCAGGACCTGCATGATAGATTGGATAACACCGCAGGACAACCAAGATCGATCTACGGATCACGGGGGTGCGCCGCAGCACATGACGATGACCATCATACCAGATACACTAACAGTAAATCCGGCCGGCCCGAACACAACCAACCTGTTTTGGCCGGACTGGGCCGTGACATAGCCCGGCACAGAGGCGCCGCACACCCCTTTGCTTCACTGATGAAGTGATGGATCATGAATTCCCAGAAGGGTTCAAACCCGTAAACATCGAATCATACGATGGCACAACAGACCCCGCGGTATGGATTGAAGACTTCCTTCTCCACATCCACACGGCCCGCAGAGATGATCTACATGCCATCAAGTATCTTCCCCTTAAGCTCAAAGGACCCGCCAGGCACTGGCTTAACAGCCTGCCCGCAAATTCCATTGGTAGTTCAGAAAACTTGGAAGATGCATTCCTTGACAACTTCCAAGGCACATATGTGCGACCTCCGGACGTTGACGACCTGAGCCACATCACTCAACAGCCCGGAGAATCAGCCAGGAAATTCTCAACTCGGTTCCTAACTAAAAAGAACCAAATAGTTGACTGTCCGGACGCCGAAGCCCTGGCGGCCTTCAAGCACAATATCTGCGACGAGTGGATCGCCCGACACCTCGGCCAGGAGAAACCCAAGTCTATGGCAGCTCTCACAACACTAATGACCCGCTTTTGTGCGGGCGAGGACAGCTGGTTGGCTCGCAGCAGCACTACGCCACATTCTGGCACGTCAGATGTCCATGACAATAATGGCAAGCTATGGCGCAACAGACACAAGCGGTTGAACAACGGCGACAACACCGAAGACACGACAGTCAATGCCGGATTCAGCGGATCCAAATCCGGTCAGCGGAAGAAGCCATTCAAAAGAAACAATCAGGGACCGTCCAGTCTAGACCGTATACTGGAGCGCTCGTGCCAAATTCATGGCACCCCGGACAAGCCAGCCAACCACACCAATAGAGACTGCTGGGTATTTAAACAGGACGGCAAAATAAACGCTGAAAACAAGGACAAGGGGCTGCACAACGACGATGACGATGAGCCCCGACGTCCGAACACGGGGGGACAGAAGAAATTTCCCCCCAGGTGAAAATGGTCAACATGATCTACACCACTCACATCCCCAAGCGGGAACGGAAGCGAGCACTACGGGACGGCTACGCGATGGAGCCAGTCGTCCCCAAACTCAACCCATGGTCAGCTTGTTCGATCACCTTTGATCGTAGGGATCATCCTACTAGCATCCGTGACGGCGGCTCGGCCGCATTGGTTCTAGACCCAATCATAGACGGATTTCACCTCACAAGAGTCCTTATGGACGGAGGCAGCAACCTGAACCTGCTTTATCACGACACAGTGTGCAAAATAGGCATCGACCCTTCAAGGATTAAGCCTACCAAAACCACCTTTAAAGGTGTAATTCCTGGAGTAGAAGCTCGCTGTACGGGCTCTATAACATTGGAAGTGGTCTTCGGATCTCTGGATAACTTCCGAAGCGAGGAGTTAATCTTTGATATCGTCCCTTTCTGCAGTGGTTACCACGCACTGCTCGGACGAACCGCATTTGCTAGATTCAATGCGGTACCACACTATGCATACCTCAAGCTCAAGATGCCAGGCCCGCGCGGGGTCATAACAGTCAACGGAAACATGGACCGCTCTCTCCGTACAGAAGAGCACACTGCAACCCTCACGTCAGAAGGACAATGCGGCCTCCTCCGGCAGACCACCAATCCGGCGACAACAACCTCAAGCACCGTCAAGCGAGTTCGGAATACCCCACAACAGGATCACCAGGCACGCCAAGAGCGCGACTAGCAGTCCGACCTCCGCTCGAATCCCATCAAAGCAGCATTCGTGCCACGCGTACACAATTACGCACTCAAAATACCATGGGCACAGGCGGATGCGAAGTAGTGGCTCTGTTAACAGTGCGGTATCACCGCCTCATACCTTCATAACCTTTCCTTTCACCTTTCAGGACATTGCTTTAGTGCAGCCTCTTCATAAGAGCCGGATCGACGGACTTCCATAGGAGAGAAACCCAAGGAGGCAAGTGGCTTTGCGGACATAAGGAAATACCCAGGTGGAATCTATTTACGATTGTTATACCTGCTTTATCTATCTGTACATAGCCTGCCCCGGATAGGGTATGTCAAATAATCCTATCTATCTCCGCTTAATGCATTCATTGTAAACATACGCTTAAACGTAGTATTCATCAATGGGAGATCATATATAGCGTCAGCTTATTATTCTTATTTGAGCATTTTTTTCTTACAAATGTCTATTTGATATTGCATCCATACACCTTGGTACGTTCAGTTTGCCAGGGGCTTCTTATAGCGCCCCATAATACGGCAACACAAGTCCGAACACTTTCAACAGTGCGGCACCCCGAACTTATAGCATTATATGCATCAGCTCCGAATCATGTCTTGGGTCTACAGTTGGGATAGCCCGGCTCCCTTGTTTTGGTGCCTTACGTTCCCTTATATCGGCTAAGGTAGCGCAGGGAGAACTACTGCGATTGTGTCCCGGTTCTTCCGGACGAGCACCTCAGTAGAGAAAGCCGAAAACTGACCGGCATGATGTGGCGAGAGCTGGTCGCTGTTTGAGAGGTCTTAAAATCCTTAAAGATTTTTCCGCTTTAGGCGATAATTCGGCTTCGTCCGATCTAGGCGTATATATCGCCCCAATTCGGCCTTCCAGATTCTAGGGGCTTCGCCGAAATTTAAAATTGTAGACTTTTATGTCTAAGTGAATGTTATAAAGCCGCATAGTCCGATTGCCTTGTTCGCTGCGCCGGACACCTCCTTAAGGGACCATACATTTGGATAAAGAGTGTCTGGGTTTTCCACGAACACCCTAGTACTAGTTACATGGGGGCGGAAGCCGATGACTGGCCTACTTTCAGAATTTTATAAACAGCCGCACAGAAGGTAATATTTTAAATAACAAAAGCGCTATTTAGTGCAAGTAACTTCGTCCTTAAATTACAAACATGACAAAAGTGAATTCATTCTAAAATTATGTCCTTGGTATATTTATCGGCCACGAGGCGAGCGCCCTTCATAACGCCATCATAATCCTTCTCCGGATAACAATGTGGCTTGCCCTCCGGCGGCTCATCCTTCACCAGCTTCTCCGCATCCAGCTTGCCCCACTGCACCTTTGCACGGGCAAAGGCCCGGCGGGCACCCTCAATGCAAACGGATCGCTTGATGACTTCCAGTCGCGGACAGGCATTCACCATCCGCTTGATCAGGCCGAAGTAGCTGGTGGGCAGGGGCTCACCAGGCCACATCCGGACTATGAAATCCTTCATAGCCACTTCGGCCGCCCTATGGAGTTCGACCAACTGTTTCAGTTGGTCACTGAAAGGCGTTGGATGTTCGGCCCCAGCATACTGGGACCAGAACAGCTTCTCTGTTGAGCTCCCCTCGTGAGCACGGTAGAACTCCGCAGCATCTAATACGCGTGGCAGATCTGCGAATGCCCCTGGAGAGCTCCGGACTCGGGTAAGTAAAAGAAACGCCTCCTCCACATGTTTGCTTTGCATAAAGAATTTCTTACCCGACGCTATCTTTTTGGCCTCCTTGATTTCCTGTTGTGCCTTCTCGGCTTCGGCCTTGGCTTCTTTTATACTTGCAAGGGCCTTCGCAAGCTCGGCCTCTTTCGCCTTAAGCTCATGCTCCACGGACTCGAACTTTTTGCCGAGCTCCTGGAGCTTTTGTTGTACCTCGCCCACTCTGGCATCTTGCTTCTCGCGCTCCTTGTGTTCCAAGGCCGCCTTGTGTTCGTCCCCAGACAGTGCTTTCTTGAGAGACGCCACTTCGGTGATGGCCACTGTTATCAAATCACGACGCTTCATCATTAGAATAACCAATTTTAACTATCCTTCATTATATGAGAAAGGGGAATCATTCACCTTTGCTCTCTTCGAGCTGCCTCCTCGTGAGGTCGAGCTCTCCCTGTGCCTGCTCCAGGTCCTGTTTTAGTCCGGCGATCTCAGCCATATAGACCGCAGCGGCAAGCAGCACAGCCTGCTTATTCACATTCATACTTATTGTTAGACTCCTGCGGATTATAATTGACCCTCCATTTGGTTTTTCCTTCCGAACACCAAACAGAGTATCAGCGCCTACTACCTATCGAGTGGTGATTTCACACATTTTTATTACTCACCTCAAAGCCTATCAGGAGGCTGGTGTAGGTTTCGGTTAGTCCGCTCTTGGCGGACGAAACCTTCTGAATCACCGCACTCATAAGAGTACGGTGCTCTTCATCTATGGAAGAGCCGCGAAGCGCTTCCAGCAGACAATTCGGCGCCTCGGGCGCAACCGAAGTCCTCGACACATACGCCCCTCCTTAACGAGGGGCTGCCCGCCTGAGTCCGAAACCATTGAAGGCTCCGGAAAAGTGTTCAGCTAAGAGTCCGGCTTACTGCGGCTCTCATCAACACGATCCGTGGGGATCTTGAACCCCGCGTGTCCCACATCTGGAATGCCACCTTGGAGCTCCTCCAGAGCCACCTCCCCCTGCTTTGGGAGTCTTTGGGATAACACCTCCGTGTCATCTGCAGGCTAAGGAGTAGTGGCCGTCGGGAGCGAGTTCATCGCCGAATAGCTCAAGGACCCATCCGAAGACGATGCTTCGGGATGGACCCTGGCGGGACTGCATACAAGTTCGGCGTTATAACAAAACCATGAAGCAAAATTACGATAGAGTGCGGTTACTTACGATCGCACTGCGGGCTTTTTCCTAGGCAGCCACCCCTCCTCGCTATCGGCGGCGGTGGCGGAGTAGTCCGGAAGGGATGCCTTTCCCTTCTTGGACATCCCAGCCTCCCCCTCCGGGGCGGCCTTCCTCTTTTTCTCCCCCCCCAATACGGGGAGGTGGAGTTTCTTCTTGTTTCCCCCCGCCTCCGCGAGAGGAATCTGCCTCATCGTCATCGGACGACGTGGGTATGACGGCCTTGCGCCGGGGGCCTCTCCTGGTCCCCTGGTCCGCCCTCTCAGGCCCCTCGTCCTTTCCAGATGGGGCGGCCTCCTCTTCTTATTCTTCTTCCCCTTCGGGGGAAGAGTGTGCCTCGTCGTCTTTGGACGAGGCTTCTGGCGCAACCTTATGTCGGAGACCCTTTCGGATCCCCGGGGCCTTCTTATCAGCCTTCTTCTCCGGCCCCTTGTAGGGCGCTGGGACCAGCATCTTCGTCGGGAGGCCATTAGTTGGGCTTTCCGGCAGCGGAGCCGGACATCAATCTGCTCCGCTGTCTCCACATAATCCTGAACAAATATGCACAATTACTTAAGGCTCCCCCATGAATATATTGGGAAGAACCAAATCCGGTGGCGGATATGGGAGGAGGTACTTCGGAGGCCTTGAATAACGCCTTCCACACATTTTTGTGCTTCATGCCATAGAGCCTCTGAAGCGTCTGGTGTTCGGCCGGGACAAAGTCCCACAGATTAAATGCCCGCCTTTGGCATGGCAGAATCCGGCGAATGAGCATGACCTGGATCACGTTCACAAGCTTGATGTTCTTGTCCTTCATGCCCTTGATGCAGTTTATGAGTCTGGTCAGATCTGTAGATTCACCCCAGGACATGCCCTTATGTTCCCAGGAGGTGAGCCGCATGGGGGTTCCGGATCAGAACTCGGGGGCCTCCACCCAGTTGGCGTCGCGCGTCTCGGTGATGTAGAACCACCCCGACTGCCACCCCTTCACGGTTTCCGCAAAGGATCCGTCAGGCCAGGTGACGTTGGGCATCTTGCCCACCATGGCTCCTCCGCTCTCCGCTTGCTGGCCGCTCACGATCTTCGGCTTCACGCAGAAGATTTGCAGCCACAAGCCGAAATAAGGCTTGATGCGGAGGAAAGCCTCGCATACGGCGATGAACGCCGAGCTGTTGAGGACAAAGTTCGGGGCTAGATCATGGAAATCTAGCCCGTAGTAGAACATGAGCCCGCGGACGAAGGGGTGGAGTGGAAACCCTAGTCCATGGACGAAGTGGGCGAGAAACACGACCCTCTCGTGGGGTCCCGGAGTTGGAGTGACCTGCCCGTTGTCCGGTACCCGGTGTGCTATGTCGGCGGCCAAGTATCCGGCCGCCCGAAGATTCGCGATGTGCTTCTCCTTTACGGTGGAAGCCATCCACTTGCCTCCTGCTCCGGATATGTTTACCTGTGCAAAGAAGACTTGGACTAGGGTGCTGGAGCTCGAGGGGGCAAGAGTGGGCAAAGGAGGAAGAAGGCATGGGTAAAAATGGGGAACTCTTATCCCTTTATAGAGGCGACGGAAGCGGTGCGCCTCCCCACTAGCCCATTGAGAATCGCTTACTTCCCAAGCGCCATGATTGATGGCACGGTGGGATTACCCATACCCGTATTGATGAGTATCCCGTGATAAGGGGACATAATCTCTGCTTTGACAAGACGTGTCAAGGAAACTGCCTCGCAATACACGCTGTGGCTGGTTGTGGAAAAATGGTTCGAATAATGACCTGACCGTAATGGCATAATCACGTCGTCTAAAAAGTTATCAGCTGAAGTATCATTCTCTCTACGGTGGTATGTGAAGATCATTTTGCAGATCCGGACACGGTCTATGTGTTCAATAATAACCTTGGAGTATTCGGAAGGAGGAACCCGCCTTGCAATGCCGAAGACAAGACTGCGCGCCGGACTCATCGTCATTGAAGCCTGGTTCAGGGGCTACTGAGGGAGTCCTGGATTAGGGGGTATCCAGACAGCCGGACTATATACATCGTCTGGACTATTGAAGCGTGAAGATACAAGACTCAAGACATCGGCCCGTGTCCGGATGGGACTCTCCTTTGCATGGAAGACAAGCCTGGCGATCCGGATATTATATTTCCTTCCTTGTAACCGACTCCATGTAAACCCTAGCCCTCTCCGATGTCTATATAAACCAGATAGGATGGTCCTTAGAAGGTCGATCACAATTACAATCATACCATCATAGGCTAGCTCTTAGGGTTTAGCCTCTATGATCTCGTGGTAGATCTACTCTTGTACTACTCATATCTTCAATATTAATCAAGCAAGAAGTAGGGTTTTACCTCCATCGAGAGGGCTCGAACCTGGGTAAACATTGTGTCCCTTGATTCCTGTTATCATCAGCCTAAGACGCACAGATCGGGACCCCTTACCCGAGATCCGCCGATTTTGACACCGAAAACAGGCAACATAGAATAATAGGAGTGTCGGGCTGAAATTTGAAACTGTTTAGGGTTTGCTTGGCCAATGTATATATATTACTAATTACTAAGTTTTCTATTCTTAATGTAGTCCATAATTCAAATTTTAACGACAACCACATGCTCGAGTGAAGCAAAATGGGTGGGAAATCATACATGTGTCATTGGGTGCATGATTAGGTCTCGATTAAGGAATGAGAATGAATTACAAACTTGTCATCGTCATGAAACATTGAGAATCTCGGTTTATAAATCCCAGTAAATCAAACCCAAAAAACATGAAACTTGGCATGGTTTCATGACATGGCACATATATGTCGTGGTAAAAAAATCGTCCAGTTTTAGAAGAGGCGCACACATTAGTAGCCAACGAAGTCCTTTTTGAAAACCACTCAAAGAAAGAGAAGTCCTTTTTTAAACAAAAAGCCGACATGTTAATATCGCAAATGGTTGTATTATATTTACCGTGTCGAAATTTAACCATACTCGGTGGCGTGCATGTAGCTTTTTGATTAGACGGGACGAGCGCGAGAAGTCCGCCATGCGCAGGCTCAACGGGACGCGTGCGAGCAGTCCACCACGCAGGCTCGATGGGACGCATGCATCCTATCCACCTCACAGCGTCGGCGGGACACATGCGAGCAGCAAGGCCGCCCATGCTCACAGGGAAGCGAGCTCTTTAACCTCCATGCACCAGCCACCGCACGCCTCGCTCACAACTACTCCATTAATGGGTTAATTAAAGCACCTGGCGGAGGGTGTTTGCTTGTGAGCCCATGGCAGCATTTGCTTTGTTCGTGTTTTCAACTCGTATTCCGCCCTAATTTAAATTGCCACATAGGGCAACGGATAATACGACCACAAATAAAATGTCAACGGATAATACGACGACAAATTTACAATGGCGCAAATAATAATTGTCTTACATATTCCGGATAATTTAAAATGCCACATGCGGCAAATCCCAGAAGACACGGGGGCAAGAGAAGAAGGAAATCGCAGACAATGATCTTGGTCGCTACTATCTCTACTCGTCGATGGATCGTCGAGCGGCGAAATCCTCCAGCTCCTTCAATTCCTCACGACTTTGCTTGAAAGAAGCCATGGATTCCTCCACCTCCTGCTCGCACTTGATTCGGAGCTTCCTCAAGCCACCCATCAGTTCCTCGACGACCGCTTTCAGCATCATCTCCGAGGCACTACTCTGCTCATGCAGCATCTTCCAGCCGGCGGCCTCCTCCTTCTTCTCGGCGACCAACTTGAGGAGCTTCGCATTGTCACCCATGAGTTGCTCGACGAGGCCGGTCGCCTTGTCAACCGAGGCATCGCTAATCTTGAGCAGCTTCATCAACCGTCAACCTGCTGCGTAGTGACGCCAGCGAGAATGTCGTTGTTGCCGACGAAGGACTTCAGGAACGTCGGCTTGTAGCGATGGCCGACGCTGCAAATGCGCTTATGAGAGCCCTCACATTTTCATGAGAGCTCGTTCGATGGCTCCGCGGCGCGCCGAGACAACTCTGCTGCGGCTGCGGCTTCGCGGTGGGTCCTCTCTAGTGCTTCCGCAGCCTTGGTCTTTGCTGCCTGGTTATATGTCCACCCTAAACTCCTCCTACTGGTCATGGCCGAATGACTTGACAGAAAAAACCAGTTTTGTGGGTGATGAGGAGAGGAACTGTGAAGTAATTTTTGAGTGGGTGGTTTTTATAGCCCGGTGCTAAGTGTGAACACATATTAGTTTGATAGTTGTGAACAGATTTGCAATTACTTATTTTGTTGTAATCAGCAATGTGATGAGAAACAAGGTCAAAACTTATTGATGATAGAAGGTTGACCACGTGGTTGCTCTCCATTGAGGCGTCCGCGACGCGCTCTGCTCTAGCGTCCCTGCGCGCGCTCTGCTCGCCGTTGAGGCAAAGTTACAATGGCAACTGTTAATAATTCTTAATAATTGTCTTACATATTCAGGATAATTTAAAATGCCAAATGCGGCAAGGCCCAGAACACTCACGACCTACATATGCATACAATTATAATAAAATATAAGCTAAAAGGCTGAGCTGGCGGCCTTCCGATGATGGTCTTCTCGGACTCCATGATCAGCATAGCACCCTTGCGGCCGTTCACTCCAAGTGTCCCAAGCCACCACCGCCTGCGGAGCTGCTACCGCTGGGAGGCTCTTGGGGCTACTGGGCCTCTTCCAGAAGAGCTTGACAGCGTGCAATCGTGCGCACGACAACTCCGCGGAACCGCTCCATTTCCATGTCTCTGGCCTGGTAGCAAATTCCGTCGATCACCTGCATCCTCAAGATATCACGTTGGTGATGTTCTACTTCGTCGGGGATGTCAACTCCGCCAAGGATGCGCTCGAGCCTGGCCACCACATCATCAGGATCGAGGTTGACACGACCACCATGGGCAATGATGAAGCCGTAGGCTGCCTTTGTCTTGACTGAATCACAGAGGTCCTCTGCCCATTCCTTATGGGGCATCAGGCTCTCGATGAGCACTGGTGACGGTGGCTCTTCGGGTGGGTCATCGATCATGCCGCCGAGAAGCTCTGAATCTTTTGCACGGTGGATGGCAAACTGCACATCACACCTCCTCTGCAATATGTCGATTGTGCTCCCAAGGACCGTGACGCCAATATCACTGCCAATGGGCCATGGTTCCTGCACTGGCCGATGAATCTCTTGCTCCCTGACCTACTTCGGCTCTTTCTCCTCGCCGAAGATGTAATGTAGGTAGGCGTCGACGTTGAAGCTTTGGTCGTTGCCTGCCATGCTCGAAATAACTAATGGTAGATGGGTGAGGACTAGATCTTCACAGAGTGTTGCGGTGGTGCGTTGCCACCCATGTTATGTGCAGCAAGCCATTAGTTAGTGGTGGGAAACCGATGAGGGAATAGGCATGGATTTTGCAATTCACCCATGTGGAGCGTAGGAAGCATTCGCTGGAGCGCGGGAATCATTCGCTGGAGCGCGGGAAGACTAAGTGGACCACACACACAACCCGAATACCGTATTCGGTGCTACGTGTTATTTATCACACAAGTGTTAACATAAGGAAACGTATGTGTAACTTACTAATCATCGCACACGAGTACTCGTAGAAGCATCGTGTGCGATACTCCTAGCCACCGCAAGCAACTAATTTGCATTTTTCAAAGTTTTTTGTACATATAGAATCGCACACTAACTAACTGTATTAACCGTCTGTGTTGTAATTTCTCATCACAAACAGTTCATCCAAGTCGGCTGTTTACCACGTATCACACAAATCTTGTTAAGTTGAACCATTTCTGTTGCGTTCACTAATCGAAAACAGTTCGTCCGAGTGAATCATATGCCCTATATCACACACACCTTTATCTGGCTAACCATTTATGTTGCACTCCCTAATAGCAAACGGTTCATCGGAGCGAATTGTATGCCGTATATCGCACACACATTGATATGACTGCCCGTTTCTGTTGTTTTGCCTCATCGCTAATATTTCGAACGGGTTAACCGTGTGCCCTGCATCGCACACGCAACTAAAATCTGAACCGTGTTTGATGCATCCTTCATCGCAAACGTTTTGCACCTTTTTTGATGGTTTTTACATCCCAGTTTGTGATTAATCCATCGCGCACAGTTTCATCAAAGGGTCTCTGATCGTAGTGTCTATTAGCAGCATCCTGCAGTAGTGGTATAATCACATGGTGGCGCTTCTTTTTTCTAGGCGGTAAGAGGGTGCATGGGGTTGATATGTTTTTCTATCTGGTTGGTGTTGATTGATTTGAAAAATCCTTGGCCCGATCAAAATCATAAACCAAATTCAAACTTAAATTTCCCAATCGAGTAGAAGAGCTTCAAAATTAGGGAGTATGATAAATTAAAATAATTAAATGGGAAGGATCCTTGAGAAATTATTGACCTGGTCAAAATCAGGTGACTAAGTCATAAACTGAAGACCTTAATTAATTGTAAGGACTTAAAAATTAAGAAGCATAGTGTATAGTATAAAAGAATTGAATGAGAGCATTGAGAAATTGTTGACTTGGTCACAATTGGGTGACCCAATTCCAATTGGACACATAAATTGATTGTGAGGCCTTTTACCCCTAGGGAGCTTAGTGGTATAGTAGATCATTTACTGAAATTAATCTTTACTTTTCCTAAAATTACAACACTCCATTTGTCTTTGAAAAGAAACCCTATAAGTTATGTTTGAAGTCAAACGTTGCATCGTTTGACCATGTTTATAGAAACAACAACTAACAACTATAACACATAATAAATATAGTATAAAAATATATTTTATTATGTATCGAATGAAATTAATTGGGTATTGTAGTTCTTGATAGTCCTTCGTATAAATTTGATGAAACTTTACACTGTTTGATTTCATTAGAAAATTTGGATTGGCTGTTTGCTCTTGTCTGAGTGTAGTTGCATTGCATATCAATTACATATAAGGAAAATATATATTATTAAAAAATGACTAGTACGGGAAAGTGCACATGCACAATTTTTGTGTGTGGGGAACATGCACGATTGATAGTATCAAGAAAGTGCTAGTGATCTCGGCAGCCTCGTCAAATAACGCGCAACAAAAATGGCGAGCTTGCTACTTAGAATTATAATAATACCGGAGAAAATTGGAGATGCAACATGACCACCTTTTTTTCTTGGGATTTTTTTAATGTTGGAGCGTACTCCCCATTTTGTAGGCCAAACACTTATTATATAAAATTCAATTATGTTTTCCACACCGCTTACACAAATTATTTGTTCTCATTGGTACATGTTTATTACATCAAAGTACTATGAACCTAGTTGGTTGCCACTTAGTTCGTGGGTTCGAAGGAGATGAGGGTGCGCTCGTTGTCCCTGACCTCCTCGAGTAAAATCGCTCTGTATGCACCGGGTTGGCCGTTGTTCTTCAATGCTTTGATGTCGAGGCGATATTTCACACCAGCGGCATTTGCCTCCGCACCGCTCACCACGTTGATGAATTTGAGCCCGTCGTGTGCCTGTTTGACGTGCTCCGCCACTGCCCAGCCACCAAGCTCCTGGACATGTGGTTCATTGTCGGGGTCCCCTATAGGATACCACTCTTCCTCGGCAGACGTTGCAAAGGGGTAAGCCACGACAATAGTGGCAAAAATGATGATGATGAGGATACCGGTCCTCATTGCTGACAATTTTGAGGTGGTGCGGGTTTGGCTTGACGTATGCGCTTATGAAACTTTGAGACCAATCTCGATGCTTGTTGTGGTGCTCGCTGAAGATGAATGAGGTGCAGGCATCTAAATAGGCACGGCCATTGCAAGGTAGATATTAATTGCATACATATCTGTCATATGCCATTTATTAGTATCAATCAAGTTGATGTATATCCAGATTATTACATTAAAGTACTTCCTAAATAGTAACCGTGTACATGCAATGCACATAATATTAGGCAATAAAATAATTGCATTGCAAATTAATATTTTGCAAGATAATAATTGCATGTTGAGATTAGCTAGGATATAGTAATTAGTTGGTTGGTACTCATAATAGCATATTGATTAAGGGAGGGTGCTAAACCTGTTTAGCGCTAAACACTGGAGTGACATAGATAAATTGATAGGTTTTTGTCATTTATGCCATTAGTTGTGTCTCACTACTCAGTTTTGCTATTACAATTTATAATTTCTCAAAATACCATTGTTCCATGAAATTCTTGCTCAAAATGGCATTAGATACCTCAAAAAATGTCATCGTTCCATTAGATATTCGGTAAAAAATGGCATTGATACTGTTACTGTCAGGTCAAACCATTTGATCATGTTATATGACCAAAATATCCCAAGACCTACATGTCAGTTCTCTCTATCTCACAATGATAAGTGTGGGCCCTACTTGTTAGGAGTAAGCAAGTGAATAATTTATAGAGAAAAATAAGAATGATGTTGGTAATTGAGTGGGACCCACACTTTAACATAGTGAGATAGAGGGAGAGTTGACATGTTGGTCCAAGGGTTGGTCCAAAGGGACATACCAACTAATAACCCACAAGTATAGGGGATCGCAACAGTTTTAGAGGGTAGAGTATTCAACCCAAATATATAGATTCGACACAAGGGGAGCCAAAGAATATTTGTAACTATTAGCAGTTGAGTTGTCAATTTAATCACACCTAGAGATTAATTATCTTTAGCAAAGTGATCAGTAGCATAGTAATATGGTAGTTTGATAGCTGTGGTAAAAGTAAGAGTAATGTTAACAGTGATAGCAATGATTTTGCAGCAAGTGTAACAGTAACAGCAGCAGTAGTAACTTAGCAAGAACAATATGTGGAAACCTCATAGGCATTGGATCGATGAATTCGTTGGATGATATTCATCATATAACAGTCATAACCTAGGGCGATACAAAACTAGCTCCAGTTCATAAATATAATGTAGGTATGTATTCCATAAATAGTCATACGTGCTTATGGAAAAGAACTTGCATGCCATCTTTTGTCCTACCCTCCTTTGGCAGTGGGGTCCACAAGGAAACTAAGGGATATTAAGGCCTCCTTTTAATAGAGAACCGGAACAAAGCATTAACACAGAGTGAATACATGAACTCCTCAAACTACGGTCATCACTAGAAAGTATCCTGATTACTGTCACCCCGGGGTTTATGGATCATAACAGATAGCAGGTGCATATGACTAGCAAGATCGGATAAAGAACATGGATATAATGGTGATAACCTAAATGGTTTAGATCTGAAATCATGGCACTCATGCCCTAGTGACAAGCATTTAGCATGGCAAAGTCATAGCAACATCAATCTCAGAATTTAGTGGATACTGGGGATCAAGCCCTAACAAAACTAACTCGATTACATGACGAATCTCATCCAACTCCTCACCAACCAGCGAGCCTATGAAGGAATTACTCACTCCGGTGGGGAGCATCATGGAATTGGCAATGAAGGAGGGTTAGTGATGACGAAGATCGAAAATTCCCCTCTCCAAAGCCCCAAACGGACTCTAGATCTGGCCTCCCGATGAAAAACAGGAGGTGGCGGTAGCTCCGTATTGTGAAATGTGATGAAACTTCCTCCCTTATTTTTTCTCCAAAAAATAGGTATTTATGGAGTCGAGATTAGGGTCAGGGGGACACATGGTGATAATAA
>NC_041385.1:674103825-674143847 GCF_002162155.2 Triticum dicoccoides | reverse complement strand
TAGCATGCAATTTAAAAAAATTCCTACAATCACGCAAGATGGAGAGTGTGTCCACATACCCTCGTAGACCGAAAGCGGAAGCATTAGTTTAATGCGGTTGATGTAGTCGAACGTCTTCACGATCCAACCAATCAAGTACTGAACATATGGCACCTACGAGTTTAACACATGTTCAGCTCGATGATGTCCCTCGAACTCTTGATCCAACAAAGGGTCGAGGGAGTGTTTTGTTAGCACGATGGCATGGTGACAGTGATGGTGATGTGATCCACGCAGGGCTTCGCCTAAGCACTGCGACGCTATGACTAGAGGAGTAAACTGAGGAGGGGGCACCGCACATGGCTAAGAGAATAAATGTTGTGTCTTGGGGTGCCCCCTTGCCTCCGTATATAAATGAGGGGAGGAGGAGGCCAGCCACCAAGGGGCGCGCCAAGGGGGGGAGTCCTACTAGGACTCCACTCCTAGTAGGATTCGCCCCCCTTTTTTCCTTTCTCATGGAGGGGAAAGAGGGAAGGAGTGGGAGAGGGAGAGGGAAAGAGGAAAGGGGGCCGCGCTGCCCTCCCCTAGTCCAATTCGGACTCCCTTGGGGGGGGGGGGCTCCACTCTCTTTCTCCCCTATGGCCCATGAAGGCCCATTACTTCCCCGGGGGGTTCCGGTAACCCCTCCGTACCCCGATAAATATCCGAAACATCCTGAAAATATTTTGGTGTCCGGATACCTTCATCCAATGTACCAATCTTTACCTATCGAACATTTAAAGACTCCTCATCATGTCCGTGATCTCATCCGGGACTCCGAACAAACTTCGGTCACCAAAACACATGACTCATAATACAAATCGTCATCGAACGTTAAGCATGCGGACCCTACGGGTTCAAGAACTATGTAGACATGACCTAGACACCTCTCCGGTCATTAACCAGTAGCAGAATCTGGATGCAAATATTGTCCCTCGCATATTCTATGAAGATCTTTATCGGTCAAACCATTATGATAACATACATTATTCCCTTTGTCATCGGTATGTTACTTTCCCGAGATTCGATTGTCGATATCCTCATACCTAGTTCAATCTCGTTACCGGCAAGTCTCTTTACTCCTTCCGTAATGCATCATCTATAACTAACTCATTACTCACATTGCTTGCAAGGCTTATTATGATGTGCATTACCGAGAGCCCAAAGATACCTCTCCGATACTCGGAGTAACAAATACTAATCTTGTGTCAGGACCCCGATTCTATGCCACACCTATCTAGCATGTAACACGTCATATCACTTTGTGGCCTCACGCACGGTATTCCCACGGGTGTCGCCTTACCATGCCCGGGACCGTTTGCGCCTTTTGGCACACGTATATGATAGTGTCGCTTGCATCCATATGACAAAGAACCCGGGCTAACATGGCTAGTCAAGAACCCAAAGTGGCACTAACTTACAGGGACATGCATATATGACCCAACAATGAACGTGTTGGTCATTAGCGAGTGAATCTGGGCTGTAGCAGCTAGGCTAACAGGACTCCGGAGAATCCGGGCTGTACCAGGCTAACAGGACTCCTGTAGACACCGCGTGACATTTCCTTGAAGGGACAGACACAGGAATGAAGAAGGACACATGCCAGCCAGGCTAAGTGTTCCGGAGCAGTAGCGAGCTACCAGGGCTTGAGGGAAGCACTAGGAGACATTTACCGGTAAGAGAGGCTACCAAGGATAAACAACTAGATAGTCAGATCCCACACATACCAAGCATTTCAATAACATACACACAATATGCTCGATATGTGCAAATACAACATGGCATCACAACATGACTCCACAACTCAAGTATTTTATTCAATAGGCTCTGAGGAGCGAGATATTACAAACATGGGTCTCACGACCCAACAATCAGAGCATACAAGTCAAAGCACATGTGGAAACTTAACATGTCTGAGTACAGACAACTATAAATGAAAAAGGCTGAGAAGCCTGACTATCTACCAGATCCTGCCGAGGGCACAAGATCGTAGCAGAGGTAACAAGCTAAACATCAAAGTCCACACGGAACTACTAGCGAGACTGAAGTCTCTCTGCAAAAACATAAATTAAGCAAACGTGAGTACAAATGTACCCAACAAGACTTACATCAGACTAACTACTTATGCATCATTATCAACAAAGGGGATGGTGGGGTTTAACTACCGCAAGCCAGCTTTGACTCGGTGACTATCCTGAACTACGACTGGAAGCAACTCTTTTGAGGTGGCGCACACGAGTCCACATATTCACCATATCAATACACAACTATGGATCCGCTCCCGTCTCCCTACGAGAACGCCATCCATAGCACTCACGCTTATCTTGCATATTTTAGAGTATCCACTTTTACTTGTCTATGAACTGTATAGGCAACCCAGAGGTCCTTTACCACGGACACGACTATTCGAATAGATCATATTAACACTGCAGGGGTGTACTTCTTCACACACGCTCTCGCCAGTTACCGCCATGTACACATCATGTATCTCGGCAACCTTCAAGCAGAAGCCTGGCGAGGGTGTCGGCCACGACCTGACTAACCACACAAGTCTCTAGTCCAGGTTTATCGCCTATTCGGGTTCCATCCGCAAGGAGAACCGGCCGGGATGTCGCTCACGGCCCCAAATGATGTGTACAGGGTTCCAAGCCCACCAAACGGGCGGCGCTTGTGATACCCGGCCACGGTGCCTAGTCTGACCCAAGTCCACCTGTACCGGGTGCCACTTGGTAGAGTACTAACACAACCTACAAACACCAGAAACTAGTTGCAACAACTGGACAGAGATCGAGTTGATTAATAAGCCGAGAGATCCTGGAGTGCTCGAAGCCCAATGTGTCATAGTAACTGTTCATGGATCACACACACAGAACTCAGTTCCTGAGGACGGTTTCAATGAGACAACCCACCATGTACTCCTACATGGCCTCTCACCGCTACCTTTAACAAATCGTGTTCACACACTTAGCTCACACATAGTAGGACATGTTCACCACCTCCAATTCATCCCCGATGAATCAGACCTGCCATAACTCTAAGCAATAGCAGGCATGACAAACAAGCATGAATGAGTAGGCACATCAGGGCTCAAACAACTCCTACTCATGCTAGTGGGTTTCATCTATTTACTGTGTCAATGACAGGTCATGCAGAGGAAAGGGGTTCAACTACCGCAGCATGTAACAGTTGAATCGTTGTTGTCCTAATGTAGTAAAAGAGAGCAGGTGCGATAGAGTGGTATTTTACTGGAATGAACAAGGGGGTTTTGCTTGCCTGGCACTTCTGAAGATATTATAGCTCTTCATCGGTGTCATTGATCACATCGTCGGAGCACGTCTACTAAGAGGGGACAAACACCGACAAACAAAGAAGAAACACAATCAATGCAATGCAACAATATGATGCATGATCATGACATGGCAATATGCTGTGATTTGGCTAATGCAACAACAAGTCATTTTGATTGAAGTGGATTCAAAACTACATCAAATTCCAACTCCAGAACTATTATCAAAGTTGTCCTATTCATGTTTCATCCTAAACAGTGAAGTTAACTTGCTTAAACATGCATGAAAATGGTACAGATGGATAGACTGGATTTTTCTGATAAATTTTCATATATAAATTATTTCATTCTGAGTTACGGTTGAATTTATATGAATTTTAGAAGTTTATACTATTTTCTAGAATTTTTGAATTATTCTAAATCCAGAAATCAAATACTGCGTCAGCATTGCGTCAGGGTGACATCAGCAGGTCAACTATGGCTGACCAGGTCAGACCTGACCAGTGGGGTCCACTGGTCAGTGACAGAGTGTTGTCTGGGTCACAGACATGTGGGGTCAGGTCAACAACCATGCCAGCAAGTCAATGCTGACGTGTGGGGTCGGTCAACAGGTGATGTGGCCAGGTCAAACTAACATGTGGGCCCTGCGGGGTTAGTTTAATCTAAACAAAACTAAACCAGGGTTAATTAGGTAGTGGGGCCCGTCTGTAAGTGGACCTAGTGTTAATTAGCAATGTCATTAGATGCTAATGATGGGGCCACGTCGACCTCACCGGAGTTCAGCCGGCGGCGACCACAGAACACGGTGGGGCGCGCCGGATTTGCGCTCGAGGCGTCGACTTAGCGCGCCGAGGGCACCAGGGCATGGCCCTTGCTAACTTGCATCAAGAGGAGGCAGAACTGGGTGTGGGGGTCGCCGGAATCATGCCGGCGATGAGCATTGGCGGCGGCCGGAGTTCGGGTGGGTGTGGGGTTGGCGCTGTGATGCGCAAACGAGCGAGGCGAAGGTCTAGCGGGGCACTACGCGTTGCGCGGAGCAACTTGGACTCGCTGGGGTGACCATTTGGTCACCGGAGCTGCGTCGGCGACGAGCTCAAGCGGCGGCGGCTACGGTCGTCAAGGGGGCAGTGTCTATGGCTCGAAATCGAAGGGGAGGAAGGAGGGGATCCATGCAGGATCTCACAGTGGTTCGTTCGGTGGCCTCACCGAGCTCGGGGAAGCGTCGAAGCGGGCGCACGGTCGCTAGCGATCTCGGTGGCCCGAGGTTGAAGAAGACGGCGGTGAGGCATTCGGGGGCGTGCGACGTCGCTTGGCTTGGTGAGGAGGTCGGGGACGAGGTAGCCGAGCTACTGGGCACGCCGAGGGGTTGAGGGGGAGGCCCTGGGTGCGGCCACGGCGAGCGGTGGCGACGAGCTCCGCTCGGGTTGCACGGGAGAGAGAGCACAGGAGGGGGATGGGGTCCAGGGAGAGTGAGAGAGATCCTGGGGGTCGGGCCGATGTACGTGGCGTCGTCGGCCGTGTCGGGGAGGAGCCAGGCAGGGAGGGAGGAAGTGTCCGCACGGCGGTGCGCGCGCGTCAGGCGCGCGCCCGTCCTCCTGGCAAGGAGGAATACGACATGAGGAGGTCGCTAGGTGGGCTGGGCCGCCAGCTGGGCTGCACAGGACCTGGGCCAGCCAAGTAACTCTCTCTCTCTCTCTCTTTTATTTCTATTTTTTCTATTTTCTGTAATCGTGTTTGGCTTTAATAAAAATGCCAGAGCATTTCCAAAAATCATGCAACTGACTGTGGCCACTGTTTGGAATATTTCCAACAGTAAACATTTCAATTTGTGATTATTTGGGCATTTAATATATTTTATTGGATTTAAATGCCCAAATGCAAATACTATACGATTTAATTCAGTGTCCCCCAATTAACCTAGAAAAATGTGCAATATTTTGGCATAGGTTCAAGACCAATCCAAAGATGATGAACATTTTTGGGAAGGCATTTTGGGTTCATTGAAAATATTTTTATTGAACCTAGTTGAATTCTTTCTGATGCTAGGGTTTGGTCAATCCCCATTTCAACTTAAATAGAATTTAAGGGATAATTGATTTTATGCCCCTAGTTGGGTCACACTCGGCAGGTTTACCCCTAGTTTCCGAAAACACTTGTTCCTGACCAAACCACTTTGCTCCTCTTATGCTATTGCCCTTTGACCGTTTGACCATCACTTTGAATACTTCATAAAAAATTCATACTAACTCAAATTTGAATAAGATATCAAAATGTTCAGAAAAGCATCACCTATATGTGCATGTCATTTGCATTCATGAAAAAAGTGTTGTCTTGTCCCCATTTCAGTTTTAGCTCATATCATCTAAGCATGAACAGTAAAATCTAAAAAAATTCTAAAAAAAATTGGTGGCAAACTTTGACCAATGTTTTGAGTGCTTGCCAAGTTTCATAAGGGAATGGCATTCGTGGAAGTCGTGGCAAAAAAACAAAATCAGTGCTCCAAAATTTCATTTTTTTATCATGACTTCCACGAATACCATTCCCTTATGAAACTTGGCAATCACTCAAAACATTGGTCAAAGTTTGCCACCAATTTTTTTTAGAATTTTTAGAATTTTTTTTAGATTTTACTGTTCATGCTAAGATGATATGAGCTAAAACTGAGATAGAGACTATCAAACACTTTTTTCATGAATGCAAATGACGTGCACATATAGGTGATGCTTTTCTGAACATTTTGATATCTAATTGAATTTTTCTGAGTTAGTATGAATGTTTTATGAAGTTTTCAAAGTGATGGTCAAATGGTCAAAGGGAAAAAGCATAAGAGGAGCAAAGTGGTTTGGGCAAGAACAAGTGTTTTCGGAAACTAGGGGTAAACCTGCCGAGTGGGACACAACTAAGGGCACCAAATTAATTATCCCAGAATTTAAACATGATGCAACACGGTGCAAAACACCAGGCAGAACTAGAAGCTAGGGATGTGACAACTCATCCAAAGATGATGAACATTTTTTGGAAGGCATTTTAGGTTCATTGAAAATATTTTTATTTGAACCTAGTTGAATTCTTTCTGATGCTAGGGTTTGGTCAATCCCCATTTCAACTTAAATAGAATTTAAACATGATGCAACAAGATGCAAAACACCAGGCAGAACCAGAAGCTTGGGATGTGACAGCTCACCCCCACTAAACAAGAATCTTTCCCCGAGATTCAAGACGTGAGGTAAGAAGTCAGAGGGGTCACAAGCTAACACGATCTTCATGATCCAGTAGCCCTTCTCGAAGATGTTGATTTATTTCTCCAATTGATGTTGACGTCTTTGCTTTCGAGATCTTCATCCAGCATGATGACGATAGAGAGAAACTCTACAGGAATTGACCTCCTCAAAGTTCGAGCACTTAGGATCAACTCATGGAGTGAGACATTAGATCATCTCCTGATCTGAGACTCAAACACATACATCGAGAGAGGTGGATAGTAACAGACGACGAGGGTTCAATTTGGTAAACATAACGCTTAAGTAAGATGGTGCAAGGTTTCAGAGTAGCGAGGAGTTGATTGCCATGATTCCGTAATGGGGCACCTTAGGGAAGGGGACTTGCAGGATTTTTACTGAAGTGGCAAAAAGAATTACTTTTGATATCTAGATCATTGAGACTCTTTATACCATCGTAAGACAATTACAATCGATTGTTTGAAGAGTTCGAAGGAGAAGCATACTCAGTTTGGAAAGAAAGCTAGAGTTATAAGACAACTCAGCAACCGAAAAGCACATTCCAGATGATGCCGCGGATATATCACAGTGACTGAGCGTGCTCTCAAGAACTTGAGCATTTCCATATTCATCAAGGTTTTACCAACATCCGTGGCAAGGATCCTGGCAACTCAACATTCCACCATGATGGATATTGGGGGAGGATGTAGATGCAAGGAAGATAACACTTTCTCAGATTTCACCTTAGCGAGGCCAAGGAAACAAAATCTAGATGATCGACCAAGACACATTTAGCACTCCGCTTCTAATGTTCTCCTGGATGTGCTAGCGCAACCCATTTATTAAAATGGTTTGGTACCAAGAGCATCAAGTAAAAGGTCGGACTTCGGGAGCATAAGAATCCATAAGGAACAAGTACTGGGGTAAACCGAAAGAGATCCTTATGGGGAGGTGGCCAACTTCCTTAATCAAGACACTACAATAATATGTCTTCTGGCTGGGTGTGTTGGCCACGACATCCACTTTACCGGGTTACAGGGAGACCAATATTATAGTTCTTGGAAAACATTCCGACCATCATATCTGCCTGAGATTCAGATCAGCTGGTTGGTGTCAGGATATTCCAGACTCATCAAGTCTGTGAGGAAAAATGAAAGTCTACAACACAAATCGACGAGATGATGTTGCGAGATTCTCGGGAAATGAACTACGATAGCAAGCTCCAAAACATGAGTTGGTTCTGCTACACACATGTGAACACGCTGTCCCGGACGAGCATGACCACGTAGTAGTCTTATAGTAAAACACTACCAAGTCTAGGAGGGGGGCCATCACTAATGATAGCGAAGTCTCCACGCGTGGATGTCCAAAGAGTTCACCTTGGACATACTCCTTTATCTTTGAAAAACTCAATCAGTGGCTTGGTGTGCTAGGGATACATATGGAATGAAGGTTGCAGGTCTCCAACCTACAGAATACTTCGCACGTATGCATGACTGATTCGGGATGATTCCATAGGAAGCAAAACAATCTTTCTCAAATCCACGACGGCAACTTGCATAAGATGCACGTGAATTAGAGGAAGTCACATCTTTCTTCCGGACATATGCTTCATGAACGGAACATGAAGGCAAAGCTTAAAAAGTTTCCAACACTAGCTTAATATTCAACAAAATCATGGAGGAGATAAGGATATTGTCGATGGGCTCAATAACAATTCATCCAGGTTTTGAAGAAGATGGAATCCCATAATTATGTGAACAAGTGATAGCATTGGTCAGACCCCAAAGATATAATGGTGTATGCTCGAGGTATCAACCACGAGTAAGACAACATTAAGAACATTGTTG
The DNA here is from genome assembly GCF_002162155.2 of Triticum dicoccoides. NCBI lineage: Eukaryota > Viridiplantae > Streptophyta > Magnoliopsida > Poales > Poaceae > Triticum > Triticum dicoccoides. Next base: position 674,135,475 of record NC_041385.1, on the reverse strand, counting down.
GTTCTGATTTGATTTGACGATAGCCCATAATCAAATTAAGGATTGGATAAGACATTAGTGCCGACGATTGATCACAAGGATCAATCGATGAAGTTATCATCTTTCTTTAACACACATACAAGATATCCCTTAAAATGAACTAAGTCGGACAAAGCTTTTACCTTCCAACTCTCCAAGTTGTCGTTCAGCTTAACCAACTAGCTCAGGGGTATCCAACACAGATTCTTGGAGAAGGGGTGTGTCAGGACCCCGACTCAATGCCACATCTATCTAGCATGTAACACCTCATATCACTTTGCGGCCTCACGCACGGTATCCCCACGGGTGCCCGGGACCGTTTGCGCCTTTTGGCACACATATATGATAGTGTCGCTAGCATCCATATGATAAGGAGTCCGGGCTGACATGGCTAGTCGTAAACCCCAAGTGGCACAAACTTACAGGGACATGCATACATGACCCAACAACGAACGTGTCGGTCATCAGCGAGTGAATCCGGGCTATAGCAACTGGGCTAGCAGTACTCCGGTAAACCGGGCTGTAGCAGGCTAACAGGACTCCGGTATTCATCACGTGACATTTCCCCGAAGGGACAGACACAGGAACGAAGAAGGACACATGCTGGCCAGCCTAAGTGTTCCGGAGCAGTAGCAAGCTACCATGGCTCAGTGGAAGCACTAGGAGACATTTCCCGGTAAGAGAGGCTACTAAGAATAAACAACTAGATAGTCAGATCCCACACATACCAAGCATTTCAATAACATACACACAATATGCTCGATATGTGCAAATACAACATGACTCTACAACTCAAGTATTTTATTCAATAGGCTCCGAGGAGCGAGATACTACAAACATGGGTCTCATGACCCAACATTCAGAGCACACAAGTCAAGGCACAAGCGGAAGCTTAACATGTCTGAGTACAGACATCTACAAATGAAAAAGGCTGAGAAGCCTGACCATCTTCCAGATCCTGCCGAGGGCAAAAGATCGTAGCTGAGGTAACAAGCTAAACGTCGAGGTTCACGCGGAACTACTAGTGAGACTGAAGTCTCTCTGCAAAAATATAAAATAAGAAACGTGAGTACAATTGTACCCAGCAAGTCTTACATCAGAACTAACTACATATGCATCATTATCAACATAGGGGATGGTGGAGTTTGACTGCAGCAAGCCAGCTTTGACTCGGTGGCTATCCTAAACTATGACTGCGAGTAACTCTCTTGAGGTGGCGCACACGAGTCCACATATTCACCATATCAATACACCACTATGGATTCGCTCCTGTCTCCCTACGAGAACGCCATCCACAGCACTCACGCTTATCTTGCGTATTTTAGAGTATCCACTTTCACTTGTCTATGAACTGTATAGGCAACCCAGAAGTCCTTTACCGCAGACACGGCTATTCGAATAGATCATATTAACCCTACAGGGGTGTACTTCTTCACACACGCTCTCACCACTTACCGCCGTTTACACGGCATGTACTCGGCAACCTTCAAGCGGAAGCCCAGCGAGGGTGTCGGCCACGACCTGACTAACCACACAAGTCTCTTGTCCAGGTTTATCGCCTATTCGGGTTCCATCCGCAAGGAGATCCGGCCAGGGTGTCGCTCACGGCCCCAAACGATGTGAGCAGGGTTCCCAAGCCCACTATCCGGGTGCCACTAGGTACACCGTGCCACTATGCCTAGTCTGTCCCAAGCCCACTTGTACCGGGTGCCACTTGGTAGACTACTAACATTACCTACAAACACCAGAAACTAGTTGCAACTCTTGGACAGAGATCAAGGTGATTAATAAGTCGAGAGAGTCAATTAAGGATCCCAATGTGTGGTAGTAGTTGTTCATGGATCACAAACACAGGACTCTGTTCCTGAGGACGGCTGCAATGAGACAACCCACCATGTACTCCTACATGGCCTCTCACCGCTACCTTTACCAAATCGTGTTCACACACTTAGCTCACACACAGTAGGACATGTTCACACACCTCTGATTCATCCCCGATGAATCAGACCTGACTCAACTCTAAGCAGTAGTAGGCATGACAAACAAGCATGAATGAGTAGGCACATCAGGGCTCAAACAACTCCTACTCATGCTAGTGGGTTTCATCTATTTACTGTGGCAATGCCGTGTCATGCAGAGGAAAGGGGTTCAACTACCGGAGCATGTAACAGTTGAATCGTTGTTGTCCTAATGCAGTAAAAGAGAGCAGGAGCGAGAGAGTGGGATTGTATCGGAATGAACAAGAGGGGTTTTGCTTGCCCGACACTTCTGAAGATAGTATAGTTCTTCATCGGTGTCATCTATCACATCGTCGGTACACGTCTACTGAGAGGGGACAAGCACCGACAAACAAAGAAGAAACACAATCAATGCAATGCAACAATATGATGCATGAATGTGGCATGGCAATATTCTATGGTTTGTGCTAATGCAACTAAAACCAGATTAAATGAAGTTGGTTTGAATCCAAGATTCAAATTCAAACTCCATATGTGATGTTTTAAATGCCCTTTATATGATTTGTACTAAATAGCGGCTATAAGTTGTTCTAACATGCATGCAAATGGTACAGATGGATAGATTGGATTTTTCTGATCATTTTTCATATATAAATTATTTCATTTGGAGTTATGGTTGAATTTATATGATTTTTAGAAGTTTTGGATATTTTCTGAAATAAATAAATCATTTCTGATTTATTTAAAAACTCCAGAAAACATTTACTGCATCAGTGACGTATTAGTGACATCAGCAGGTCAACGGACGGCCCAGATCAAACCTGACCAGTGGGGCCTACTGGTCAGTGACATAGAGTCAGCTACAGAGGCTGACATGTGGGACCCGGTCGAAGCTGACGTGGCCAAGTCAACGTTGACAGGCGGGGCCCACTGTGGTTAGTGTTAATCTAACAGAGAAATAATACTAATTAGTTTAGGCATTGGGACCCACATGGCAGTGGCTCTAGGGGTGGCTTAGCTGGGTCATTAGTGGCTAATGACGGCCACGTCATCAGTCGCCGGAGTTCGACCGGCGACGACCAAACCAACGACGGAGGCTCACCGGAGTTGAGCTACAGGCAGCGGCTGGGTGTGCTGAGGGCATCTACGCGGAGCTGGAACTTGCCCGCATCCACTCGTGGCAGCGGCTGGAGCTGGGGGGGGGGCGGAGACGACCGCGGCGAGGTCATCCACGGCGGACGGAGTTCGGACACGCGCGGGTTTGGTGTTCCGGTGCACGTCAGGACCAGCTAGTGGTCGGGGTCATCTCCTAGGAGCAACCCGAGCACGATGACACGCCCAGGCGCAAACTACGACGTCTGTAGCCACAACGGCGACATGGCCGGCGGGCGGGAAAGAGCTCGAGGAGGAGTGGAAAAGGCGGCAGGGCTCATACTGGATCGAACGGAGGGGTCGGCGAGCTCGGGGAAGGCTTGGACGGCGTTGGAGCCACAACGGCGATCGTCGGACTCGAGGATGAAGATGACATCAATGGCGATGATGCAGGACACCCGGTGTCTCGTGGCTTAACGGAGAGGTCGAGGGAGACTTAGCGGGGCTCTTGGGCATGTCAGAGAAGCGAGGGGGAGGCGGTGGCCGCAGTGGTGCACGTCGGTGGCGGCGAGCACGTTCGGGTGGTGCGAGGGAGGGAGCCAGAGGAGGGGAGGAGCACGGGAGAGAGTGAGAGAGGGAGGGAAAGTGAGAGGGGGGCCTCGGGCATCTCCAGACGGGGATTAGGACGAAGGAGCGGCCTCCAGCGTGAAGCAGGAGGTGGCCGGCGTCGACACGCATGCGTCCAGCTCGCAGCTGCTTCGGGGCGAGGGGGAGGCAGACGACAGAGGAGGCTGGTGGTGGGCTGTTGTAACACCTCGGATACAACTTTCCATATTCGTAACTCCGACTCTTGCCTTTTCCGGAGATGCGATATGATATTTCCTTTGTGGTTGGGTTTTTGTCATCTTGTTTTGCTTTGTACCTTTATTTGTTGCATATGCCATGCTCATCATGTGCATTGTGAGATTCATCTTATTATTTACTTGATCTATGTGTGTGTTGATATTCCACAACTTGTTTCCTCTCTCAACCTATCAATGCACCATCATCTCCTTCTTCCTTCTTCTTTCTTTCTTTTTTTGCAAGTGATATTTTTCTTTGTCCATAAATGTCCAATATTTTCCTATAAATATTAGACCATTTCCTAAACCCCTCTGCCAAATTGCATCCTACTTGGAGTTGTTTTGGTTGGGTTCAAAAATGCATCAAGTTTGAACTAAATTCAAACTTGAGTTATTTTTCTACCTCTAAAAAGATCCCAAAACAATTTATTCAAGCACTTCATAATTCCTAGATTCCAGGGATATTTTTATATCTCTCATGCTCCTCTCCAAGCCCCCTGTAATTTTTTCTTTTATTGCAGCTGTTTATTCAAATAAACAGAAATCCAAAAGGACAGGAGAAGGCCCTGGGACTCTTGCCAGCCGGCCGCAATAGCCAGCTAGGCCTCACCTCCAGGCCGGCCCAGCTTCCCCGAGCGCGCAGCCTCCTTCGCTCGCCCTCCCGTGTGGTGATCCACGCTGGCAGCCACGCCGACCCCACCTGCAGCCTCCCAGCGTCCTGTTCCTCGTCCTCCTTGCTCTCTCTCTCTCTCCCTCACGGTAAAAGCCGAGGGCATGGCGCCCACATGGCCACGGTGGCCAAGCCAGCCGTGCCCGCACCCCCCTATAAGATCCCCCTCGGCGTCCGGACCTAACCCCTTAGGGTTTCCCCGTCTCCACCGCCACCCAACAGGGCCTCTTCCCTACCCCGCTTCTCCTTCCCCGAGTGAGAACGACCGCTTCCGGGAGCGCGTCCGCGACGCCGGCGACCCTCCGATCGAGTCCAGCCACCTCCGGCGCGTTCATCTGCTTCCTCGTCGTCCTCTACCACACCTTCTTCCACTCCGTCACCGAGGGATGCCAAGCCAGTGCCATCGTCGCCATCTTCTTCCCTGCTTCCTCTTCTTCACGGAGCCGAGCACCGCCTCGATCAGCGCAGCCCCACGCCGGCTCCTCTACTTCCCCGACGAGTCCGCCGACTCCAGCAGCACCCCCATGGTGAGCCGCTGCTCCTTAACTTCTCCTTCCCTGTCATACTCCGTTGCCATCATTGTCGTTTTCCGCGCACACCCGCGGGACCTCAATGCCGGCGCGGTTCCCGTTCGTGTTTCGATGCATCCGTAGCACCTTGAGGATAGCCTTGTAGCGCAGCATCTTTTGGTGCCCTCCTCTGCGAGTTTTGGTCGCCGGAGTTCCTTCGACGAGCTCGCCCACTGTTCTGCTGGCCCGCCTTGTTCTTCTCTACTTCTGCGTGCGCTCGCGACCGCTTGCTTCCATGTTCAGGCCGTTGCTCTACTCGTTGTTCCACGCACACGCACACGCACACACCCAACACCCGAGCCCCTCATGCTCCACCGCACCGCGCTCACACTCGCCGCCGCACCCGGCAGCTTCGCCGATTTCCTCGCGTCGCTGTCGCCCGAGCCGAGCCATGCTCATGCTCGAGCAGGTTCCTGCTGCTGCTTGCCCTGCTTCTCCTTGCCGTGCGTCCTCTGCACACGCCGCCCCTTTGTTGCACCTTCGTGGGCACACCTCCACGCACACGCATCTGCATACGCGCACGGTTGCGCTCGATCGCGAGCCCGTGGCCCTGCTTCGTCTTGCCGCAGCCATGGCCATGGCGACCTCGAGTCTTCCCGTGCTCCTGAGCCTTTTGCATGATATCACCTCACAGCGCACCCTGGCACGTTTCCGCACCCCCCGCCGGTCCTCTGCAACCACAGCAGCGGTTGCTGCTGGCTCCCGTCGCCGGCGAGTCCCCACGCGCACGTTCAGTTTTGGTCCTGGTCGCGATGGCTATATGTGTTATCTCCCGTCGATCTCCATTTGTATCATGGTCACATAGCTAGTCCAGTGGCTACCACAGCCACTATCCACGCGAGGGGTCTGGGGTTCGAGTCCCAGCCACCCCTATTTTTGCTCTGTTTTCCTGATATTTTGCACACTCACAGTGTCACTTGGGCCAAATCCTCCTGTGCCGCTTCCACTGTTTCAGATTGGGCCCGATGTTATATTTTTTCCAGTCTGTGATTTTTGTCATATCCAGCGCCTGCATATTTTCAGAAATGCCATTTATTTGCTTTGCCCATATTTAAATAATCGTGCATCGGATTGAAACATGTCGTATATGTAAAATGCTTAGAATTTCATCTAGTTTCACAATATCCAACTTTCATCCATGTTTAAAATGTTTAAATTGCTGTTTGCATTAATTTTCTTAAATGCCATGTTAAAATGCTTTATTTCATAACTAAATAACCGTAGCTCCGAATTTAATAAACTTTATATGTAAATGGGGTGGAAAAATGCCTAGTTTAACATGGTGCACTTTATTTTCCTGTTTAACAACATTAAAATTGTGTTTAGGGCAGAACAGTACCAAATCCATAATTTGCATATGGGGATTTTTCGGAATTATTGTTTGTTGTTCCGGCCTCATTTAAACTTGTCTAGGTAGGTAGTTTTTCATATGCTTCACCCCTTGCCATGTTTAATAACATTTAATATTGCTGGGTACATAACCGAGACCAAAATAAATAATTGATGTGGTGTTTCGTCAATATGCAACTCGTTGCTTATTGAGCTCCACTTAATTGGTAGTATTGTTTGTTGCACTTTGCCATGCCATGCCTCATTAAACCGGACATGCATCATACTTGTTTGTGCATCATGCCATGTTTATGCTCGTGCATTTACCATGTTGCTTGCTTCTTTCTGGTGTTGCTTCTTAGTTCCGGTAACGTTGCGTTCGTGAGGATTCGTTCGACTACTTCCGCTTGTCTTCTTCATGGACTCGTTCTTCTTCCTTGCAGGATTTCAGGCAAGATGACCGCTACCCTGGATCTCACTACTATCATTGCTATGCTAGTTGCTTCGTTCTATCGCTATGCTGCGTTACCTATCTGTTGCTCTTCAAGCCATCCCAAATTGCAATGAACCTCTAACCTTTGACACCTTACCTATGCAAACCATTGATTGGCTATGTTACCGTTTTGCTCAGCCCCGCTTATAGCATTGTTAGTTGCAGGTGAAGTTGAAGATTTCTCCATGGTGGACAGGATTTTGGTTGGGATATCACAATATCTCTTATATTATTAATGCATCTATATACTTGGTAAAGGGTGGAAGACTCGGCCTTTTGCCTAGTGTTTTGTTCCACTCTTGCCGCCCTAGTTTCCGTCATACCGGTGTTATGTTCCCGGATTTTGCATTCCTTACGCGGTCGGGTGATTTATGGGACCCCCTTGACAGTTCGCTTTGAATAAAACTCCTCCAACAAGGCCCAACCTTGGTTATACCATTTGCCTCACCACCACCTATCCCTTTCCCTTGGGTCGGCCAACCCAAGGGTCATCTTTATTTTAGCCCCCCCGGGCCAGTGCTTGTCTAAGTGTTGGTCCTAACCGAGCAGCCTGCAGGGCCACCTCGAGGCAACTCGAGGGCTGGTTTTACTCGTAGCTTGACTTATCCGGTGTTGCCCTGAGAACGAGATATGTGCAGCTCCTATCGGGATTGTCGGTGCATCGGGCGGCTTTGCTGGTCTTGTTTTACCATTGTCGAAATGTCTTGTAAACCGGGATTCCAAGTCTGATCGGGTCTTCCTGGGAGAAGGTCTATTCCTTCGTTGATCGCGAGAGCTTGTCATGGGCTAAGTTGGGACACCCCTGCAGGGTATAATCTTTCGAAAGCCGTGCCTGCGGTTATAGGCAGATGGGAATTTGTTAATGTCCGGTTGTAGATAACTTGACACCAGATCCGAATTAAAACGCATCAACCGCGTGTGTAGCCGTGATGGTCTCTTCTCGGCGGAGTCCGGGAAGTGAACACGGTTTCTGGGTTATGTTTGGCGTAAGTAGGAGTTCAGGATCACTTCTTGATCATTGCTAGTTTCACGACTGTTCCTTTTGCTCCCTTCTCTCTCTTATTTGCGTATGTTAGCCACCATATATGCTTAGTCGCTGTTGCAACCTCACCACTTTACTCCTTCCTTTCCCTTTAAGCTTTGCTAGTCTTGATACCCATGGTAATGGGATTGCTGAGTCCTCATGGCTCACGGATTACTACAACAACACTTGCAGGTACAGGTTGTGCGATGATCATGAAGCGAGAGCAATGCTTGTTTGCGTTGAGTTCTTCTTCTGCTTCTTCGATCAGGGATAGGTTCCAGGTCGGCAGCCTGGGCTAGCAGGGTGGACGTTGTTTGAGTTTCTGTTTGTGTTTCATCCATAGTCGGATGATGATCTTATGTATCATGATGTTGTATTCATGTGGCATTGTATGCCTTATGTATGTATCCCCATCTATTATGTAATGTTGATGTAATGATATCCACCTTGCAAAAGCGTTTCAATATGCGGGTCTATCCTTGGTGGGACCTTCGAGTTCCTTTTGGATAGGGTCGCATATTGGGCGTGACAAGTTGGTATCAGAGCCTTGACCGACCATAGGAGCCCCCTTGATTGTTGGCTGTTGTGGAGTCTAGAAGAAAACTATTTTGAGTCTTAGGATTATATATATCAGAGAGTAGGATTCTTTTTACTCCTCAGCCCCCTTCGTCGCTCTGGTGAGGTCTCCTGACGTAAATGTTTTGTCTTTCCTCTCCTCAAATTTCACTAAATTTTTTTTAGGATCATGCGGGTATCTTGGAATCGTTCCGATGGTTTTGTGACGAGAACATTGTACTTGGTGCCTCCTCTCTATTTATGTGGCTTTGACCCGGGGAGTTTAGCTCCGAGGTGTTGTCGTCACAATTTTATCGTTGCAGTTCTGGAATACCTGAGATTTGCCGACATCGAGTAAGTCTTTTATGCAGTTGTTGGTGAGATAACCCCGATAACCCAGTACTGGGGCGAGCTCGGGAGTATTGCCATAACTCGGATAACGGATGCTTTTCGAAGGTTGAGGTACACGATTTCCGAAGGTTTCTTGGTTATGTGTTGACGGATGGATACAACTTGGATGTAGGTATTGTTAGTTTGGGTGAGATATATTGCTTCCCTTGTATCCCCAACACCAGATTGCATAACCAGAAAGTTTCGGGATTTTATAGGTGGGAATTCAAGTAGCTCCTAGAATATCTTTTCGACAGATGCATGATATGAGATTGGGGTTTGACGTCTAGTGGTCCGCCTTTCCACGGTCGTTTTTACAGTGGTCTCGTTGTGTCTTAAAGAACCCTTGGCTATGCTGGTTCGGGGACACTTCGTATGTCATGTGCACTGCCTTGTACATGATGGTGCTATACACTCGAGCCCGTGTGGGCCCCACCACGAAAACTTCGGACGAAATCTCTATCATATGTTTGTTCCGGCTTATTCCGCAAGCCAAATCCTTGGTTTTGTTTTGAGTTGTGGTATTTGAGTTGCTTCAATGTCAAGTGTTGATCCATACCTTTCTTAAACGGTGTTCTCATATTTCTATGTGAATTCTAATCCTTTGTGATCACTAAGGTTATCATGTCAACTCTTTTCCAACCGGTGTGCTTCTTTTCAAGTGGATCTGATCATTTCAATATTTGCGAGATCAATTATAAGTTTTCTCAACGGTGTTTGTTTCATCCGCCCTAAGTTGTCTTTGTTTTCCCGCCCTCCCACCCTTTTCTTCAAGGTCTCATATATCTTAATCAAGTATCCATTTATTCATGTGAAGTCACTTCAATCTTTTCAATCAATGTTCTGATCCGGTGATCCCTCGTGAAGATGCTCAACAGCTTCAAGTTCATCATCCTTCGTTCTTTTTCTTCTCCGGTGGATCCAATTCAAGTTTTCAATGTTGATCATATTCCTTTCCTCGTGTGGAATGCTTTCTCATGCGGGTGCACCTCTCAATCACTCACCTCTGGCTATTCATTTGTTCTAGAGTGCTGAAGATATCTCACAAGACTTGTGTTTCCATTCTCAATCCGTTCAAGATATTTCAAGGTTGTTATCTCATTCAAGCCATTTAATTCAACCGGTGCAACCTCTCTTTAAATTTGTTCAACGGTGTATCTTTTTAGTGGGCCCTAACCCACAGGTCTTTTCCCAGGATCTTACCCGACTCTTCTATTTTTTCGGAGTTATTCTCGAATTCATTTCAAAGTTTGATGTAAGAATGGGTTATCATCAGTCTTATGCCTTTGTCCAAGATCTTCAAAATTCTTTTCATTGTTGGTTCAACCTTTCTAATTTTCATCCCGGAGTGCCTCAACTATTCATGGTGGTGTTTCTCGTCGTCATTCTCGGATTTTGAAGACAAAAGAAGAGTTCCTCTTAAATCCTTACCCGTTCTTCCAGATGCATGGTTCTAGCTTGATGCCATCCTCTCATAATTGTTTTCGATTGTGAGAATTTTTTTTTCATCCATCTGGAGCAATTCAAGAGTCTTTTCAGATTGATTCTCCGTAGCCCATCATCTCAGTATTATTCATTCAAGCTTTCAACTCTCGTTCTCGAATTCTTCCGGTGCATCGTTCAAATATCCTCTAATCAGTTCATGATCTCTTCGATCTCATGTATCTAAATTCCCTCAAGTATCTTCATTCGTTCTCTAATTCTTACCGGTGATTCACCCCTTTACTTCTTTCATTTTCAATTCTTACGGTGGTTCCTTTAAGATTTCTCTTCCTTCGTATCAATTCATCAATTCTTTCGTTGTTTCAATCCCACCGGTGGTTCCATCAAGACCTTCTCAAGTTTGCTCTATATCTCTCTTAATCCTTTCTACTAGAATAAGTAGTATGCCAAATCCATTGCTTGTCATCAATTTAATTTGATGAAGGATAAGCATACAATAAATCTTATTCTTATTTCCTCGAGGTGATTCAATTCTTTTATTTCCCGAGTTCCAAGTTTTCTCGGTTATATCATCGCAAAGCTCCATCTAAATCATCGCAAGGCTTCACCTTGTGTTTTCAACTTCTCTTTCTTTCTATCATCCTTCTATTACCGGAGTTCTTCATGGAGTCTCTACATGATGGTTCATCAAGGATTTCTTTCATTCTCATTTTGGTTCTTCAAGATTTCTCTCGGAGCTAAGATCCGCCAAGCTATACTCAAAAGTAAACATGGTGCTCAACACATGTTTTGTTTTGAGGCGTTCAAGCATTCTTCATCTTGCATTCCAAAGTGCAATTATTTCTACCTTATATTTTGAGGTGGTGTTATGTCACTCTTGACAATTTCATTCATGTTTCATGATTCATATGTTGTCAAGAAGGAGGTATTTGAAATCCATCAATCTCTTCTCTGGAGTTATCTTGGTATAGATTTCACCTAAAGCCTTCCCTAAGGAATGTTGCTATTGTGGTGCTTATCAATGATCCAATTCTCTCCTTCTCATCTCGGTGAAGAAGTTTTTCATCTCTTTGGTGCTCTCAGTCAAATCAATTGTTTTCCATTAGTGGTCGGTTGTCACCTCATCATTTTGAGATGTTTTCCATAAGCCCACAATAAGCTTATCCTTTCGTTGTTGTTAATCCAACAACTCCGTTCTAGCTTTTCCTGCAAGCGTGCTCTTTCAAGATCAAGTTTTCCTCCGTTCATTCCATTCCATTCTTACATTTCTTCCGGAGGCATTGTGATGTTGCTCTCTTCACTCATCTTCTCGAATTGAGGATCGTGTTCTTTTCATGCTTTTTATCCATTTAACCAGAGTGTTGTGTCATCTCTTCAAGTTCTTTCCATCTTATCAAGTTTTCCTTCTTCTTTCAGTCGGAGTGCTACCCAAATTATATCAATCTTATTCCTTCTCTATCTAGTTTTAACCGGAGTGGTTTCAACATCTTCTTATCACTAAACCTCTTGGTTCTCGTCGTATCCCTTGTGCCTCTTTTCTAACAGAGTGTTTTCAACTTTGTTCATCTTCGTGGTTTTATTTCTTTCATTTTGCTCAACCTCTCAAGGTTCATGGTTTCACTCATTTGTCGAAGAAGCAACTTAGTTTTTACCTCTTCTCTTCCTCTTCCGTTTCCCTCCGGTGCCATCCTAGATCTCGGGACGAGATCCTCTTGTAGTGGTGGAGTGTTCTAACGCCCCGGATACAACTTTCCATATTCGTAACTCCGACTCTTGCCTTTTCCGGAGATGCGATATGATATTTCCTTTGTGGTTGGGTTTTTGTCATCTTGTTTTGCTTTGTACCTTTATTTGTTGCATATGCCATGCTCATCATGTGCATTGTGAGATTCATCTTGTTATTTACTTGATCTATGTGTGTGTTGATATCCCACAACTTGTTTCCTCTCTCAACCTATCAATGTACCATCATCTCCTTCTTCCTTCTTCTTTCTTTCTTTTTTTGCAAGTGATATTTTTCTTCGTCCATAAATGTCCAATATTTTCCTATAAATATTAGACCATTTCCTAAACCCCTCTGCCAAATTGCATCCTACTTGGAGTTGTTTTGGTTGGGTTCAAAAATGCATCAAGTTTGAACTAAATTCAAACTTGAGTTATTTTTCTACCTCTAAAAACATCCCAAAACAATTTATTCAAGCACTTCATAATTCCTAGATTCCAGGGATATTTTTATATATCTCATGCTCCTCTCCTAGCCCCCTGTAATTTTTTCTTTTATTGCAGCTGTTTATTCAAATAAACAGAAATCCAAAAGGACAGGAGAAGGCCCTGGGACTCTTGCCAGCCGGCCGCAATAGCCAGCTGGGCCTCACCTCCAGGCCGGCCCAGCTTCCCCGAGCGCGCAGCCTCCTTCGCCCGCCCTCCCGTGTGGTGATCCACGCTGGCAGCCACGCCGACCCCACCTGCAGCCTCCCAGCGTCCTATTCCTCGTCCTCCTTGCTCTGTCTCTCCCTCACGGTAAAAGCCGAGGGTATGGCGCCCACATGGCCACGGTGGCCAAGCCAGCCGTGCCCACACCCCCCTATAAGATCCCCCTCGGCGTCCACACCTAACCCCTTAGGGTTTCCCCGTCTCCGCCGCCACCCAACAGGGCCTCTTCCCTGCCCTGCTTCTCCTTCCCCGAGTGAGACCGACCGCTTCCGGGAGCGCGTCCGCGACGTCGGCGACCCTCCGACCGAGTCCAGCCACATCCGGCGTCTTCATCTGCTTCCTCGCCGTCCTCTACCACACCTTCTTCCACTCCGTCACAGAGGGACGCCAAGCTAGTGCCATCGTCACCGTCTTCTTCCCTGCTTCCTCTTCTTCACGGAGCCGAGCACCGCCTCGATCAGCGCAGCCCCATGCCGGCTCCTCTGCTTCCCCGACGAGTCCGCCGACTCCAGCAGCACCCCCATGGTGAGCCGCTGCTCCTTCCCTTCTCCTTCCCCGTCATACTCCGTTGCCATCATTGCCGTTTTCCACGCACACCCGCGGGACCTCAATGCCGGCGCGGTTCCCGTTCGTGTTTTGATTCATCCGTAGCACCTTGAGGATAGGCTTGTAGCGTAGCATCTTTTGGTGCCCTCCTCTGCGAGTTTTGGTCGCCGGAGTTCCTTCGACGAGCTCGCCCGCTGTTCTGCTGGCCCGCCTTGTTCTTCTCTGCTTCTTGCGTGCGCTCGCGACCGCTTGCTTCCATGTTCAGGCCGTTGCTCTGCTCGTTGTTCCACGCACACGCACACGCACACACCCAACACCCGAGCCCCTCACGCTCCACCGCACCGCGCTCACACTCGCCGCCGTACCCGGCAGCTTCGCCGATTTCCTCGCGTCGCCGTCGCTCGAGCCGAGCCATGCTCATGCTCGAGCAGGTTCCTGCTGCTGCTTTCCCTGCTTCTCCTTGCCGCGCGTCCTCTGCACACACCGCCCCTTTGCTGCACCTTCGTGGGCACACCTCCACGCACACGCATCTGCATACGCGCACGGCTGCGCTCGATCGCGAGCCCGTGGCCCTGCTTCGTCTTGCCGCAGCCATGGCCATGGCGACCTCGAGTCTTCCCGCGCTCCTGAGCCTTTTGCATGATATCACATGACAGCGCACCCTGGCACGTTTTCGCACCCCCCGCCGGTCCTCTACAACCACAGCAGCGGTTGCTGCTGGCTCCCGTCGCCGGCGAGTCCCCACGCGCATGTTTCAGTTTTGGTCCTGGTCGCGATGGCTATATGTGTTATCTCCCGTCGATTTCCATTTGTATCATGGTCACATAGCTAGTCTAGTGGCTACCGCAGCCACTATCCACGCGAGGGGTCTGGGGTTCGAGTCCCAGCCGCCCCTATTTTTGCTCTGTTTTCCTGATATTTTGCACACTCTCAGTGTCACTTGGGCCAAATCCTCCTGTGCCGCTTCCACTGTTTCAGATTGGGCCCGATGTTATGTTTTTTCCAATCTGTGATTTTTGTCATATCCAGTGCCTGCATATTTTCAGAAATGCCATTTATTTGCTTTGCCCATATTTAAATAATCGTGCATCGGATTGAAACATGTCGTATATGTAAAATGCTTAGAATTTCATCTAGTTTCACAATATCCAACTTTCATCCATGTTTAAAATGTTTAAATTGCTGTTTGCATTAATTTGCCTAAATGCCATGTTAAAATGCTTTATTTCATAACTAAATAACCGTAGCTCCGAATTTAATAAACTTTATATGTAAATGGGGTGGAAAAATGCCTAGTTTAACATGGTGCACTTTATTTTCCTGTTTAACAACATTAAAATTGTGTTTAGGGCAGAACAGTACCAAATCCATAATTTGCATATGGGGATTTTCCGGAATTATTGTTTGTTGTTCCGGCCTCATTTAAAATTGTCTAGGTAGGTAGTTTTTCATATGCTTCACCCCTTACCATGTTTAATAACATTTAATATTGCTGGGTACATAACTGAGACCAAAATAAATAATTGATGTGGTGTTTCGTCAATATGCAACTCATTGCATATTGAGCTCCACTTAATTGGTAGTATTGTTTGTTGCACTTTGCCATGCCATGCCTCATTAAACCGGCCATGCATCATACTTGTTTGTGCATCATGCCATGTTTATGCTCGTGCATTTACCATGTTGCTTGCTTCCTTCCGGTGTTGCTTCTTAGTTCCGGTAACGTTGCATTCGTGAGGATTCGTTCGACTACTTCCGCTTGTCTTCTTCATGGACTCGTTCTTCTTCCTTGCGGGATTTCAGGAAAGATGACCGCTACCCTGGATCTCACTACTATCATTGCTATGCTAGTTGCTTCATTCTATCGCTATGCTGCGTTACCTATCTGTTGCTCTTCAAGCCATCCCAAATTGCAATGAACCTCTTACCTTTGACACCTTACCTATGCAAACCATTGATTGGCTATGTTACCATTTTGCTCAGCCCCGCTTATAGCATTGTTAGTTGCAGGTGAAGTTGAAGATTTCTCCATGGTGGACAGGATTTTGGTTGGGATATCACAATATCTCTTATATTATTAATGCATCTATATACTTGGTAAAGGGTGGAAGACTCGGCCTTTTGCCTAGTGTTCTGTTCCACTCTTGCCGCCCTAGTTTCCGTCATACCGGTGTTATGTTCCCGGATTTTGCATTCCTTACGCGGTCGGGTGATTTATGGGACCCCCTTGACAGTTCGCTTTGAATAAAACTCCTCCAGCAAGGCCCAACCTTGGTTTTACCATTTGCCTCACCACCACCTATCTCTTTCCCTTGGGTCGGCCAACCCGAGGGTCGTCTTTATTTTAGCCCCCCCGGGCCAGTGCTTGTCTAAGTGTTGGTCCGAACCGAGCAGCCTGCGGGGCCACCTCGGGGCAACTCGAGGGCTGGTTTTACTCGTAGCTTGACTTATCCGGTGTTGCCCTGAGAACGAGATATGTGCAGCTCCTATCGGGATTGTCGGCGCATCGGGCGGCTTTGCTGGTCTTGTTTTACCATTGTCGAAATGTCTTGTAAACCGGGATTCTGAGTCTGATCGGGTCTTCCTGGGAGAAGGTCTATTCCTTCGTTGATCGCGAGAGCTTGTCATGGGCTAAGTTGGGACACCCCTGCAGGGTATAATCTTTCGAAAGCCATGCCTGCGGTTATAGGCAGATGGGAATTTGTTAATGTCCGGTTGTAGATAACTTGACACCAGATCCGAATTAAAACGCATCAACCGCATGTGTAGCCATGATGGTCTCTTCTCGGTGGAGTCCGGGAAGTGAACACGGTTTCTGGGTTATGTTTGACGTAAGTAGGAGTTAAGGATCACTTCTTGATCATTGCTAGTTTCACGACCGTTCCTTTTGCTCTCTTCTCGCTCTTATTTGCATATGTTAGCCACCATATATGCTTAGTCGCTGCTGCAACCTCACCACTTTACCCCTTCCTTTCCCTTTAAGCTTTGCTAGTCTTGATACCCATGGTAATGGGATTGCTGAGTCCTCGTGGCTCACAGATTACTACAACAATAGTTGCAGGTACAGGTTGTGCGATGATCATGATGCGAGAGCAATGCTTGTTTGCGTTGAGTTCTTCTTATGCTTCTTCGACCAGGGATAGGTTCCAGGTCGGCAGCCTGGGCTAGTAGGGTGGACGTCGTTTGAGTTTCTGTTTGTGTTTCATCCGTAGTCGGATGATGGTCTTATGTATCATGATGTTGTATTCATGTGGCATTGTATGCCTTATGTATGTATCCCCATCTATTATGTAATGTTGATGTAATGATAGCCACCTTGCAAAAGCGTTTCAATATGCGGGTCTATCCTTGGTGGGACCTTCGAGTTCCTTTTGGATAGGGTCGCATATTGGGCATGACAGCTGGGCCGCAGGTGGGCCAGCACAGGAGCTGGGCCGGGGTAAGTGGGCTGCCAGGTAAGTTGGCCCAGGTTAGTCTCTCTCTCTCTTTTATTTCTGTTTGCTTTTCTATTTTTCTGTAAGTTTTTGGCTTTATTAAAAATAGTTAGACACCTTCCAAAATCCTGAAAATAATCATAGGCTCTGTTTAGATTAATTCCAACAGCCCACACTTATTTCCAGAATTATTTGAGCATTTAAAATATTTACTATCATTTAAATGCCCAAATGCAAAGTACATATGATTTAATTCAGTGACCAAATATGTCATGGAAAAATGTGCAACACCTCTGGTTATGGTTCTAGCATTTTCCAGAAATGATGAACATTTTTGAAAGCCATTTGGATTCACTGAAAATATTTTTAGGTTGAACCTATTTGAATTCCATTTGGTACTAGGGTTTGGACATCCCCATTTCAAGTTTCTTTCAAAGTTTAAACATGATGCACACATGAAGTTAGCCTAGTGCAATGCCAGAAGCTAGGGATGTGACAGGGTGGTTTACAGGGATAAACCAACTTGATCACGAACTCAACATAGCGGTCAGGTGACGACCTGGTGATACTTCCGAGAAGATATTCAGAAAATCATGAACCACCGATATGTTAATAAGCTCGAGACAATCTTGCCTTTCAGAGCAACACGATAGGACCAAAAGAGCAAGGGATTAATACGATCCTAACTCATTGATCGAGGGGTGCACTAGAAATAAGGACTAGTTAGCACGATTAATCTTAGAATGGTGATTCAAGAACCAACACGCTAAGAATGAAGTTATTGTCCATTAACTACCAAGAAACAAGGTTGCTAGGAGTATTGACTTCACACATCATAGTTCACTTGTCGGCATTCTGGTTACAACAACATAGGAACCGAGGAATGAAGAATGACGGAGAGAAGTATCACTGCATCAAGAATTCATAAGAGGGTGTGCAAATCTCACGATACTCTTGCTATGAAAGAGGGTGATACTCCGAGGTAAAACAGAACAAAAGCTGGATTGGCATATTGATCTGTGGAATACAACTGCTTTGACCAAATCCTAGAAATGGATAAGGTACTGGAGTTTGTTTCTCTGTCATTCTGGAATAGAATGGTTTGACGGACCACAAGGGTAATAAGCATCGATGAACGAATGCATACATACTCTTGACTATCAATTGATAGACGAAGGTCAGAAGACAACTAAAGAGGGAAAACTCAAAAGAACATATGATTTTCTGAGTTGTGGATGCATGGACTAGCATGTCGAACAAGTTCAACATATTTCTTCCGGATAACCCATGCAAAAAGTTTGAACTGGCAAAGTTACAATATAGAACCGAGAACACATCAAGAGCACTCCGGTTGTGATCTTTCGGTTCAGCGAGGAACTTATACCATAAGCAATTCATGGCATTTGGAAGAAGGATATACCACGAACCTCGAGGACTAATACAAAGGTTACTAATATCCTAAAGGAACTAGCAAACACTATCAACATGAGATAGGGTGAATCTTGGGCTCATAAACCCACGAGTAGAATACCTACTACTAAATTGCACCACGGGATGCTTTCGAGAATAACGGCCAGAATCATCACACTGGGAACACAAATCATGGCTAGCTTACTAGGTGGTACTCTAAGATACCTAGGGTCATAATACTAGCTCCAATATATATACCGAGGCAATGAAGTACCTCAACCCACTAGTTAATGTGGTTAACCTGGCCAAAGGAACATTGGAACAGTAAGAAGGGATTTGCAAATGCATTAGACTGTTTGGAAACCTGGGATGACTCGGACAGCATAACGACTATAAATGCTCAAAATGATTTGGGACATCCTACAAAATGGTGGCGTAACCACTCGATCACCTCAATATCAAGATTCTGATGCCAGCTTTGAATACACGAAACTAGTAGGAACCGAATTGAAGCTTAGAACCATCAATCTTATAAGTCCATGTATTAGTAACACGTGATCCTGATAGAAAGAAGAGAAAGCCTAGTTTCTTAACCCCATAGGAAAGATAGGATGACTCAGATTAGAAGGCCATAAGGTAAAGGAGTAAAAAGAGCCTTACGTGCCATCCCACAATCAATTCCCCTACATATAACTAAAGCATTTCTAGACTCAACTTCGACCAATTTGGCTTGGTAATCCTACAGGCAGTCATGCTCTGATACCAAAGCTGTCAGGACCCCGATTCTATGCCACACTAATCTAGCATGTAACATCTCGTATCACTTTGCGGCCTCACGCACGGTATTCCCATGGGTGTCGCCTTACCATGCCCGGGACCATTTGCGCCTTTTGGCACACGTATATGATAGTGTCGCTAGCATCCATATGACAAAGAACCCGGGCTGACATGGCTAGTCGTGAACCCAAAGTGGCACTAACTTACAGGGACAGGCATATATGACCCAGCAACGAATGTGTCGGTCATCAGCGAGTAAATCCGGACTGTAGCAGCTGGGCTAACAGGACTCCGGAGAATCCTGGCTGTAGCAGGCTAACAGGACTCCAGTAGACACCACGTGACATTTCCCTGAAGGGACAGACACAGGAACGAAGAAGGACACATGCCGGCCAGCCTAAGTATTCTGGAGCAGTAGAGAGCTACCAGGGCTCGTTGGAAGCACTAGGAGACATTTCCCGGTAAGAGAGGCTACCAAGGATAAACAACTAGATAGTCAGATCCCACACATACCAAGCATTTCAATAACATACACACAATATGCTCGATATGTGCAAATACAACATGGCATCACAACATGACTCTACAACTCAAGTATTTTATTCAATAGGCTCGGAGGAGCGAGATATTACAAACATGGGTCTCACGACCCAACAATCAAAGCATACAAGTCAAAGCACATGCGGAAACTTAACATGTGTGAGTACAAACAACTATAAATGAAAAAGGCTGAGAAGCCTGACTATCTACTAGATCCTGTCGAGGGCACAAGATCGTAGCAGAGGTAACAAGCTAAAGACCGAAGTCCACGCAGAACAACTACCGAGATTGAAGTCTCTCTCCAAAAACATAAATTAAGAAAACGTGAGTACAAATGTACCCAACAAGACTTACATCAAACTAACTACTTATGCATCATTATCAACAAAGGTGATGGTGGGGTTTAACTACAGCAAGCCAGCTTTGACTCAGTGGCTATCGTGAACTACGACTGCAAGGAACTCTTTTGAGGTGGCGCACACGAGTCCACATATTCACCATATCACTACACCACTATGGATCCGCTCTTGTCTCCCTACGAGAATGCCATTCGTAGCAGTCACGCTTATCTTGTGTATTTTAGAGTATCCACTTTTACTTGTCTATGAAATGTATAGGCAACCCAGAGGCCCTTTACCGCGGACACGGCTATTCGAATAGATCATATTAACTCTGCAGGGGTGTACTTCTTCACACACGCTCTCGCCACTTACCGCCATGTACACATCATGTATCTCAGCAACCTTCAAGCGGAAGCCTGGCGAGGGTGTCGTCCACGACCTGACTAACCACACAAGTCTCTAGTCCAGGTTTATCGCCTATTCGGGTTCCATCCGCAAGGAGATCCGGTCGGGGTGTCACTCATGGCCCCAAACGATGTGTACAGGGTTCCAAGCCCACCAAACGGGTGACGCTTGGCATTCCCGGCCACGGTGCCTAGTCTGACCCAAGCCCACCTGTACCGGGTGCCACTTGGTAGACTACTAACACAACCTACAAACACCAAAAACTAGTTGCAACTCCTGGACAGAGATCGAGTTGATTAATAAGTCGAGAGAGCTTGGAGTGCCCAAGCCCAATGTGTGGTAGTAACTGTTCATGGATCAACACACAGAACTCAGTTCCTAAGGACGGTTTCAATGAGACAACCAACCATGTAATCCTACATGGCCTCTCACCGCTACCTTTACCAAATCGTGTTCACACACTTAGCTCACACACAGTAGGACATGTTCACCACCTCCAATTCATCCCCGATGAATCAGACCTGACACAACTCTAAGCAATAGCAGGCATGACAAACAAGCCTGAATGAGTAGGCACATCAGGGCTCAAACAACTCCTACTCATGCTAGTGGGTTTCATCTATTTACTGTTGCAATGACAGGTCATGCAGAGGAAAGGGGTTCAACTACTGCAGCATGTAATAGTTGAATCATTGTTGTCCTAATGCAGTAAAAGAGAGCAGGTGCGAGAGAGTGGGATTGTATCGGAATGAACAAGGGGTTTTTGCTTGCCTGGCACTTCTGAAGATAGTATAGCTCTTCATCAGTGTCATTGATCACATCGTCGGAACACGTCTACTGAGAGGGGACAAGCACCGACAAACAAAGAAGAAACACAATCAATGCAATGCAACAATATGATGCATGATCATTGTCTGGGTCATAGACATGTGGCGTCAGGTCAACAGCCACGTCAGCAAGTCAACGCTGACGTGTGGGGTCGGTCAACAGGTGATGTGGCCAGGTCAAACTAACCTGTGGGTCCTGCAGGGTTAGTTTAATCTAAACAAAACTAAACCAGGGTTAATTAGGCAGTGGGACCCATCTGTAAGTGGCTCTAGTGTTAATTAGAGATGTCATTAGCTGCTAATGATGGGGCCACATCGACCTCGCCGGAGTTCAACTGACAGCGACCACAGAACACGGCGGAGCGTGCCGGATTTGCGCTAGAGGCGTCGGCTTAGCGCGCTGAGGGCACTAGGGCATAGCCCTTACTCGCCCGCATCAAGAGGAGGCGGAGTTGGGCGCGGGGGTCGCCGAAATCATGTCGGCGATGAGCTTTGGCGGCGGTCGGAGTTTGGATGGGTGTGTGGTTGGCGCTGCGATGCGCAAACGAGTGAGGCGAAGGTCTAGCGGGGCACTACGCGTTGCAGGGAGCAAGTTGGACTCGCCGGGGTGACCATTTGGTCACCGGATCTGCGTCAGCGACGAGCTCAAGCGGCCGCAGCTACGGTCGTTGTCAGTGTCAAAACCGGCGGATCTCGGGTAGGGGGTCCCGAACTATGCGTCTAGGCGGATGGTAACAGGAGACAAGGGACACGATGTTTTTACCCGGGTTTGGGCCCTCTCGATGGAGGTAAAACATTACTCCTGCTTGATTAATATTGATGATATGGGTAGTACAAGAGTAGATCTACCACGAGACCAGACAAGCTAAACCCTAGAAGCTAGCCTATGGTGTCGGCGTTCTGGGAACGGGGGTCCCCAAACTTGCCTGCCTGCGGCCTGCGGCGTGGCTCAAGGGGCGGCCCAGCACGGCCCATCTTCATCAGCATGAGCTCAAGACCCTCGCGAGGGGCCAAGCCTCGCGGGGTGGACGACAGGAAGCTTCCTCAGGCACGGCCTCATCAGGCTGGCTCGCGAGGAGGCGGAGAGATCAAGGCGGGGTACCTCACGAGGTGCCCATGACGCAAGCCATGACGAACAAGGGCGCCAGGCGGGCGCCAGCCCGCACAGTGTCCTCCTTTCCTCTTTGGTACAAAGGGAGCAAGCGCAGGCGAGAGCGTCAAGCAAAGGCATCCGTTTCGGTGCAACAAGACCAATACCGACACAATGGCAGGAAGGAAGTCATTATGGAGCCCAAGCCGGCGTCACCACCAAAGCCTTTGACAGGCGAGGACCAACTTTGGTCAGGATAAGTGTACTAGATGTTCCCCTTCAAAATGGCCAATTGTTGGCACCCTTCCCGCTCAATATTTGGGAAGAGGCCCAGAGCCTTTGCCTATAAATAGGACTAGCCACCCACAAGGTAGGAGGACAGGATCATCATCAGAAAACCAGCAGAGAGAGCGACTTAACTCCCCCTAGCAGTTCATTGCACCAGCCAAGAGCAGACCCTTCTGAGGCTGTTCTTCCTTGTATTGTTCATCATCAGCCCAAGAGGCAAGCCACCACACCACAAACTAGAGTAGGGTATTACACCACAATGGCGGCCCGAACTAGTATAAACCCTGTGTTTCTTGTGTTGTTCCTTTCATAGCTTAGATCCTAGCGAGGCGGCGAGCTGCAGGTAGGTAGAGGACGAGATCTCCGCGCGCACCCCAGTGTTCGAATTTAGAGGGTCTGCCGGAACCTGAAATCCGACATATGGTATGATTGTTGTTCGTCCTACGGACTAAAACCCTCCGGTTTATATAGACACCGGAGAGGGCTAGGGTTACACAGAGTCGGTTACAATGGGAGTAGATCTACATATCCGTATCGCCAAGCTTGCCTTCCATGCCAAGGAAAGTCCCATCCGGACACGGGACGAAGTCTTCAATCTTGTATCTTCATAGTCCAGTAGTCCGGCCAAAGGTTATAGTCTGGTCATCCGGACACCCCCTAATCCGGGACTCCCTCAGTAGCCCCCGAACCAGGCTTCAAGGACGATGAGTCCGGTGCGCAGATTTGTCTTCGGCATTGCAAGGCGGGTTCTTCTCCAAATTCCATATACCTGTTGAATAGTGTCTGGCTTCTGGTGAATGTTGCGCTCCTTGGCTTATGAGACAAGGATTTAGATCCGAATCACACCATCTTCCCTCCGCGAGTATTCATCGGAGCGCATTCGACAGAGATCCATTCCATCATGGCCAGTCGACGCAGCTCCTCCTCTCGCCCCCAGCCCTCAGCCTGGAGATTGGGAGAGATGCTCCGTCCCGCACAGCGAGCTAGTGGCGCTCCAAGCCAAGGGGTTTCTCCCCCCAGCCTACATGGTCCCGGTTCGAGCCGGGCTTGCCACCTATAATGGCGGAGAGCAAGCGGAGAGCGTCCCCAATCCCTCCAAAGGAGAGTGGATATGCCTTGTCCCTTATTTGATAAGAGGGCTCGGATTTCCAATTCATCCGTTTCTCCGGGGGCTCCTGGAGTTCTATGGCCTCCAGTTGGACAACCTTACGCCTGCCTCCATATTGCATATTGCAGGCTTCGTAGCCCTTTGCAAGCTGTTTTTGGGCATCGAGGCTCATTTCGCACTGTGGAAGAAGTTGTTCTGCCTTGTGCCCCGTTCTCAGGAGGGGTCGATATATCAAGTGGGCGGAGCCAAACTATGGCGCATCGCTGGGACCGGATACCTATCCGGAACCTCAAAGAAGGCGTCCAAAGACTGGCCTTCAGAACGGTTTTATATAGAATATGTCCCCCTGTCGGACCCTGTTCAGATCGGCCTCCCTGAGATCGATAATGCTCCTTTGAAGAAGCGCCTAAGTTGGCGTCCACGGAGCCCTCAGAAGGAAAATGACAGGGATGTCCTTTACCTGATGAGCCGGATAAGGTTGTTAGCTCATTCCGGACTGACCATGATCGAGGTCATGGCCACATGCATTATGCGGGTGGTGCAGCCGCTTCAGTATAGAGGCCACCCCATGTGGGATTTCAACCGGGAGGACGACGCCACCCGGTGCAGCCGTAAGGGGCCGGAATCGGCTGCCGCTCTAATAAAGATCTTGTCCGCTTTGTACAAGAGAGAAGAGGAGGAATTCCTCCGCGTCAACCCACGGGGCGGATTTTCTATGTACAATCCTCCAAGCTGGGTAAGCGGACACTTTCACTCGCCCATCCGTTCCATATTCCAATAGTTAAGTATTTAGTCTAGCAATTTCAACGCAGGAGCTACGCTAGGCTGTAAAGGAGATAAACAGCCCTCCTCCACAACCCGAGGACCCGGAACGGTCCTTCGACCCGGATTCCCAAGAGGACCTGGACTTATCTATGGAGCTGATCGATGGGGTGTTTCATCAATTGAGCAAGGACAACACCTTAGTGGCCATTACGGCCGATTATCCCGGACTACTTCCAGCCTCACACGTAACCGAGACCGAAGTCCCAGTACTTTTAAGATGATCCATCCGTGCCTATTTTTGATCACCGTATACCAATGGTGTTTTTGCAGGGGAAGTTCTTGAGGCGGAGGGCCGAGCCTGCGGTGGCTAGCAAACAAGGGGCATCAAGGCCCAGCAGGCTGAAAAGAAGTGCGATCCGGATTGAGACGCCGACGCAACTGTATGGCGTGCCATTTTATTCCCAGGTTTTATTCCCTCAAGGCATACTAACGCTCGTGCTCTCTTCAGGAAAAAGAGCGCTCGCCGGACTATGTCTGGAGAGGTTGCCAATCGCACCTCCACCAGCCAGGCTTCAAGGCCGGGTCCGGAAGCGGAGGCGAACACGAGGTGCGCACCGAACGCTCCTCCGACAAAGGATGCGGTCGGGCTGTCTGCCACCAATTCCGAGGTGGAGAGTGCCATGAACCACAGGCGTCGCCGGACAGTTCTTCGTGATGCTTGTTTCTCTCAAGAGGCATTGGATGCCTTCAATACGGGAGATGCGTACCTCCATGCCGCTCAAAATGGTCTAGCCAGAGCCACAGAGCAGTATGTAAAAGACATATGGGTGAGAAAATTTGATGGTTATATATGTCAGTAGCCCCCGAGACTTGAAACAATTAGAATAACTGATTTAAGGATCATTTGTTATGCAGGATCTTACAGAAAAGAATACCCAACTGTCCCAGGAGCTGGAAGAGTGCAAAGCCCAACTTGAGGCCGCACTAGCCGCGACAGGGGAGGCCAAGGAGACCCCCTCTGGTAATATATGCTTCGAAAGATAAGTATGTTGTGAAGTGCGGCATGTGTGCAAATCTGACAATAACATTGCGGATGGCGCCGGAGTGGATCCGGACAAGCAACAACTCTTGCGCCGGTTAAAGGCTGGCGAGAGCATGCTTACGAGGGTGAGGCAAGAGAAGAATAATCTCCGAGATGCCAACACCCAGCTGGGCAAGGAACTAAAGGATGTTCGTGCTCAGCTGTCGGACTCCGTGAAGGAGAATCGGCGGCTTCGACGCGACATTTTTAGTAAGTGCTTGAACGAAATTCAAAAAAGAGTTCGGCGAGGAAGTCGATTGACAGAGTTATGTCTGTAGGTATGCTGACAGGTCGGTCTGTAGAGGAAATGCCTGGTTCCACGGGTGACCTTCTTCCCGAGCTCTCACAACTGCACGAACGAGTTCGGCAGGTGATGCAAGGCGTCGCCCAGGCCTTGTGGCCATCCGTCCCCATGCCTGAAGGCCTTGGAGAGCTTGCAGAGAAGCTGAAGGGAGCGCGGTGGCGCTTCCGATTATGGAAGATATCGGCCTGCCGTCAAGGCGCCAGGGAGGCCTGGGCCATGGTGAAGACGCGGTACACGAAGGCTGACCCAAACCACATGGCCGAGGTCGAAACTGTGGGGCCCGATGGGAAGGAGATTCCTGCAAGTTTAGTGTATGGCCAGGTAGAGTTGGCCGCCAAATATTCCCAACAGGACTGTAAACTAGACAGCCTATTGGATGGTATTGAAGAGGAATATACCGAGTCAAATTGACTATGTAATTTAAGATGACATGTAAAATGCCTTCTAGCCGGATTGTAGATCGTTTGTCATGGCGGACCTTTTTGCTTCAACCTCGGGACCCGATAGTCCGGAGTGTGTCCGAATACCCTCTCGGTTATGTAAGAACCGGGGCATGCGTGGACACCAGGTGTAGGGGTCATTAGTGCTTGAACAGACAAGTGCCCAACTAGTTATGTTATATTACATGGTTAGTAAGAAACATCTTCCAGGGAGAATAGTTCCGTTAGGGGTTCCTTTCCCTGGGAGGCATGCCCTAAAGTGCATGTCCGGACTGCAAAAAAGCAGAAAAGCATCTGGGGGCGGATAAATAAACGAGTGGGAAATCATCTTTAGTTCACCGACCAAATATTCCCTTAAGAACGCTAGCTTTCGGCTTCACCCAGTCCGAGGTACACATCCGGCTGACCCGACAGTAACAATCGCAGAGGTGCTCCCTTTACCGCCTAGCCAAACAAACGGGAACGTAGGGGTAAGCACAGTTGCCAGGCAACCCAGCTTGGCCAAAACTAAAGTCATATCAATGCATATAATGGTGAATAAAAGGTACATGCGGAAGTGTGACACATGTGTTGGGCATGAGGCCCGTGTAAACAAGCTTCTGTTAGAGAAGCCCCCAGGTATAATGAGCGCGGATAGCGCGTCAATTGTGTGCGAACAAGGCGCGAATGAGCCCCTAAAGGCTGTAAGAGAAAAGGAGGGAGAAGGAGAAAAAAATAAGACAGCTAATGTGTAAAAAATAGATAGAGGAAGGAGACGAACACAGAGTCCGGCGCTAGGCGTAGAATCTTCAGAGACGGGCCGAGTGGGAAATCATCTTTAGTTCACCGACCAAATATTCCCTTAAGAACTCTAGCTTTCGGCTTCACCCAGTCCGAGGTACACATCCGGCTGACCCGATAGTAACAATCGCAGAGGTGCTCCCTTTACCGCCTAGCCAAACAAACGGGAATGTAGGGGTAAGCACAGGAGCCAAGCAACCCAGCTTGGCCAAAACTAAAGTCATATCGATGCATATAATGGTGAATAAAAGGTACATGCGGAAGTGTGACACATGTGTTGGGCATGAGGCCCGTATAAACAAGCTTCTGTTAGAGAAGCCCCCAGGTATAATGAGCGCGGATAGCGCGTCAATTGTGTGCGAACAACGCGCGAACGAGCCCCTAAAGGCTGTAAGAGAAAAGGAGGGCGAAGGAGAAAAAAATAAGACAGCTAATGTGTAAAAAATAGACAGAGGAAGGAGACGAACACAGAGTTCGGCACTAGGCATAGAATCTTCGGAGACGGGCTGCATTCCATGGGTTCGGCTCTGCAGTTCTGCCCTGTAGACGGTACGCTCCGCCAGTCAGGACATGGTCAATTATGAAGGGATCTTCCCATTTGGGCTTGAGTTTGTCCTTTTTCTTGTCTGGCAGGTGTAGAACTAACTCACCAACATTGTAAGTTTTGGCCCGTACTTCTCTGCTTTGATATCTTCGAGCCTGCTGTTGATAGAATGCGGAACGGGCTTTTGCTACGTCACACTCCTCCTCCAAGGCGTCCAAATTGTCCTGCCGATCGAGTTCGGCTTCTCTTTCTTCGTACATGCGCACGCGAGGTGAGTCATGAATTATGTCGCAGGGCAGAACTGCCTGTGCGCCGTATACCATAAAGAATGGTGTGAATCCGGTGGTGCGATTCGGCGTGGTCCGCAGCCCCCAGAGTACGGAGTCGAGCTCCTCTACCCAGTGCATGTTGGATTCCTTGAGGGACCGCACTAATCTGGGTTTGATGCCGCTCATGATTAGACCATTTGCTCGCTCGACTTGACCATTAGTTTGTGGGTGATAGACTGAAGCGTAGTTGAGCTTGATGCCCATGTTTTTGCACCAGAGTTTGACCTCATCGGCCGTAAAGTTCATGCCGTTATCAGTGATGATGTTGTGGGGGACGCCGTAACGGTGTACGACCCCTGATATGAAGTCTATCACCGGTCCGGATTCGACCGTCTTAACAGGCTTGGCCTCTATCCATTTGGTGAATTCCGCTGTTATCGAACACTCTTGAAAGTAGTGCCGCAGCTTCCGGGATGGCATAAACACCGCGTACGCTATCTTTTGATAATGCGGGTACCGTGACTTGCATGGAGTGAGGACAGTGGACACGTAGTAAACTGGTTTTTGAAGGGGGAATTTGTGTCCGTCCGTTTCTCGTTCGACGACGAGCACTACGCTTACAACTTGATAAGTTGCCGCAATGTATAATAGCATTGGTTCACCGATGTTAGGCGCGGCCAGGACTGGGTTTGTTGCCAATATTGGTTTTATTTCTTCGAGTGCGGCCGTGGCAGCATCCGTCCACTCGAAGTGTTCGGTGCGCCGGAGGAGGCGATAAAGGGGTAATGCCTTTTCTCCCAAGCGGGAGATAAAGCGGCTTAGAGCCGCCACGCATCCAGTCAATTTTTGTATTTGTTTGATGTCCTCTGGAATATCCAACTGTGACAGAGCTTGGATCTTGGCTGGGTTTGCTTCAATCCCTCTACCGGATACAATGAAGAACAAGAGCTTTCCGGCTGGTACGCCAAAAACGCATTTTTCCGGGTTAAGATTGATGTCATATGTTCGGAGGTTATCGAATGTGAGCCTCAAGTCGTCTACTAGAGTTTCGACATGCTTGGTTTTGACGACCACGTCATCTATGTATGCTTCCACTGTTTTGCCGATCTGGTTTGCCAGACATGTCTGAATCATGCGCTGATATGTTGCGCCGGCGTTTTTGAGCCCGAAGGGCATTGTGTTGAAGCAGAATGGGCCGTATGGGGCGATGAATGCCATTGCGGCTTGGTCTGGCTCTGCCATCTGAATTTGATGGTAGCCGGAGTATGCGTCGAGGAAACACAATGAATCGTGTCCTGCAGTAGTGTCGATAATTTGATCGATGCGGGGGAGGGGGAAGGGATCCTTTGTGCAAGCCTTGTTGAGGTCCTTGAAATCGACGCATAGGCGCCAGGATTTGTCCTTCTTTGGTACCATCACCAGGTTTGCTAGCCAGCCCGGATGTTTTATATCTCTGATGAATCCGGCCTCCAGTAGTTTTGCTAGCTCCTCTCCCATGGCTTGTCTCTTAGGTTCAGAGAAACGCCGAAGAGCCTGCTTGACAGGCTTGAATCCTTTTAGGATGTTTAGGCTGTGCTCGGCCAGCCTGCGTGGGATTCCTGGCATGTCTGAAGGGTGCCAGGCAAAAATGTCCCAATTTTCGCGTAGGAATTCTCGTAGTGCGGCGTCTACATCAGGGTTTAATTGCGCCCGATGGAGGCCGTTTTTGTAGGGTCCGTTGGATGGACTTGGAATTTGACTATTTTGTCCGCTGGTTTAAAGGTGGACTTGGATCTTTTATCGAGTATCACGTCGTCCCTATTCACCGTGGAGCGCAGCGCAGTCAGTTCCTCGGCCGCTAGGGCTTCGGATAGTGCCTCAAGGGCCAGTGCGGCTGTCTTGTTTTCGGCGCGGAGTGCTATGTCCGGGTCAGTAGCAAGAGTGATGATTCCATTGGCTCTGGGCATTTTGAGCTTCATGTACCCGTAATGGGGTATAGCTTGAAAAATTGTGAATGCCTCTCGCCCTAATAGAGCGTAGTATCCGCTGTTGAACGGGGACACTTGAAACTTGACCTCCTCGGACCTGTAATTATCCGGCGTGCCGAACACCACATCCAGTGTGATTTTTCCTGTACAGCATGCTTCCCGACTGGGGATTATTCCTCTAAAGGTTGTGTTGCTTCACTCAATGCAGCTCTAGTCTATTTCCATTTTTCGAAGGGTTTCCTCATAAATGAGGTTCAATCCGCTGCCACCGTCCATGAGTACCTTGGTAAGGAGAAAGACGTCCACTATTGGACTGAGGACCAAAGCGGCTGGTGCTTGGGCTGTTCGGAATTTAGGTTCATCACTAGCATTAAAGGTAATAGCCGTGTCACTCCATGGGTTTATTGTTGCTACTTGGTAGACTTTGGCAAGGCTTCGGAGTGTTTGTTTCCGCATATTATTTGATGTGAAAGTCTCAAAGACTGTTAATACCATACTGGTATCCCTGGGCTTGTGCTCTGTGAATTCTGGAGTTAGAAGCTCCTCACCACTTCTAGCCACCTGCCGGAGTATCCAACATGCTCTAAGGCTATGAGTTGGTGTGGCGCCCTCTGTACTATGAATTTTACAGGGTCCATTGAGTCATCCCTCCAGTACGGTTCCATGCCCTATAGAGGGTTTTTGCTTTTTGGTGTTTAACCCAGGTGCCTGGCGATAATGTACCCTTTTATTTCGGACTGGGGTTGTATTCAGGGCCGGATTGTCCCAAAATTTTATTTCGGTTTTCCAGGCGCTTTCCATCGACTTTCGTACTATGGATGCCAAGTCGGCGAAGCGTGTAATTTCACGGTGACTTATGGCATTGAGGATTCCATTGTCCATGCAATTATTGTAGAAGAATGAAATTGCATCCTCCTCGCAGCAGTCCTCTATCCTATTCATAACCAGGAGGAATCTGGCCCAGTAATGGTGTACTGTTTCTGCGGGCTCTTGCCGAATTCAGGATAGATCCCTTATATTTGGGTGGGTGGGTGGAATTAAATCCGGACCCTCGCCCAATCTGAGACTCAGGGGCCAAGGAGTTTCCGAACTCGGAAGCTTGGGTTCTTGGATGCTATCCAATGAATATCGCCTGCTACCTGACTTTAGGTTCAGGGCTTGAGTGACGTCCTCCCCTCCGCGGGTATCCGGCTTGGAGGGATCGGGAATCCAGACATAACTAGTCCTTAAGATAGATGAAGGCTTGCCGCATTGTTCCTCCACCACTGTGACGTGGTGGGTGACCTGGGGAGAGTTAATCTCTCTCGGATCGGGTTTAGGCCCAATCTGATCGTAGTCTATAGCGACTCCTAGGGCGGCGATGCGATCCAAGAGCTCGTTTAAGGAAGAGAGCTCCATCGGATCTAACTGCTCGGTGAGTTCCGAGTTGACGTCGAGATTACTTTCGATGACCCGAGAAGTCATCATCGGCGCGGCGGCCGAACAGGCGGTCATAAGAAAACCGCCTAGCCGAAGAGTTTGGCCGATAGCCAAAGCTCTTTTAGCAACAGCGCCGTCTTTAAAGACGGGATGAGGCATCCTTCCTGATGGCGACGGCACAGCGGAACTCTCAATGAAAGCACCAATGTCGGTGTCAAAACCGGCGGATCTCGGGTAGGGGTCCCGAACTGTGCGTCTAGGCGGATGGTAACAGGAGACAAAGGACACGATGTTTTTACCCAGGTT
Organism: Triticum dicoccoides; assembly: GCF_002162155.2. Lineage (NCBI taxonomy): Eukaryota > Viridiplantae > Streptophyta > Magnoliopsida > Poales > Poaceae > Triticum > Triticum dicoccoides. The sequence goes on along the minus strand of NC_041385.1, from coordinate 674,104,018 downwards.
TGGGCCCTCTCGATGGAGGTAAAACCCTACTCCTACTTGATTAATATTGATGATATGGGTAGTACAAGAGTAGATCTACCATGAGATCAGAGAGGCTAAACCCTAGAAGCTAGCCTATGGTATGATTGTTGTTCGTCCTATGGACTAAAACCCTCCGGTTTATATAGACACCGGAGAGGGCTAGTGTCGGTGT